>NC_136504.1:119203940-119356440 GCF_053919585.1 Euprymna scolopes
ATTTAGTTTATCGTCTAGTGTGTATATTTTAACATTTATGCAACAGTTCTAGGAGGAAACGATTGACGTGGATGTATCGAAACAGTTGTAGACAAACAGTTTTTTTTAACAAAGGTAAATAACACAACACATTCCTGAATTATTTATGAACATTTATTTTCATGATCCGGCCGCCATTTTTAGAGATTACACGTTCTTTACATCTTGGCTGTCTGAAATGACGCCACTTCCCACGTCATCTTGAGTCATCCATTCTTTCTGATGTCTATCTAACGACTGCCTAGAATCTCCCCAAATCTACATACATCACGTGTTTCTTTACGTCACATCATTACGTGTCTCAGACCAACCTGATGTAACCCAAATCTAGTTATTTGTTTATGCAAACCCTAAAAATAATGTTTACATCTATTTTCTATTGTCACATTCCTTTTGCGATTTATTATATTATACAAACGGGCCCAACTCTAATTAGGCCCTGTTTCTTAGTGCTTTGTCCGAATGAAATGAAACTTTGGTCATAACTAGTTTATTATATTCAAAACATCTCATCAAAATACTAGGGTCTTTGGCCCTTTTTTCTCCGTTCTACAGCATATGTTCTAGATGGCCTCCATTTATCTTTTGTTTTTTTTGTGTCACCCAGTATATTTCATTCATTTTTACCAAATTTAATTGTTTATTCTTCTAATCATAATAATTGATCCAGCGCCCGCCGTCGCCCGAATCAACCAATAATAATAATAATAATAATAATAATAATAATAATAATAATAATAATAATAATAATAATAACAATGTTTTGACCCTTGACCCTGCTTGCCACAGTTAACACAGAGACTACGCTATGATCACAGCCTAAAGGGTCATAACATTACACTGCATGCACCCTTACTTTCAAAGTTTTTCACAAATTTTCAATAAGATTAAGGTCGGGTGACTGTAAAATAACACCCTATTATCCTTAAACCATTTAAATTATGATTATTTTAGCCTTGTGATTGGGATCATTGTCACTGGAATGTATAATCATGGCCCAATCCTAAATCTGTGGCACTCTTGAACAGATGTGTTGACAAAATCTTTGTGTATTTTTGCTGCATTCATTTTCTTTTCTATAATTTCCATTCCTTCAAGTATTTTGCAGAAAAGCAGCCCCAAATCATCAAACTTTCACCTCCAAATTTTACAGTGGGAATAATATTAGATCGTTTAAATTTTGTGTCCATTTTCTCTCTGTACATATATGCGCATGTTTCTTCCGACGATCACTCCTTAGAAAATTTTTAGCATTACCACCTATTTTTTTCCACTTTCTCAGGATAGCCCCAACTGTTCTCACCACCAAATTTAGTTCTGAAGATTTTTCCTTGTACTCCTTTCCATCTTTAAGCCTTGCTATGATTTTCTGGTGCACGACATTAGTCAATTTCTTTTCTTTTTATTTTTTTAACCATTTTAAAACAGTAATGAAATAGGCAACCTTTTCAGCATCTGAGCGCTGTTATCAACTGACCTGTAAGGAACCGGAACCATGGAGTGTTTTCTGATTGGTTGAAATATTGCAGAATGATTAAATGAATGGTTAAAACTGACATTTTGATTGGTTGAAATAGTGTAGCAAGATAAAAATTACTGCTTAAAAATGAAACTTCTGATTGGCTGAAAGTATTGTAACAAGATGAAATGACTATTTAATAATGAAAATTTAAATAATTTCGCATATGAATAATTTCATTTTTTGTTATATCTTTATTTCCGTTTTATTTTTAAATAAATAATATCTGTTCAAAGATTTAATGTAAATTTCATTCAAATACAAAACAAAAAAAACAACAAAAAATGTACCAAATACTTTTGCTGCCCACTGTATATATAATTTTTCTATTTTTATTCATTTCCAACTTCCGAATAAGTCTTCACTTCTGAGGTCTATTTTATTTAATGAAATATGCCACAGAGAAAAAATGCTGCCTAAATGTATCTCTCTCTCTCTCTCTCTATATATATATAGAGAGAGAGAGAGAGAGAAAGAGAGAGAGAGAGAGAGAGAGAAAGAGAGAGAGAGAGTGAGAGAGAGAGACTTGTATGTAATATACTGAGTTCGTGTAATCCAGTAAATTTCCAATACCATATCGGAGGAAGACAGCGAGAATTACTGCAAACTCTACCAGATAAAAACTAGAAAATACCCACTACAGTTACAATCCTTGGACCGTTTTGAGATGGACTTAATAAATATGGTAAAGGGCTTAAAAGTAAAAAAAACATGAATATTTAAACCCTAAGTTAAGAAACATACATAAGACTTAAAAAAAAAACAATGGACAACCCTAACCTTATGGTTCCAGTAGATATGAATATTTACAGTATGAATTTTCAAACATAACAATCGATATATATATATATATATATATATATATATATATATATATATATATATAGTTATATATATAGTTATATATATAGTTAAATTGAGTATAAAGATTAATACTTTTAAATTATAATTATAAATCAGTTTCATAAGGATGAACAAATAAAATCAATCAGGTATAATTCCCCCAAAATGAATCAGGTCTAAATCCTCCTATAATATATATATATATATATATATATATATATATATATATATATATATATATATATATATATGTGTGTGTGTGTGTGTATATATATTTATGTTTATGTGTGCATATATATATATATATATATATATATATAAACATATATACATAATGTTAAAAGTCCACGTATGCTTCTAGGATAGTGATTTAAAGGTTATGAGGGTTTTTTGAAGCATAAAAAACGATGTTACTTTTTGTATTTAATATTTTTATTGTTATTTTTTATATTTCAAGCGGACCTCCGCTCTTCGTCACAAAAAAGTATCGAAAAAAAAAACTTATATATATATATATATATATATATATATATATATATATATATATATGATTGTATCATACTGATTTCCTGAATGTGAATCAATTTAAACTCCGGTGTTTATCAAAACGTGTTTAACAACATATTTATTTATAATTGTGCATGCGTGTTTCTTTTACAACTTCCTCAGAGAAGAAGCGTCTTCAGGATAGATTCCGGAAGACGTTAGTTTTTTTCTTAAAGAAGTGTAACAGAAATATGTATGCACATATGTAGCTAATCATATTTCTATAAATAGATATTATATCTATCTATATCTCTATAAAAGTGAACGTGTCTGTCTGTCTGTCTGTCTGTGTACATTTCCCTTCGCAATAACTCTGTCAATTTTTAGTCTATAGACTCGAAATTTGAAATACCGGGTACTGAGATTTGGGAAAATCGATGTAACGGGTGTCAGCCAGAAATTTGGTTGTTAAGGGGTCAAATTTCAACGATTTGACCTTTAAGAACTCTACCAAACTCCTCCGACAATTTTGGGTCTAGACACTTGAAATTTTAGATATAGGTTCCTTGAACCGGGATCTAACTTAATAAAGTGATTTGAAACCGAAACTATAAATTTTAAGGGGTCATAATAGGGGTCAAATTAAAAAAAAAATTATTCTTTTTTTTCTGCTCAGCATACACCTCCAAACACCCGGGCAACGCCGGGCTAAAATGCTAGTATATATATATGTATGTTATATTAGCAGGGATCATATTAGGGACACAGTAACAATGCATGTATAACGATAGTGATGAAGGAGACTTATGAGGGAGACTGGGATGATTCTTGGAGGTTTCATATTAATACGGACTGGGAGATATGATGCAACAGTCCATATAGAGGGGAGGAGATGCTTCACTTATGATGATGGGGAGGACACATAATATTTGGAAGGAGTTACATGAGAGTTCGTTATAAGATGATGATAAAACACATTTACCTTTTCGGTTGTCAAGACGACACGAAAACAACACTTACAAAATATAGATGATTTCTTTATTCATCTGATCGGCCGGTCGATGACGTCAGGAATTCACAGGATTTACAGTGTCTGTTTTTCCTCCCTTCGCTCCCAAGGGGCTCCCCTCTCCAACTGGCTATGTCTTATCAACTCTTGTCTGATCAACCCTCTACTCTGATCTCTGTCTTCGAACCCAACGCTATATTGACAAATCCCTTTGTTTATAACGTCAGAAGTGTGTTTTCAAACGTGACCTATTCACGTGCCTCCCCATATGTTTGTCCAAACAAACCTTTGGCAAACAAAAGAATCCTCAATTCTCTAACCTATTTTTTACAATATATTTTTAATTTGCATTGTCCATGCTTTTAACTGACCTATTTAATATTCAGCTATTTCTAAATATAATTTTACAATAGACTTGATTTCTAACATTCCATTTCTTAACCTTGCCTACAGGGTTCGATTCTAGGCTTATCCTAATCTCATTTTCAATTATTTAGTATTCTTCTCATTAACATGAAAGGGGACAGCCGTTTTCATGGAATATATATATATATATATATATATATATATATATATATATATATATATATATATATAATCTATTGCATGGATATACTATACGTGATATTAAGAATATATATATAATTATACATAGTCATCCACATACAGTACACAGTTTCACAGCTAGAGAGGCAACTACCTCAAGCCAGGATTGAAACCCGACCGCCTGTACGACAGTCAAGGCTCCTTACCATTATGCTAATCAGCTGCTGCTTTGCGAGTCGTGAGTTTAACGATGTTTTGACATCGTCCGAAAAATATAATTATATATAATTATATTTAGCATATTTTTGTTAAATTATTTTGAAAAAAGTTCTATCAATTGCGAATGTTTCATGTACTAATCTATTACAGGCCTGTCTTTACAGATGTGTGTACTCCGAATCCTTGCGAAAATGGAGCTACGTGTCACAATCTTTTAGGTAATACGTTTGAATGCAAATGTTTACCAGGTTATTCCGGATTACTTTGCGAAAAACGTGAGTACACAACCAACATTGTTACTAATTCAACCACACATATATTGCAAATTGCGGAATTCAAAATGTCATGCGCGTGTGAAGTAGATACAAAACACACGTCTAAGCGAAAAGTGTTTTTTTAATAAAAAGATGTAATATTTGTATAATGTGGAATCCTTTTTTTATATCTGAACTGCTTCCCTTTCACTGCGCACGTGCGTATTTGAATCTCAACTTTATGTTTGAAATGTAAAAAACATAGGGTATTTTTGTTAGAGGCGACGAACTTTAAATTAAAATAAACCACAGATTCCAATAATTAATGATTTCAAGTAGACGAACTGCAATTCAGATAATATTGACCTCACATCAGTCAAGCGATCCGGTACGATTAAAAAGCTATCGAAAAGTTTACACCTGATGATCTTACATTATTTTACACTTGTTTCGGTGAATAGCAGAAATCCACAAAACAACTCATCAGAGACAAATATGTGTTGCTCAAGAAACTATTATAACCACAATTAAAAACAGCCTGCAACAAATTTACTAATGGAATACCTAAAAACGGTAACAAAACGATCCCTATTTCTATTCTGATTCAACTAAATGAAAGCTGAAAGAATGCATTTTACATTTGAAAACAACCGTTTGAATAAAACCCACTGAACATTTTGTTTCTTCCTTTAAATTTTAAAAAACACTGAAAAAACACAAGATACGAAACTTTTTTTCCAGGAGAGTTTAGAATAGAAATTAAACGTGAAATCCAACCAAATTACTTCAAGTTGAGAAAAAAAAAAATGATAAATTATATTAATAAATTAAAGATCTCATTAATTTAGAATCATGCCCGATTTCAAGATTAACAAATTTTTACAGAGAAAAACAGAAATACGAAAATAGAGGCCCTCAAAATTTCATAAACAGAGGAAGAGGATTTATCCAAACATGAAGAGTAGGGTCCCACTGCTTGATACCGTTAATAACAGAACGAAAACATGTTCAGATACGCATTAACCTTGTATTTCCTTCAATAAGTCGGATGAGATGTCAACCTAGAAATTCTTTGAACAATATAAAGTTTAAAATTGTCTAGTTGATGTCGAAACAATTTGCAACATTAGAAAAAATCCAAAATATGATGTAATCTTTTTCCTTTTTGTTTTGTATATATATATATATATATATATATATTTAATTTATTAATTTGGATTTTAAAAAATGAATGTGGTTTTGCATGCATTCATAAAAACTCTCCTACTCTCTATTTCAGTTTGTATTTCTCCTCACACCACAACTCATTTTTGCAACCCCCTCTTTGTATTATTACAGGTCTGAACATTCTCTCTGTTTCAGTTTGTATTTCTCCTCACACCACAACTCTTTTTTTGCAACTACCTCTTTGTCATACATGTCTGAATAATGAGAAAATCTGAATTTTTTAACAAAAAGTTTAAAATAACTTTTTTAGATTAATTTTTTTAAACTTCTTGCCGAATAGAAAATCTTTACAATTTAACAAGAAACATATTTCATATTGGTTTCATTAAAAATATTCAATAGATAACGAGAAAAATAGAGATGAAAATTTCTAAAGGACTGTATAACTGGTTTCGCTCAATTGTAGTCCTCGCCAGCGAAAGGCTTTGTTATTATTATTATTATTATTGAAAACATTTTGTGTCCTGCTCTTTCGCGCGAGGACTAATATATATATATATATATATATATATATATATATATATATATATATATATATATATGCATATATAGACACACACACGCACACTCACACACACACACACACACACACACACATATATATATATATATATATATATATATTGCAATCATGAAGGGAAAACATTTATTGTTTATGATTAAAAGTAAAACACGCAAACCACGTTTAAAGATAAAGAAGGAAAGAAGGATAATCAGCTGACTAGTTTCGCTGTCGCATTTCTTTGCGATTAAAAAAGAAAAAAAGAAAAATATGTACATTATTAAAATAAAGCTGCGTTGCGTTATATTAACAGGTGAGAATAATAATTAAAAAATAAAAACAGGAAAGCGATTAAAATAAAGGAACGCTATGATATTATTTTCGAAGGTTTGAGTGTGATTAACCCCTAGGATTACATATCTTACATTGAAAACATATATAAACTGCGTCAATCGCTTTATTGAAAATTAGTAAAATATCAATATTTCACTAAATATATATCACAAAAAATAAAAATTGTATAATCAAATGCCTGCTTTAAGGTTAATTATTTCCCAATTTTTTTTTCAAATTCATGCGATATTCACAAAGTTATGACATTTTATTCTTTACCAAGGAATTTCTACTGTCCATCGCTTTAACTGCAGGTCTCTTAAGATGTTATATTAGAGCAAAAATACAATGTCTAATCATGAAAACTACTTTTTATTATATTTTTCTATTAAAGAATAATAATCAAAAGCACATCCTAGGTTCTAAGCCTCAAATAAATGAATCATTTATCGCCATCAGCACCATTTTTTAAAAAAATAACTTCAAACAACCTTTTGTCCAGCGAAGAATTCAATTGTTTGATCTGAAAAGGAGTTATGGTTCTGGCGACACCAACTAATTTTACTCCACATCCTTTGAAGTAAATTGCTCTTCTTCCTCATAAAGACCTCTTTTCAATATTGATCAGAGATGTTCAATGGGGGTAAAGATCCGGAAAACACGGTGGCCAGCACATAAGGGTTGGAGTTCCGTTCGAGTTCCAAACTTTGGCCTATGCATCTGGGCCGTCACGAGTAGCACGGATCTCATCTGTACATAGGACAAATTAGAAAGGCATTCGTTTTTCCCTCTGTTGTTTGCTCACTGGAGGCCTTGGAATAGTTTTGATGTTCCTTGCTATCTCATTCAACGCATTACATCGGGCCTTCCTGGATCTTGAAGCGATTCCAGCTCTTACATAAATGGAAGCACTGGTGCTGTTTGGGTTTCAGTTTACTTCCATACGAATTTTCTGAATATCACGATGCGAAAGGTTTCTCTTAGTGCCCTTATGCTTTCTGGATTTGGCGTTGTGGTTATTCAAAGGAATAAAGCCAAAGTTCTTGGATCCCTTTCCAGCTCCATAGCTAAATCTTTGATGAACAATCTCTCTTCGAGTCCAACAACAATCCTTTCCTTATCGATTTTTATTTTTTTGAAATTTTAAAAGACCTGCAATATAGCGATGGACTATAAAATACTTGTACTTGTACGTGAAACGACATTCACCCTGGAGGAGTTGAGTCGGCTTCATGAAGATGCACATCTCGTATCGCTGCGGCCCAAGCGCGGCGATCGGAGGCAAGATCCCGAGTGAGCAACAGCCAGTCACGTCTCCAACGAGACAGGCCATAGATGAGCGGGCCCGAAATAAGCTTAGATGGACTATAAAATACTTGGTAATAAATAAAACGTCATAACTTCGTGAATATCGCCTGGATTTGAATAATATTTTGGGAAATAACTAACCTTGAAACAGTTATTTGATGGTACAATTTTCATTTTTTTTGTGACGTATATTTAATGAAATATTGATATTTTAATAATCTGCAATAAAGCTATTGACGCAGTTTAGATGTTTTTATATATTGAAATATTTAGAAAAATAGTAATACGAATTTGTTACTGTTTATATCCAAAGTTAATTTTTATTTCCAGATGTGTGTGAACCGAATCCCTGCAAAAATGGAGGAAACTGTACAAGTCGTGGACTACGCGACTACGACTGCCAATGCACCGCCAATTATTCCGGAATTCACTGCGAACAAAGTAAGTTTTTCTTATTTCCTTATTTTTTTCGCGTTTCATTATACAGGATGGAACAATAAAATCGTCGACACAGAAAAGACGACATGATTCCATTTTCGTTTGAAAAACTGGTTTTGTTTTTCTGTTCCTAACCATCTATTAGTTTGCCAGTTGTGTAGAAATCCCAAGAGCTATAGAAGCCTTCTATCAAGTCTGAAAGTGACACAATGTTCAACGACCAAGGTCGGAGATTCGCTGCTATACAATTCTTGCTTTCTACCAATCCAAGTTATGACAACAGGACCATTGCCAACACCCTAAAAATGCACCGCTGGATTACCCACGAATAACAGGAACGTGCCCAGGGTGATGAAAACAAAGGTTTCCGCCACGGTTATTATCTTTTGTGTGGTTTTCAAGTGAGGGTCACATTATGCCACCCCACATCTTGGAAGTCGGCTTGAATGTCAACAGCAAAGTGTACCTGGATGTGCTGAAGAGTGTGGTGATCCCTTGGTGCAATAAGGTGGCCGCTTGCAGACCCTAAGTGTAGCAGCCGGACTAGGCGCCGGCCTACAAGTCCCAAGAAACCCAGGTTTGGCTTCAGAAGAAGTGCCACGACTTTGTATCCTTTTCTCAACAGCCTCCCCTCCACTCTGACCTAAACCCGCCGGACTACTTCGTTTTGTCATATGTCGAGAACATCACAAACATGACCTCCCACAATATCAAAGCAATTCTGAGCACCGCCATCCGCCGAGTATTTGATGAGCTCCCGCCGGCGCATGTGGAAAAGGCATGCTTCCAGTTCCGGACCTGTTGTTATATGCAAATGAGTTTAATAAAAAATACATTGAATAGCTGTCAACTCTACTACATAAGCAAGTTATCTGAATTAGTTTTTTTTCAATAAGTTTTAAAATGAAGTTGTTGCTTTCTTTCAGGCGACATTTTTATCGTTCCACACTGCAATGTCCGAATTTTACTGATGTTAAATCGAAGAACTTTGATAAATTGTAAAGCTTCTATCTGGAATACAGAATTACGTTTCTGAAATTTTAGATGCGGATTGATTATATACTATTATTGGCTCACATGGAGCTTTAACACAAGTCATCAAAGATCTGTGTTGGAACCTATGGTATTCTCTGGAAGCTGAGTGACAACAAATCTCCCCAGACGTCCAGCTATCTTCACCTCCTTCGATAGCATTTGCAAATAAATTTGCGTCATCGCAACAGCCGCTTGCCATTGATTTCTCACTGGCAGCGGTCATTAGTCTATACTGGAATTTGAGTGGCACTACGCCCCCCACCCCCAAGATCCCAGTTCTCTTCGCGCTTGTCCAGCGGAGGTCTGGTCAGTGCTCTCTCCTCGGTCTTTCCATCCTTCTTGACCCTTCTCGGCTCTTTGGTATCACTTTGGGGCGGCGGTGATGAGACAATGGGAGGGGATGCGTGATGGGGGTGAAGAACTCGTAGATATGCAGCTTGAGTGTTCTTCATTCCCTTTCATTAACACTTCTTCATTATATTGTATACTTGTATTATTCTCCGCATTCAAGGATTTTCCTTAATATTTCAGTCGTTTTTATTATCGTTTGCAGCCATTCCTCTGATTCCAGATTATTTTTTCAAAGTTTTTTTTAATTGTTCCTAGTGCTCCTACTATTATCGCTATTATTTTGATTTTCTTCATCATCCAAATCCAATTTTAACTCTTTGTCTAGCTCTGTGTATTTGCTCCGTTTCTCCTTTTCTTTCATACTCACCCTGTGGTCAACTGGGGCAGCAAAATCTACGATTTGACAGGATTTTTCTTTCTTGTTAATTATTACGACATCTGGTCTTCATGCTTGAATAAGTTTGTCCGTCTGTATGTTCATGTCTCATAGGATTTTGTGGTTCTCGTTTTCAAGTGCTGTTGCGGATTTATGCTTGTACCATTGGTCTGTACGTTCAAAATGCAGCCGTTTGCACAATTCCAAGTGCACCGCCCTCCCCACTTGATCATGCCTGTTTTTGTATTCCTTTTGAGCCAATTTGCTGCATTTACTTACTATATGGTTTATCGTCTCGTCTCTTTGTCCAAAGCGTCTGCATTTGCTGTTTTCTTGTGTTTTATCGATCTTTGTTTTGATATGGTTGGTTTTTATCGAGTTATCTTGTGCTGCAGTTATTAGAGATTCAGTTTCTCGGTTTATATGTCCTTTTCACATCCATGTCAAGATGTTTTCGTTATTCTCATATTTTTTCATTCTTATGAATCTTCTGTGGAGTTATTTCTCTTCTCATTTTTCTTTTTTCGTTTTGATTTTTCCTTTTTGAGGCTTCATAATTTATGAATTAATTCTGTTTCTTTTTATTTAATCACCTGAAGAAGGCCAGAGGATGAGTAGGCTAAATCGTGTGACAACAAGAACTATGAAGATGAGGATAACAGTCTACAACAAAAAATGAGGATTAATTATTTGGATTCATTTCTAAAATATCCACACTAACGTATTGTACTTACAATAACCCTTATCCATGAGAGGCTTCCGGGCCTTGATAAGTGGTGACCACCTTGTAAAAAAAAATTGATTTCTATTCTCATCTTTAGTGTTATTTTTTCAAAACGTTTCGGCCCATGTAAGCTTCGACCTTTTTCAGGTCAATATTGTTGAAATCGCGAATCTTTCTGATAAACTCAGGAATCTGCATGGAATTTCGATGATCTAGTGGATAAAGTACTTGATAAAATTCAGTTGTAAAGTTTTTTTTTTTTTTTTTTACACAGTGATCACCACTTATCAAGGCCCGGAAGCCACTCAGGGATAAGGGTTATTGCAAGTACATTACGTTAGTGTGGAGATTTGATGGAGTGTTTAATTAAGGGGGCGGTTCATTAGGAATTTGTTAACATTAGACTTGAAGACATCCAAGTTGTAGCCCGGAGGGAAGCAGGTTTACTCCTCACTACGGATGTCACCAAAAATACAATTTCAAATTACTTAAGACTTCTACACAGTCATGGCTGACTGAACGAGAACATACTTTCCCGGATATTAAACAGAAGGCTCTGCTCGGAATTCTGTGCAAATTCCCGCACTCGACAAAATTCACTTGAATAATTTCGGAGGTTATATAAGCCTACGTATTGGGAGAATAACACAAAATGAGAACAGTCGCCCGAATAATCCAACTAATATTAATATTAAAAAAAAAAAAAAAATTTGTACGTGTCTTTCTATTCATATTAGTTTGGGATCTTATGACAATAATTCTCTTATTTAGTCACTCTTTAAATAAAAACATTTCTTATATTCTTCGGATGATTCAAACTGCTGTTCTTATCTTGAGTGTTATTTTCACAACGTTTCAGCCGATGTAACCTCCGACCTTCTTCAGGTGCATCTTGTCGAACTCGGCAATGTTTCTACTGAACTCGGTAATTTGGACGGAATTTCGAGCGGAACCCTTTATTTACTTCACGGGGGTAGTGTGCTCTTGTTCCGTCAGCCATGACTGGATAGAGGTCCTAAGTAATTCGCAATTGTATTTTTCGGTCGCCCACACTGAGGATTGAACCTTCAACCCTCAGAGGAATATCACTTTTTACAATTGATTTTTCCAGTTTCTCTAACCACTGCGCCACGAATTTAAGTTTGATCTCGTCCCGTCAGCCATGACTGGGCAGAAATTTGGAGTAAGTTGTAAATTTTAGTACCGCTTGCACTGAGGCTTGAACCATCAACCTCCAGAAGACCGTCAATGCTGATTATTAATATTAAGTACTTATATCCGTTACATCACAGGTTCTTGCAAACGTTGTGCAAATAACACTTAATATGAGAACTGTAGTCCGAATAATCCAAATAATGGAAATAATATTTTTAAATTTTGTTTTTTTCTCTTTTACAGATGTGTGCGAACCAAACCCTTGCAAGAATGGAGCCACGTGTCATAATCGGGGAAATTTTATATTCGAATGCGAGTGTCCGCCCGAATATTCCGGCCTATTTTGTGGCGACAGTAAGTAAATTAGTAAATTTTCTTAATTACAAAAATATACATTTTATTACAATTTCTGAAATACAAAAAAAAAAAAAATGATATCCCTTATAACATTAATAATACGCATATATGTATACATACAAACTCTCTCACACACACACACACACACACACACACACACACACACACACACACACACACACACATATATATATATATGTATAGTTCAAGGCTAAAAGGTCCTGGATATGACCTTAAACTATATCCAGTGGTGACTCCAGCTTGCGGGCTTTGGGGAGTGTGGAGCCACCCTTTAATTGCCATTGCTCCCAGGTCCACTCTGACCCGGAGTGGTAGTACCTGTTAGGGTTCCAACTATGAGTTGAATAGAAACCGACTTGAAAACAACAAATATATCCATTAAAAAATCTTTCTTCAAAATCTTTGGAATCGGCATTAAATAACCTGAAAAGGGTTGATATGCCGTAAAACAAAAACAACCAACCAACCAATCAAGGTTAAAAATCTCCAAAAATAAAAACATTAAATTAAAAGCGTTGTTAATAAAATAACAATCAGCCGCAACAATAAATCCACTGCTTCAATCTAAAAAAACTTCACCAGGCGACAATACATCTGATCTTAGCCGAGGCATGTTCTTTATGACTATAAACTAAGACTAGACAAATAGACAGAGTTTATAAATGATTATAATGAATCAATAAGCCGAATTACCATTCTCCTTGCATTTATTATTAATGTGTTTACTTTAATTTACGTGATTAAAATATTTTAAAATATTTTAATATTTTTATATGATTAGTAAAATAATTTAGCTCCTGAAAAAATAGTTGACTTTCCTATTCTCCAAATATATGGCTTTCAAATCGTAAACTGCTTCGACCATCTCCGAAGTAAAAACATAAATATATGTACGTGTTTGTACAAGCAACTTACAAAGAATCTTGTTTAACAAGTTTGTAAAAGAAAATCTTATCGATTGTGAAAATAAAATGTTTCGTGGTCGAACGATAATTTTTCAGGAATTAATTCCTATTTGAGTCACGTAAATTGTTTCGAGTTAAAATCAACCAGCATCTAAGTTCTGTTTTTGTTTCTCCCACGAGGAAACAAATAAATTTTCCTGGTAGAACGATATTTTTCAGGAATTAATTCATATTTCAATCACGTAAATTCTTTCCAGTTCAGATTGTACCCAATTATTAGAAGTAATTTAATATATATATATATATATATATATATATATATATATATATATATATATATATATGTATATATATATACATATATATATACATATATATATATATATATATATATATATATATAGTAGTGTTGTGGTGGCACACATTAATTTGCATATGTGGATAGTAATTACACATAAATAGGAAAACTCAGTTAGTCTGAGTGTGTGTTCACCAGAAGCCACCGAAGGCCGCCGAGAGCCGATATGTTTCTCCAGCAAAGGCTCTTATTTGACACCATTATGTAAATATCCTGTAAATATAACTTTTCCTAATACACTTCTTATTTGATCTACCTTTGTTTGTTGAGTCGTCATTTGTATTGCTTTCTACGTTACTTGTTTCAACCTGCAAACTTAACAGTGACGACGAGGATGAACGTCAAATATAACAGTTTGGCGAATAAATGGAAAGAATTCACTAAAAAAAAAAGGTAAACGCAACGGTTGACCGTTCTAAGGAATACAAGTTTTGACAAACGAAATGGTCGTAAAAACGGATTTTACGCTAAAGAGAAGTTTGACTCAAGCGGAAAAAATCAATAATTCACCGAACATTGGAAAACTGTAAAATATTTTCCTCTCGAAGGACAACACTAAAAGAAAGAAACGGTTGTTTCCCAAATTCCAAGAACAAAAGCTACATTCAAGTTTTTAAAAAAAGTAACTTCGATTAATAGTATTTTATTTACTAAAATACTAGTCGGAAAAAAGAGAGACAAACCAAAACCTTTGATTGCAGTCTCAAAGAAAAAAAAAACTCGAACGTGGCAAAAAAAAAGCGACGATTTACGCTGTTTCTCGTGGAATCCATCTTAAAAAAATAACAAACTGTAAAAGTGATTTTTTGTAAAACGACAAACAGATTCGTATTACTAAATTACGAAGAACAGATTCGTATTACTAAATTACAAGGAAGTAACAAAAAAAGGAAGAAAAAAAAGTTCACCAGTGGATTTCCTAAATTGCTGTAAATACCAACTAAAGACTTTTTGGTAGATCAAATTTTTCTCTTCGGTATTAAAAAAAAATACCGCAGTTAAACTAAAATCTAGGAAATATTTTTTTAAAACTAAAGTTGTCACTGGATAACGGATATAAGACAGTAAAACGTAACGCAAAAAAAAAAAAAATTAAATGTAGTCCATACATTTTATTTTTTTCAATTGTGACTCGAGTTGAAAAACTATTTTTTTCTCTATGGAAAGAGTTGTACTTAAGTTCGGCTGTTATTTATGAGGAAATGCCTAAAACGGAAAAGTAAATCGTATTTTGTGGTTTCAGCAAAAGCCTCAGTTCTTATGTTGTGGTTGGATGAGCTTGACTCGCTAGCGAAGTGAGAAAATATTATTCGAACAGCGATATTACTATTGAAAACAGGAACTATGAACAATTTTTTTGTAACACAAGCCATTTTATATGGTACGGATATTGTGTTGCATGTGAAATTGTACAATTTTTCTTCGTAACTGCATTACTGCTACTGAAGGATACAAAAAATGGAGGATTTATCTAGAATGTTAATGTAATTTTTCCAGACGCAACAAAAGCCGCAATCCGAACTAGATGCACATAGAGAGGAGAAATTATTGAAATGGCAAATGGAACAAGAAGAAAGGCAGAAGAAATTACAATTTGAACAAGAAGAAAGGCAGAAGAAATTACAATTTGAATATGAAGAAAGGCAAAATGAACGTTTTGCTAAAACACTGGAACTATTAAAGGCTAATCGAGAAAATATCGACAGTATTAATTTCTCGCATACAACTATATTTAATAGCATGGACACATTTAATTATGTGCCGGAGGAAGAAAAGACTTTTGAAGCATACTATACAAGATACGAGGATGTCTTTCAACTGGACTGCAAAAGTTGGCCAACTAGCCAGAAAGTGATCCTTTTACTCAGGAAGTTGGGTGTAAGAGAACACAGCAAGTTCGTAGATTATATACTACCTAAAAAAACTACGGAATTAGATTTCATGGAAGCTGTAAAATTACTAAAAGAATTATTTAATCCGAATATACTTCTTTTTCATAAGAGATGGTTGTGTATGAATCTAAGGAAGATGGACAACCAAGATTATTTGACATACGCATCAGTTGTCAATAAAAACTGTGATAATTTTAAGCTAGCGGAACTAACAGTAGAAGATTTCAACTGCCTAATCTTTGCACAAGGGTTAGTCTCCACGAAAAATGCAGAAATACACAGACGAGTGTTGTCTAAGCTGGAATCTGAGCAAGATTTAACACTTCAGAAATTAGCAGAGGATTGTGAAAGGGCCATTACACTAAAAATGGATTAAAAAAAAAAGATAGAAGAATCTGGAGTGGCATATGTAAGAAATGTTAGAAAACCATACACACCAACCAAGAACTATACAAATTAAAGCAGTCAAAACGGAACGAGATATTCCAAATATAATAATTATAATTATAGTGAAGAATATAACAAGTCTCTTCCTAGATATAACTGTAAGAGATGCGCAGAAAGACATTGGGAATCGGATTGCCCTAATAAGAAGAAAAAATGCTACATTTACAAGAAAGTCGGACACAAAAGCGATTGTTGCAGATATAAAGATTTCACCAGAAAGAGAGTACAGCAAACAAAATCAAATGAAAAAATAGATAAAAATCGGCGAAAATTCATAAAAGCGGAAATATTTAAAACGCCAATAAAATTACAACTAGATTCAGGATCCGATATTTCTATAATAAACTTGAATATATGGAAAAAGTTGGGCAAACCAACCATGATGAAAACAAGTAAATCAGCTCGGACGGTAACTGGTGGTGGGATAAAATTTGAAGTTATCCTTCCGATATAATTAAAAGAGATTACGAAGAAATTAAAAATGTTCGTATTGAAAAATAGCGAAAACCTGTTTGGAATAGATTTAATTGAGAAATTTGGACTCTGGGATAAGCCAATTAATACATTTTGTAAAAAATAGAACGTACTACTCCAACAACAGAAAATATAAAAGAGGACTTAAAAAAACTTATTCCCTGATGTATTTATGACTAAATTAGGTCATTGCAATAAATTTAAGGCCTCGTTTTTTAAAAAAAGCGAAACGTTCCGTTCGCTGGGGATGGAAAAGATTAATAAAGAATTAGACAGATTGGAACAGACAGGAATACTATCAAAAATAGAACATAGTGATTGGGCAGCCCCCACCGTATATGTAAAGAAAAAGAAAGTTTAATGAACCATTAATATTAAATCCCAAGAGAAAAAGATATTGAAATCTGTGCGACTTCAAATCTTGGGAGAAGGGTGTTATGGTGGCACACATTCATTTGCATATGTGGATAGTAATTACACATAAATAGGAAGATTCGGTTAGTCTGAGTGTGTGTTCACCAGAAGCCACCGACGGCCGCTGAGAGCAGATATGTTTCTCGAGCAAAGACTCTCTTATTTGACACCATTATGTAAATATCCTGTAAATATACCTTTTCCTAATACACTTCTTATTTGATCTACCTTTGTTTGTTGAGTCGTCATTTGTATTGCTTTCTACGTTACTTGTTTCAACCTGCAAACTTAACAAGTAGAAATGGTAATTAATAAAAACCTGAAGAAAATGCTCATTACTGTTGTAGAGTAAATATGCGTTTTATTTTTTATTACCGTATCTTTCTGTTAAGTTACATTATTGTTTCAGCTACCCGGCCGTTTTTTGGCCGTCTGTAGCATCCTCAGACTTTTACAGAAATATATATATATATATATATATATATATATATATATATATATATATATATATATATAAAAGGCTATGTGTCTGTCTGTCTGTCTCCATATTTTCAAAATCCATCTTTTCCGAAATTAAACGTTGCAAAGTGTCGCTAGAGGCCTCAAATGATTAGATTTTTCTGAACCATTTTTATGGGTCTCTAACCGGGTGAAATAGGTTTTATGGGTCTCTAACCGGGTAAAATAAGTTTTATGGGTCTCTAACCGGGTAAAATAGGTTTTATGGGTCTCTAACCGGGTAAAATAGGTTTTATGGGTCTCTAACTGGGTAAAATAAGTTTTATGGGTTACTAACCGGGTAAAATAGTTTTTATGGGTCTCTAACCGGGTAAAATAGTTTTTATGGGTCTCTAACCGGGTAAAATAGGTTTTATGGGTCTCTAACCGGGTAAAATAGGTTTTATGGGTCTCTAACCGGGTAAAATAGGTTTTATCGGTCTCTAACCGGGTAAAATAGTTTTTATGGGTCTCTAACCGGGTAAAATAGTTTTTATGGGTCTCTAACCGGGTAAAATAGGTCTAGAAGTGTAAGCCATTTTGAGTTTCAGAACCGTTTCAGATGGTTCGCTGTTACACACAAGTCCTGGGAGGTGACTTGTTTGTAGTAGACAGTTCCACAGAACAAAATATTCTTACCGTGTCGAAACTCGTAAAAAGAACATGTGAAATTGCTCCAGAAAAGGTTTCATATTTATGAAGCAATTCTGGTTTCTGATTGGTTGGTAGCAGAACGTGAATTAATTCGATTCGTCAGTTCTTAGCAGCATCGTTAATAAATAGAATCGTTCGACTGTGTGGGATCATACCCCATTAAAACACTCTTTTGATGGGATGTCTCCTAGCGGCTTCGGCTGCAGGGAGACAGGGTAGTACCAGTCAAGGATTCGTCACTTGACACTCAGCCCAACAGGTGAGGGGCCGGGAACCGGCCCACCACCTGTTGGACTGAGGTACACCGCCTGGGTAATACCTAGGAGGTCCACCCTCCCAGGCCTTGCCACCGGGCTTTCCGGTGGGGCAAGTTTATTGCTTGCTGCCAGAGGCGCCCCGACCGGGGAATGCCGACGGGGTTACTCAGGCAATTTTTAAAATTGCAGGAGTGCCCCTCCTTTAAGGGAGCCTGCGGGTATCCCACTTTCCAGGCCTTGTGCCAAATATTGCCGATGTGGGCGGCAATTAAATATATACCCCATTAAAACACTCTTTTGATGGGATGTGTCTCCTAGCCGCTTCGGCTGCATGGAGACAGGGTAGTACATGTCAAGGATTCGTCACTTGACACTCAGCCCAACAGATGAGGGGCCGGGAACCGGCCCACCACCTGTTGGACTGAGGTACACCGCCTGGGTAATACCTAGGAGGTCCACCCTCCCAGGCCTTGCCACCGGGCTTTCCAGTGGGGCAAGTTTATTGCTTGCTGCCTGAGGCGCCCCGACCGGGGAATGCCGACGGGGTTACTCGGGCAATTTTTAGAATTGCAGGAGTGCCCCTCCTTTAGGGGAGCCTGCGGGTATCCCACTTTCCAGGCCTTGTGCCAAATAATGCTGATATGGGCAGCATTTAAATAAATACCCCATTTTTATGGGTCTCTAACCGGGTGAAATAGGTTTTATGGGTCTCTAACCGGGTGAAATAGTTTTTATGGGTCTATAACGGGGTGAAATAGTTTTTATGGGTCTCTAACCGAGTAAAATAGGTTTTATGGGTCTCTAACCCGGTAAAATATTTTTTATGGGTCTCTAACCGGGTAAAATATTTTTTATGGGTCTCTAACCGGATAAAATAGTTTTTATGGGTCTCTAACCGGGTGAAATAGTTTTTATGGGTCTCTAACCGGGTGAAATAGTTTTTATAGGTCTCTAACCGGGTAAAATAGGTTTTATGGGTCTCTAACCGGGTGAAATAGTTTTTATGGGTCTCTAACCGGGTGAAATAGTTTTTATGGGTCTCTAACCGGGTGAAATAGTTTTTATGTGTCTCTAACCGGGTAAAATAGTTTTTATGGGTCTCTAACCGGGTGAAATAGGTTTTAAGGGGGTAAAAAGTGGGTCAAAATTGAAAAAAAAAATCGTTATACATTTAGTACATTCATCTTAGTTTAGTTTCATTTTTAATTTTTAACTAGCTCATATGCGTGTCACTGTGGTGCAGCAGAAACGTCACCAGCTTCGAATGCTAGTTTTGATTTTGGTTTCGATTTTAACTGATAATACCCAAATACATTTAATTTTAATTTTAAAATCACGATTCTATAATAGTATATACGAAATCTGGACAAATTAAAATATCATATACTATTAGCAGACCACCTGTTATTGCCCGGTCGTAAAATACGTTTAAATATGATATTTTGATTAATGCAGATTTCGTATTTATTATTATATGTTATATTGGACAAAATATATAGTAATGATTTAAAAAGTTAAAAAAAAAATGACTCGTGCGTCAACACCCGAAGAATCGAACCCAAAACGTTCAGCTTACGATTTACTTTTTCGTTTGACGTTAATACCTGAGCTATGAGACATGTTTTCTGCAAGGCATGAAAACATGCATAAATAGCTATTACGTTACACATGCATATTTCTTATGCCGTCGTTCGACCATCACCTGGCCAATTCCACTTTTTAATTTTCACACGTTTGCACCAAATTTCCCTGACTAAAACCCAACTATAAAGTTTAACATGGGCTCAAATACCCTATATATAAAGTTTCATGTATGTAGATGAAAAACAGACAGAGGAGACTGGTAGGTAAAAATCTTTAAACAAAGATATATACGCATATATATATATATATATATATATATATATATATTCTCCAATCCTCATTAATTTCACTCCCTCATTCGCTAATTTTAGTCTTTAGACCTCGATATATATATATATATTTTTTTTTTTTTGCTCTCAAATTGCCGATGTTACTGTTGAAAAGGATCGGCCGAAAGATGTCTTCCGTTTATTTAATTCTTTTTAGTCCCCCCCTTTTTTCATACGTTTTTCCCCCCTTCATTCAAATAATTTTGAACTACATGTTTTGGAGATTGATTTTAGACTTTGTAGCGTTTCTTGATTAAACGTCAAAAAAAAAAAAAAGTCCTCAATTTTAATAATGGCATTTGCCCCAGTGCAATTTAAATCCGATATATATATATATATATATATATATATATATATATATATATATATATATATATATATATATATATATATAAAAGTGAACGTGTCTGTCTGTGTGTCTGGGTGTCTGTCTGTCTGTGTACATTTCCCTACGCAATAACTCTGTCAATTTTTAGTCTATAGACTCGAAATTTGAAATACCGGGTACTGAGATTTGGGAAAATCAATGTGACGGGTGTCAGCCAGAAATTTGGCTGTTAAGGGGGTCAAATTTCAACGATTTGACCTTTAAGAACTCTACCAAACTCCTCCGACAATTTTGGGTCTAGACACTTTAAATTTTAGATATAGGTTCCTTGAACATGGATCTAACTTAATAAAGTGATTTGAGCCCGAAACAATAAATTTTAAGGGGTCATAATAGGGGTCAAATTTTTAAAAAATTAACCATTTTTTTTTGTTTTTTTTTTTGCTTTTTTTGCACAGCATACACCTCCAAACACCCGAGCAGCGCCGGGCACCCCTGCTAGTATATATATATATAAATTATTATTCCTGTCTGTTTGTTGTTTGATTGTTCACAATTTAATTAATATATACAAAAGGGGCTTTACTTTACTCTTATTTATTTCTATATATAGTATGATTCTTGGAAAATATACAGTTAAGAGAAAAACTCATTTGCATATTACATTAAGAAAAATCTATTTTACTAGATAACGGTATCTTAGTTAATGTTTTTAGCGAGATAGCTTTTTACTTGTTCTATTTAAAATTGTTATTTAATAAACTTTAAAGAACAATTATATTGATAATATATTTAACTTTATTTATTTGGAATTATTATTTCCAACATCGACCTTTCTAAAAAAACTTTTTTTAGAATTATTTGCTCCTAGAAACTTCGAAACCTAAAAACAAAGTATTTACCAGATAAAATAATTTGATAATCTCTATAAGTTTCTAGGTTGAAAAAATAATTTTGTGTAGGCAGAAAATGTTTGGCTTTTATTGTTTTTTTGTAATATTCAAACAAAGAAAATAAAACACTTACGAAAAAACTGAAAAGATTTCATTTGTTTGTTTTGTATTATTCTTTAAACGGCTATAAAGAATCGGCAAATGTTTTACGATGTGACACAGCGCCGTTTAACAACTAAAAAAATGAAGATCTACTACCCCCTCTCTAAATTCAACAATTTACACTTTTTTCTTTTTTCACGTTAATCTCATCAATTAGAAACTTAACTTTCTGATTAAAAATAGGTAAATTTTCACGACGTGACCCAGCGTCGTTTAACTCCTAAAAAATGAAGATCTAATTTTTGGGGGCCTAATACGTTTAAACAGCCTTTATAAATAATATGAGCGAAGAAATTTTGAAAATAAATTAACATTAGAGAGGGGTCGTTTTTCTATATAAATTTAACGTAAAATGAGCACCCACTTTTTGGCCACCAAGTGTTCAACGATACATGTAACCTTTAGCATTTTTTCAAGTTTGGCGATGGGGGGGGGGGGTGCAAAACATGACAAATACAATTTGTATTTTTTGGTGGGTGTAGTGGCGGGAATTATATTTGAAAAATAAATACATTTAAACACCCTTTATAAATATTATGAGAGAAGAAACTTTGAAAAAAAATAATAACATGTTAGAATTGTGATCACTTTTCTATATAAATTAAACGTAAAGTGAGCACCCACTTTTTGGCCACCAAGTGTTCAACGAGACATGTCACGTCTAGCATTTCTTTTAAAGTTTGGCGATTGAGGGGGGAACGGGGTGGAATAACATTTGAAACATAAAATAACGATAAATTTAATTAATTTTTATGAGACCATTCTGTACTTTTACCTAACAATATAATAAACAAAACAAACCCCAAAATATGACAAATTCATTTTTTTTTGGTGGGGGGTTACATTAAAAACATAAAATGACGAAAAATTTAATTTAATTGGGAATAATATTTGGTAGATCTTCATTGTTTTTGAGGTTAAACGACGCTGGGTCACATCGTAAAAATTTTCTACAGAATCCTTGACTGCTTTAAATTAAAACTTAAGTTTGAATTCGAAGTACACACTTTTAAAAACAAAAAGGCCCCCCCCCAAAAAAAAACGCAAATCGAAAAAGCCTCCCTCAAAAAAAGCAAATCGAAAATTTCCTATATTTACAAACAAAACAAGCCAGTGAAAAAGTGCCCTTACACAAAATGAAAACAAACGCACGCGTTAATGTATTACATGATAAGGGCTGTCCCCTGTTCATGTAAGTATAAAAATAGAGAGATTAGTTAAAATGAAAATAAGAGAAAGCAGAAATCGAACCCTGGACATAAGTTTTAAAGAACAATAGGTTTAAATGGAATGTCCAGTAAATTGTTAATTCGGATGAAATAAATAATAAATAAACTATTCAATTGTTAAAAGAATGTGGATAATAAAATATGGGTTAAATAAATTAGATATGTAGGTACAATTCCTTTGTGGAAACAACACAAGAAAAAATGGGTTATTGGGAAATCAATGTCGGAAACGTGCAAAGTCCCGCATGTTGAAACACGTGAATTTTGCTCACGTGGCCGGGATGCATGAATTTCTCAATATAGGAAGTGGGAGTTAGTTGGTCGCGGAGAGAGTCGGAGAGACAGTCAGGGGAGACAGTCAGGGGAGACGGTCAGTGAGAAAACTCAGAGACAGGCAGACGTCTGAAGTGAGACGTCACTTCAGAAATTAAAATGTGAAACTTTGAATTCTTGGTGATGGAACGACCGGTCGTGAGGAAATAAATTCAGCATGTGTTTTGTGATAAAGCTCATCTTTGTTTGTGATTTCTACAAAAAGGTAATTTGTATTGTTATTATATGTCTGAGTTATAAAATTTCATTACATACACATCTCTCTCTCTAAGATACAACATCATATGTAATAAGACAAGAACTCTCACTAAGACTCATATCATTACTAATAAGAACTCACGTAACATACGCGCACAAGTGGTATCGCCTAATACTAATAATAATAACCATATCACTCAGTATATAACAAATGTTTATAAACGTTATTTTTTTAGATTAATCAAATCGTAAGTTTTTTAGGACAGTGGACAAAGTAGTTTCGAGCCTGCTTACTTGGTTATTTTTTTTTTTTTGCGATCACACGGGCATTCGCTGCTATTTTTATTGAAACAAAAGTTGTAATGATTTATTTTTAATCAATTTTTTTTGGTGTGTGTGTGGGGGTTTCTTTCCAGTTCTCAACATCCGGAGAATAGTTTCTTCTCTTTGTATCCCTTCTGCCGAAATATCTGGTGGAGAGGGTATCACTACTTCTTTGTAATTATAATTCTTTTTTCTATCCTTTGCAATGTTTAGTATATTATCATGAATGATAACGACTACCAGTTGTCAAAATTTCCGCTTTTCATAATTGTTATTTCTAACACATATTAGGTTTCAGAATTTTGTTCCTTCCTTTTGGTCGCTACTATATATATATATATATATATATATATATATATATATATATATATATATATATATATCTTTACCATATATATATATATACCATATATATATACCATATATATATACCATATATATATATATACCATATATATATATACCATATATATATACCATATATATATATATATATATATATATATATATATATATATATATATATATATATATATATATACACCAGACTAGTTGCAGAATACCAATGCCTTATTAGACAGAAAATTGCCATCATCGATATTTTTAATTTTAACGTATTGTACTTGCAATAACCCTTATTCCTGAGTGGCTTCCGGACCTTGATAAGTGGTGATCACTGTGTAAAAAAAAGATAAATATTCAAGTCACTTGTTTGTGTTATGGATAAGATATATTGTAATAAAATCTCTTTTACAGACTAATATATATAAGTTAAACAAACATTCTCTTTTATAAAAACATGTACAAATTTATTTTTAAACTCAAGATAATATGTGATGTTTTGTAAACTGTTATTTTTTATTCTTTGGAAAATTTAAACTAAAAACTTGATATTCTAATCTATTTCAGAATGCCCTCGCAGTTATTGCAACGACAGTGGAAAATGTGTTTTCGTTCGCAACGGAACTGTCACTCGAAAGGAATGCATATGTGACACGGGTTTCATTGGCAACCGTTGCCAATATTGTAAGTAGTTGCAGTTCTTTTAATTTATCTTATTACCAATATTGTAAGTAGTTACGGTTCTTAAAGTTTATTTTATCTCCTACATCGTAAGTATTTGCAATTCTTTAAATTTATTTTATTGCGATTATTGTGAGAAGTTGCAGTTTTTCAATTTATTTTATTTCCAATATTGTATGAGGTTGCAATTCTTTAAATGTTTTGATTGCTAATATGGTATATAGTTGCATTTCTTTCTATATGTTTTTGCTAATATAATAAGTAGTTTCATTTCTTAAGATTTTCTTTTTTCAATATTATAAGTATTTGCAGTTCATTAACCCCGAGTATACCAGCACTAGATGAAACTTAAAGACTCTGAACACATACCGTAAAACCCGTTAAGCATGTCCAATTTATACAGCAAGGATATATACTGGATAATAGTTGAATCAGGATTTAGAGACACCGATCGATTGATTCTCTTCAATAGAAAAGACTTTCAGAATAAATGCGCTAAAATTTGCAGGAGATACATACCAACAGGCCTGCTAAAAACAAGAAAATAAACGAAATCACCAGAGATTTAAGAATCTTAATGAAAAAGAGGGCAAAAATTAAAGCCAACTAAATTTTACCAACAATAAACATAAACTGAAAAAGATACTTGAATTAATAGAACTTAAAAAGAGGAGTTAAAAGCCATATCCAACATCAAAACCAATAGCAAATTCTTCTATACATATGCCAAGAGGAAACATAACAACACCCCCCAACCATAGGACCGTTTAGGACAACTACTGCGGAAATAGTAGGTGGTGGCGGGTCTCTCGTCACTCAGGTCAATAACTTCTTTGGAAACTGTGGCTCGTGATGTCAAGTCTACAAGGAGTCCTCCACATGAATTCTTAGCGTTGAATTCTGCTGAAAAGAAAAAGCAAATCTTTGCAGGCGCCGGAAAGAAAAGACAAAGTCAGGGTTTTCTACAAAAAATTAATTTCATAAAAGTTACAGATTATTTTACATATGTACATCATTCAGTTCACAAATCGCTTTCTTCGTCACTGGATAGCTGGTCAGGATAGGCGGAGAGGTGGGGTGTCATTGGCAGGTTTCGTTCTCTCGAGATTTCGGCGCAATCTGCTAAAAAAAACCTGTGCGCTTGTTTTTATATTCAGGGACGGATTGGAGTGCGCACGGTCCATTCAACAGATCAGAGTTGAATACGCTTTCTGGGGAATTTCAGACCCAAATTGGGTGTGTGCAATTCAGCAATACATGAAGAGTTTTGTAATCTGAGACCAAAAATGAAATCATTTTCACACGACTCCAAGAAGTCAACCCCGTCATTCAGAAACCCCTCGTCTGAAACAGGTATCCTCGAGGCCAAGATAGGTCTGGATTCATTTCCACACTGTTCTGCCATTTCCGGTCTCTTCATTTTCAAACAATAAAATTTGTCTGTTTTTTTTTTTCCAAGTACAAGCATATCACTTTTGATACCCGCCGTTGTCCGGGATTCAATTAACATTCAACAGAAAATCTCAGTATGTCTTAGAATTATTAAGGAAGGCTGAAAGAGCTGTAACTGTATTCATTACAACATCGAAGAAAACGATATATTATCATCTATATATGGAAAATCCTGGAAGGAAGGTCCCAAGCACAACAATAGCAGAAATAACCCACCAGCGGCAAAGGAGCCTGTGCTATATAAGATCAACACCTGGGACTACACAGAGGATCAAACCCCTCATCCACCACAACTTCATCTTTTTTTTTTTTACACAGTGATCACCATATATCAAGGCCCGGAAGCCACTCAGGGATAAGGGTTATTGCAAGTACATTACGTTAGTGTGGAGATTTGATGAAGTGTTTAATTAGGGGGTCGTTCATTAGGAATTTGTTAACATTGGACTTGAAGACATCCAAGTTGTAGTCCGGTGGGAAGCAGGCAGACGGAACAGAGTTCCACAGGCGTGCAGTTCTAAGAAAGAAGCTTTGTTCATGGAATCCGCGTTTTGATTTAGGCACAGATATAGAGTGAGGGAAATTTTTCACAGTGGATTCAGCTAGACAGGTGTTTTTCGTGAAAGATTGGCGAGGGGGGGACCAGGGATTGGAGTTCAGACGAGCACCTGCCATGAAAATAACGATAAAACAAGGATAGGCTCGCAACGTCTCTTCTGTGGGAGAGAGGTTGCAGGGAAGAGAAAGGGACATCCCTCACTAAACCACGAAGTCTATTTTGTACTCTGTCAAGGCATGATAGGCTGTTTTTGGCAGCTCCTGCCCAGATATGGCAACAGTATTCTATCCTTGGACGTACTTGGCTTTTATATAGATAGAGAATTGCATCAGTAGTGAGATATCTTCTGGAGTTCTACAAGAACATTCAACTATATTTCAGTCGCAATAAGAAATATAAGAAGAGTGTCCCTCGACACTTTCAAGAAACATCTGAACATCTGGCTGGAAAAGATATCTGACCAGCCACCAACACCTGGCTACCCTAGTCCCAACATCAATCGTCTAGTGGACCGGACCTTTGCAGAAAATGGGCAGCATGGGTGCTGTGGAGCTCTAGCTCAGCTGTGTTAATAACCGATGGAATAACACAAACAAACAAACAAACACTTTGTCTCTCTGAGTGTGAATTTGTTCCGTGTGAACTCCAAAACGGCTAGGTCAGTAAAAAAAAATCACACAAATTTATGTGCCTGTGCGTGTTTTTAGATAGGTTTTGTTTTGGAATACCTCGGGTAAGTATCGAAAGTCGATAATCGAAAAAATCTAATCAAAGACGGAACAGTCTGATTGCATGCAAGTTTCCATTACTAGTACACTTGAGAAGTTTTATAACCAAATAAGTAGAAGGACCTGGTATATAAAATCAGTAGTAGCTTCTTTTCTAAGACAGAGGCGCGTTCGAAATAAGAGGATCTCCAACTCCAGTTCCAGCGACCAGCGCCAATTATGTCCCGAGGAGAAAAAGGAAGCGGAACCACAGCAACAACACCAGTTCCAGTATCCACCACAGCCCACGCTGATGCATCCCATGCTCATGCAGCTCCAGGACTATGGGATGGCATACGTTCCTATACAGCCGCCTCCTGCAGCTTACAAGATGCCAGAGTCAGGGACCGCAACAGCCCAGCCACAGCAGCAGTTGGTGCCTTCAACATCAGGATCTGCATTGACCGACACTAGCTCTCATTCCATCGGCAGCCTGTTGGGCTCTTTGGACAACATAACTCTAAGGACTCCATCGTCCTTTACTAGTCAGGGGAGCCTTTCAACAACCTCACCAGCGAGCTTCAGCAACAGCTTTCAGCAGTGAGCAACTGAAACCCCAGCCCTTATCAGGGCCACTAAATTCTTCAAAATAATAAACCAACATCACAGTATGTTAGCAAAAGAAGTTCCCTCAGTTCCACTTGCTAATGAAAAACCTTTTGGCCATAAAAAAATACTCTTTTCCAAGGCCTCACACAAGTACAAGTGTCTACTTTTTCAAATGGTAATAATTGGTGAGAGGCCCATAACAGCAATAATATGTACAAGTTTTGACTACACACAAGTAATATGTACAATGTTCTTAATAGTAATACCTATATAGATGTAGAAATTTATACTTACAATACATGACATATAATACAGGCATACATAGCAAAATCCACAGGTGCAGAGACTAGACCATGTCGCCCTGCCACACAACACCGCCAGCTCCCGAGTTGAAGTACTCCACCAGGTACAGTCTCTGTCCCTTGGCCTTTGTTGTCCCTTAAATACATCTGAAGCAGAATCTTGCAGTTCTCCTGCATCCCTCCAAGTATCTGGAATGACTTGATGTGTGGCTCTTTCTTCTCAATCTACATCGTTGTGGGTCTGTTATGGGGTTAAATGGTAATACGAAGGAAGGAACACAGGATTTTTAGGAACGAACGTATTCACAGCAGGTTGAGTAATACCCTTCCTCAACTATGGAGCGTTTTGCACACAACCTCCTTGGCCATCGTGCCAATCTCTGACTCCCGGGCACCGGTACTTGATACCGGAAGTGACTTCACTTGAAGAAGTGACGTCATGAGTCCATTAATCACATGGGGGGGCGTCTCCAACAGGGTCTGAGTAAGGAAGCGTATTCACAGCAGGTTATACAGGCAGCAGCAGGCCCGGACGATGAATCGCACAGTCTTTAGTTGCTGTTAGGAGAAAATAAAATATAGCTCTGCAGCATCTGTAGTTGCAGATGCTCAGCTCCCTGGTCATGTTGCAAGGAGAAAAAAAAACGTCATTTCCCAACAAGAAGTACACTACAAGCACTTGGTCATCAGAAAGTGGTTCTGCAGGAGTAGACCTGAGAGTATCAGTTTACAACCTTTCCCGGAAGTCTCTCAGCAAACACCCAACCATTGGATCCAGAGCCATTCGCTCCTACATTCATCAGCACTATGGAGTGGAGGCATTTGTAATTGTAATAAATGGAGCCGGACTTGTTGGAAGATCGCAGGGCGACGTATTTGCCATCAACTGTACTTATGCAGTGGCGGAAGTTCTATCAGTCCTCAAACTGCTTCGCACCTGTCTCTATTTATCTGGTGTTGATGTGTAGAATATCACCTCCTCAGCATAGGCGTCGATGATAACCTTCCAGACATCCAGAATAAACTTGGATATGGTGTTGTGGGCCACTCTGAAACCATACATTAGACTCTAGTAGCTGCTTCCTGTTCACACTTCAGAAGGTGTACTTTCGTTTTTTCCTCCCTGGATTTCCCTAAAATATCTTGAAAGCATCGATGTGCAGGAAAATTCTCAGTCTCTCTTTCTTCCTTGTTCAGAACCACTACAAGGGCAGTCGTACGAAGGATCTGAACACTAGCAAGGTAGATATCTTCATCCATTGTATTCTGGGATAGATTGCCTCTCTGAAGTCTTGTGAAGGAATGACGGCAGGCTGTGTGGCAGGTCTTTTATATATGCGACTGGCCACAGTCGGGTGTATCCTTTGGAGAGTTAGCATATTAGCTGTCCTTGCCAACGAGTCCCTAGAGGCATCACTACTGTACTCCTTGTATCCGCAGACTGATTCGTACAACCCGACGGATCGTCCATCAGAGCTGGGATGTATTTATTTGCTTCCTCACTGAGCAAATTAGGCACACGGCCGTTTTTAATGTGGAAAGATGGGGGGGGGGAGGGGACCAGCTCCGGAAAGGTGGAAAATGGGAGCTGGATAGTGATTGCCTGCTGGTATGTAAGGTATGTATGGACCAGAAGATTGCCACAAGGGCAATGGTCTTTGAGTGCAACATCTGCCGGAACAGTCTATTTATTTGCTTCCCCACTGAGCAAATTAGGGACAAGGCCGTTTTTTAATGTGGAGAGAGAGGGAGGGAAAAGGGGACCAGTTCCCGATGGGTGGAAAATGGGAGCTGGATAGTGACAATTGGTATATAGGGTTTCCCCTACATTGACCAAGGTCTGATATGTGGGGTTGCCACTACATAGGTCTTTGCTTGCAGTACCTGCCGGAAAGGGTATTTATTTGCTCCCCCACCGAGCAAAATAGACACAAGGCCGATTTTTAATGTGAGGAGTGAAGGGGAAATGGGGACCAACTCCCCAGTGACAATTGGTATGAAGGGTTGCCCTTACATTGGCCAAGGCCTTGTATGTGGGGTTGCCCCACATATGGTCTTTGCTTGCACTATCTGCCGGAACAGATACTAAACTTTGATCTTGGCCCGAAGGCCACAAAGGTGCCCCCAAAAGGGGGAGCAGGCTGTCCATCAGAGCTGAGCCTAGCCTCTGCTCGTCTGCACCGAATTCAGCGTATCACCTGTTTGACAGCTGCTGGACAGTCGGCGCACATCCTGCACACCCGGCGACTCACCCGCATTTTTCCTGTCACATCCGCTAGCAATCCGCCAAATTACGTAACATAAGAATGAAAATGATCTCTATACACATAAAAATTGAAAATAAATATGCAATATGTTTAAACGTTTAAAATGTCTATACTTCCTGTTTTAGCGTGCCCGGAAATGTATTGCCTAAACAATGGCCAGTGCACTATAGTACGAAAAGGAACTCTCACACAAAAATACTGCAAATGTACCAGAAGTTTCTATGGTAACCGTTGTGAAAATTGTAAGTATTATTTTTTCTTTTATTTCTTTAATTCATGAATAGGCTAATTATATGGAGATGATTTTGATTCTTTATTAATAAAAATAAAACTAATACCCCCAGAACAATTTCAAAAATAAAAGAATGGATTATAATTTTTTTGTCTTTCAAATAATTTACGCCGCTAAACTACATATTTACCTTTATTTTTTGTAAGGGCACTTTCTTTACTGGCCTTTTTTTGTAAATAAAGGAAATTTTAGATTTGCTTCTTTTAGGGGGGCTTTTCGATTTGCTTTTTATTTGTCGTTTTATGTTTCTAATGTAATCTCCCACCCCCAAAAATTGAATTTGTCATATTTTGGGCTTTGTTTTGTTTATTAAATTTTTAGGTGAAAGTAGGAAATGGTCTCATAAAAAATAATTAAATTTATCGTTATTTTATGTTTCCAATGTTATTCCCCCCCGTTCCCCCCTCAATCGCCAAACTTTAAAAGAAATGCTAGACGTGACATGTCTCGTTGAACACTTGGTGGTCAAAAAGTGGGTGCTCACTTTACGTTTAATTTATATAGAAAAGTGATCACAATTCTAACATGTTATTATTTTTTTTCAAAGTTTCTTCTCTCATAATATTTATAAAGGGTGTTTAAATGTATTAGGCTGAAAGAAAGTAGATATCCATTTTTTTAGGGGTTAAACGCCGCTGGGTCACGTCGTATAAAGTTACCTTTTTAATTAGAAAATTAAGTTTGTAATCGATAAAATTAACGCGTAAAAATACAAAGTGTAAATATTAAAAAAAAACCCAATAAAAACCAAACGTTTTTTCTATCTACACGGAATTATTTTTCCAGCTAGAAACTTAATGAAATTACCAAATGATATTTTGTAAACGTTTTTTTTTATGGATAGCATCTAGGGGAAAATAACTTTAAAAAAAGGTTAAAAAAAAGGTCGCTGTTTGAAATATTAATTCCAAAATAAATTAAATTACATATATTACAATATAATTGTTGTTTAAGATTCACTAAATAACAATTTTTAAATAAAATACTTAAAATAATTCTCTCGCTAAAAGCATTAACTAAGATATCGCTATTTAGTAAAATCAATTTTTCTTAATTTCATATAAAAATAAGGTGATCTCTTAATTGTGTATTTTTCCAAATATTATACTATATAGAAATAAATAAAAGATTAAAGTAAGACACGTTTTGTATATATTAATCAAATTGTGAACAAACAAACAAACAGACAGGAATACGAATATATATATATATATATATATATATATATGTGTGTGCGTGTGTGTGTGTGTAGTCATCCACATACAGTATATATATATATATATATATATATATATATATATATATGGGACGATTCCAATATTTTTCCCGATTTCGATTCCGATTCTTTATAAATCTCAAAATATTTAACCATAAAATTGTTATTTTGCCCCGATTACTGAAAATCACATCTTAAATGTGCATGTATCTTCTCAAACGTAAAAACACACCTGTGAGGGATGATCTAGCGATTTTAGTCTCACTGGAAGTTTAAAATCAATAAATATTTATTATTTTATTATTACTACAAGCAGTGGAACACGTTTTATAAAAACAAAATAAAATAAAATAGTAATTAAAGGAATCGGTTTTAGCATCGGAAAATAGGTTAAAATTTTTCCGACACCAATTCCGATACTCCAAAAAGTTCCGATTTTTCCGATTCTCGATTCCGATTCCGATAAATCGTCCCAACACTAATATAAATATATAAATGACAGAAAAAAAAAAACAGTTCCCTTTATCCCGAGACGTTTTTCACCATCTTCATCAGGGGAGTACAATGTCATTTTGATTAAAAAAAAAAAAGATGAAGTTAAAAATAGGATGAAATAATGAAACATATTTATAATTACCATAAAATAAATATGTACAAGAAAAAAAGGAAGGGAGAAAAATTGACCCCAATTTTGACCCCTTAACATTTATTGCTTTGGTCTCAAATCAAAATAAAAAGTTTGACCCGTGTCCAAGATACCTACATCTTAAATTTCAAGTCTTTAGACCCAAAATTGATCGAGAAATTTGGTAGAATCTGCAAAGGTCAACTCTTTCAACTTTTAACTTTATCGCCTCAAAACTGATTAAAATGCTTGCCGCATGACTGAATACCCGTTATGCATTAATTTAAAATGTTTAGTCACAAAATTAGCTGAGTAGTTTACCAGATACCACAAAGGTAATTTGACCCCTTGGCAGGTCAAATTTGCGACCCAAACCGATTAAAATATTTGCCCTATGTCTTAATACACTTTATGTAGAATGTTCTGACTAGAAATTGGCTGAGTAATTTGGTAGAGACTGCTAAGGTAATTAAAAAAAAAATTCCCCAATTTTATCCCTTAATAATTATGTTTTTAGACTCAAATGACTCAAATTAAAAAGTTTGATCCATGTCCAAGTAACCTCCACTTAAAATTTCAAGTGTTTAGACCCCAAATTGGCGGAGAAGTTTGGTAGAGTTTTGAAAGGTCAAGTCATTGAAATTTGCCCCCTTGAGAGCCAAATTTCTGGCCGAAAACCGATTAAAAAGATTTTCCCAAATCTGAATACTCCTTATGTCAAATCTCGAGTGTCTAGACCGAAAATTGACAGAGTTATTTGGTAGGGCAATGTACACAGACACACACACACATACACACACACACACACGCGCGCGCACACAGAGAGACATTTTCATATATATATATATATATATATATATATATATATATATATAAACAAATTTACATAGTCGCAACACTGGACATGCTAATGTTTCGGATAAATGGTCAGTAAAAATCAGAATTCTCAATCAGGCGACTTAATAAATACTTGCTTTCTACAGAAGAAACCAGTCCTAAAATATATAAGACTTTTATTAAATCGCTGGACGAGAACTTCTTGTTTTAACCGACTGTTTGTTCGAAACATTAGCATGTTCCGTGTCACGATCATTTAAATTTTTTTTATATTTATAAAAATCATATCTCGCTCTTCTTTTATTTAGCACTCTTAATAATCTCGTTAAATTCATTAATTATCACTCTTGAATACCCTTAACTGGTATATATATATATATATATATATATATATATATATATATATATATATATATATATATATATATATATATGATTAGTTTTTTTGGAAAAAGAATTCCAGCAGAGTGCTCAATTAAAAGGAACATCCAAATTTTAAGAGCGTACTTATATTTTGTGTACAGAAAGTTGTTAGTTGAGACAGGTGATTGGTACCGTCGGTTTCAAGCCCGATAATAAGGCCCGTTTAAGGTATCCTTATCGAGCTCTCTTCAACCAATAGACAAGATAGACGAATATTGGCTGAAGAGAGCTCGATAAGGATACCTTAAACGGGCCTTATTATCGGGCTTGAAACCGACGGTACCAATGACCTGTCTCAACTAACAACTTTCTGTACACAATATATATATATATATATATATATATATATATATATATATATATATATATATTTGAATGGAAATGTATAAAAGGAATACGAAAAGTATAAAAGCTTATAACTTTTCTTTATTCGTTTTCAATTGGTTACGTGCAAGAATACAAAATAATATTATGAAAAAAATTTTTTTAACTTATTTACAGGTACATAATTTTCGACCCATCCTTCAGTGTTCATCGGTGTAATGAAAGTATGAGCATGTACGGGAAAAAGGGGAATGGAAAAGGAAGGAAGGAAGAGGAAGAGGAGGAGGAGGAGGAGAAGGAGAAGAAGGAGAAGGAGGTATAGCCAATGAGAATGTGCCACGTCAGTGTTAAATATATACGCATATAAGTACGCACATACATACATGCTCACAGTACATATACACATAAACGAAAAATTAAAAATTAAACAGTAAATAAAAATGAAGAATATATATATATATATATATATATATATATATATAAATTATAAAACTCTGTGGATCATTTGACCGTCCTTGCTTGCATCTTGTCAAATAAAAACATTGTTATCATAGAAATCAAAAAACCTTGACACGTCAAAAGCATGTGGATCCGGTCTCATCCTCGCTATGCTATTAAAAAAAAATGTTTCGCTGAGTTGGCTCCAATCTTCTGCAAACTTTTCAACAAATTCCTGAACGTATATTGCTTTCCTGACTGCTGGCAAACTGCTTCTGTGGTACCAGTTCACAAAAATCCTGGCGAAAGAACTGACCCATTAAATTATCGCCCCAGTAGTCTCCTCCTTCTTTTCGCCAAAATATTTGAGTCCTTTATTAACCAAGCTCTAATCTATCACCTGGCAGTTGCTAAACTTCTGTCCAACCAACAATATGGATTAAGGCAAGCACGTTCTACTGCAGTTATTCTAACTGTAATATCTGAACGTATATACCATGCACTAGATAAAGCAGGGGAAAGTAGGACATTTAGTGTTAAATGTTTAGTTTGCAAAAACTTGCTAATATTTAAATAAAGAAATTTCTTTCCTTAATCATGTGTTTTTTTAATTTTTTTTCACAAACAGCAAAATTCGACACGACTATAGCACAAAATCTGACAACACCGACCGCAGGCACTAATATTCCTACAACCAAACTATCAGAAACAACTCCAACAGGTAAAAAATTATTTTTATAATAGTAACAGCAGTAGAAGCAACAGGAGTAGTTCCTACAACTAAACTACCTCCAACAAATTAAAAATTATTTCAGTAGTAATAATACTAGTAGTAGTAGCAGCAGTAGTAGTAATAGCAGTAGCAGTTTGTTCCTACAACCAAACTAGCAAAAACGATTCCGCCAAATAAACAATATCTTCACAGTAGTAATAAACGTAGTAGCAGTAGTAGTAGTAGTAGCAGTAACAACATTAATAGTTTATTCCTACAGCCAAATTACCAAAATCAACTCCAGTAAATAAACAATATGATTTTAGTAGTAATAATAGTAGTAGTGGTAGCAGCAGTAATAGTTTGTTCCTACAACCAAACTACCAAATACAACCCCAATTAATAAGGCGTGCTTCAAAGGGCCTGTCGTGTAACAAAAAAAAAAAAAAAAGAAAGAAAGGCTAAAATGGCGGTACCCAGTTGTTCTTATCGCTGATGGTCACATGGGCGACGCTATTTCTGTGCAAATAAAAGCAAACGTGAAGCGAACAGGGGACGAGTTGGAAGAAGACGTGCTACGTATGTAGTCGTGCGCAAGTCAACTTGAAAGAATGTCGAGTTGTGAATCTGGAAGTTTTGACAACAGAGTGTCGAATTTACCCGAGAAATTGTTAGTTTAACCAGAAACATTTTTCTTTTTGGATTCTATTGTGTTAACTGTCATGCTACCTTTCCATATTTCGAGACTTTCAGATGTACAAAATTCGATAAAAAGAGGCCAGAAAATAGATTGTTTATGCCGTCGTGCATATAAAAATGGTCACAAATGTTTTGTATTTCCTATTTACTTGCCTCTCCACGAGGACAAATTTAGACACAAGGTCGGTTTTTAATGTGGTGAAAATCCAGCTCACCAAAAAGGGGCACTCTGGATAGGAACAAAAATTAGAATTGTCTCAGTCACGAAGGATTTCTCTTTCACTTACCGAGCACAGAAAAGGTTTAAGTGTAGCGTCAGAACAGATACTACACTGTGATCTTTTTTATCATTTATTTTCTGTAAATTTTGTATAATAGAAAAGATTGATCGTTTTATTTACGAATAAACAAATTCAACAAGAGTAGAAAAAGATTTCATTGGTAGGGTGCGGGGGAAAAAGTTGTTAGTAGGGCCCTTCCAACCCTCAGTAGATGGCAGACCGCCCACGGTTTTCCAGCTTGGTAAATGCCGAAAACAAGCAGGTCAATCCCTAAGGGGATTAAAAACTAAGTTTGGGACAAAATAAAATATGGGAGAATTGGGGGCACTACACAGTGATCTTGGTCCGAAGACCAAATGTTACGTGAATAGTTTCAAACATTCTTGTCTATTATTATTTCCATGCGCCGCTCGCCAGGACATACCATATTCAACCCCCACCCTTCAAGGCTATAGCCTACCACAAAACCACATGGACGTGGAAATCTATTTTGAATTATTTCAATGATTTGTATTTTTCCTGAATATTTTTTTGTTAGGCACACAAAATTACCTATATCTGTTTTATTCCCGTGGGTGTGTGTATATATTCCGTACATATATACACGTGTATGTAACGAACCCGTACCGCGACAGAGAAAAGAATGGGAAAAAACGTGACGTCTTTGCTGTTATGACCACCGCCAAACTGGAAGTGAGGTAGGTTTAAATTAAGGCTATACAATCGAAAAAAAGGGGATGACTTTCGAAAATATCGGCGAAAAAAAAACAAAAAAAAACGACACCTCCCTGTAGAAAAGTGCCCAGTTGAGAGTGAAAACATTAATGTTTTTAGCCAACTCTTCGGTATTTGTCGTCTCAAGGGTTGAACTTCAAAACGATACTGATCTTGTGAAAATCCATCGCCTTTGTCGAAAGTTTTAAGCAGACATGCAAACATACATACATGCATACATTTATGCATTGGTAGCTCAAATTTTCGCCCCAAACCGATTAAAAAGCTTGCCCTATCTCTGAATACCGTTCATGTAAAATTTCAAAGTTTAGACCAGAAATTGTCTGAGTAATTTGGTAGAGACCGCAGAGGTCAATTTTTAAAACTTTGACCCCTATTATGACCTCTTAACATTTACTGTTTTGGGCTCAAATCAAGTAATTAAGTTAGATCCATTTCCAAGGAACCTATATCTAAAATTTCAATTGTTTATATCCAAAATTGTCGGAGGAATTTGGTAGAGTTCTAAAAGGTCAAATCGTTGAACTTTGACCCTTTAACAGCCAAATTCCTGGCCGAAAACGGATTACAAAGATTTACCCAAATCTCAATACCGTGTATATTAAATTTCGAGTCTGTAGACTGAAAATTGGCAGAGTTATTGTGTAGGGAAATATACACAGACAGACAGTTTCACTTTTATAGATATACTAGCATTTCAGTCCGGCGTTGCCCGCGTGTTTGGAGGTGTATATTGAGCAAAAAAAAAAAAGCGGTCAATTTTTTTTTGAACTTTGACCCCTAATATGACCCCTTAACATTTATTGTTTTGGACTCAAATCTAGTTATTAAGTTAGATTAAGTTAAACATCAACATCAGAGTACAATGTTTATTTTTATATGTTACAGAAGATCAGAGAAACATCAATACCGTCAGTTTCAAATCTAAACCAAATTTGACCAAGGAAACTCTATCTAAAGTTTCAAGTGTTTAGACCCAAAATTGTCGGAGAAGTTTGGTAGAGTTCTCAAAGATCAAATAGTCGAACCTTGACTCCTTAACAACCAATTTTCTGACCGAAACCGGATTACAAAGATTTATCCAAATCTCAGTACCCTGTATATCAAATTTTGAGTCTGTCGACTTAAAATTGACAAAGTTTATTGCGTTCACTTGTGTGTGATCGCCTAGTTTTTAAAATTTCACAAAATCTGGTGCATATTTACAAATAACGACAAATAACGTGTTAACGAGCATCTCCCCCCCTCTCTGGCTTTCTTACTCTTTCTGTTTTCTCTCTCTGTGTCTATATAAGAGAATAGAGAAGGAGAGAGAGAGAGAGAGAGAGAGAGAGAGAGGTGAGTAAACGTGGAGGTAGACACGTTTACCAGAACCAAAGGTCAGCTGACCAAATTACGTATGTGTGACGTGGTTGGCTAGATCTGTGAGATTTGATTTGAGCTTTGAAGAGGACGGGCGTTTTTCCGTGGTCTCCCCCTCTTAACTGGGGAGGGGGGAGACTAACGCTGACGTGTGTGAAGAAGAGCCCACACAAGCGATTTCACTTCCACTTCTGCAGAACCTCTGGGGAAAGTGAAATAAAAAAATATAAAACCATTTCATCGTCTTGGAGTGATAAATCTTCGTCAAATAGGTATCAAGTCTCCCTCCAGGATGAGAAATTTCCAGATTATTCGTTTTGAAGAAGCAGAGGTAGGTTCAGAAATTACATGTCACACACACGATTCCCTTTATGATAATCAAACACACAACCATTTATATTAGAGACAATCACACGGAATCTTTGATGTTATATAGTGTATACACCCAAACGTAAAAAGTACCCCTAAAGGAAGAACTCTATATAACACATTCAAATGTAACGAAAGCTCAATTTGGTACCTCTCAAGGATAACCCAGAACGATAACGAATATATAACAAACGGACGGAATAAACATATTTGTCTCTTGTCAGATAAACGAAGCCATACCTTCAATAAAAGGCATAAATACCATTTGGCCAATTAAGGAACACATTTGGGAAATCTTTGATCTTGTCGGACGAAATCTGCAATGAAAATTCTACCACAAACAATAGACCTTGCGTTTCTTTTCGGCAACCTTTAATCCAGAATGCTTTTCTCATCATGGAAAGGTTAAACGCTGATACAGTCCTGTCTATATCTCAATTATCGATCTTTCCCCTGCTGGGTGCCATCCCGTCTGTCGACTGTTGTTTTCGACCGTCCGTTACAGACTGAATACGAACTAACTTTCTAACGTGTCTCTAAACTCGTTACGTCATGTATCTATGTAACAAAGATCATTGCCTAGTCTTTTGTCACATATATTTGATTATTAAAACCAAACATTCCAATCCTATTTTAGTAAACATCTTTCTAAACATCTTATTGTTTTACATATTTATGGCTTAATTATTTCTACATTAAATTCCAGTTCTATTTCAAAACATTCTTTTATAATCAAAACAATTTGATATTTCCATAACCAGCTCAAATGTCTGTCACCCACCTCTCTACTCGTGGCATCCTGTTACAGAGAGAGAGAGAGAGAGAGAGAGAGAGAGAGAGAGAGAGAGAGAGAGAGAGGTGAGTAAACGTGGAGGTAGACACGTTTACCAGAATCGAAGGTCAGCTGACCAGATTACGTATGAATGACGTGATCAGCAGATCGGTGAGATTTGATTTGGAATTTGAAGAAGACGGACGGTTTTCCGTGGTCTCCCCCTCTTAACTGGGGAGGGGGGAGACGAACGCTGACGTGTGTAAAGAAGAACCCACACAAGCCGAGTTCACTTCCACCTTCTGCAGGACCTCTGGGGAAAGGGAAATAAAAAACTATAAAACCCATTCATCGTCTTGGAGTGATAAATCTTCGTCAAACAGGTATCAAGTCTCCCTCCAGGATGAGAAATTCCCAGATGGTCCAACATCGAAGAAGCAGAGGTAGGTTCAGAAATTACATGTCACACACACGATTCCCTTTATGATAATCAAACACACAACCATTTATATTAGAGACGATCATACGCACACGGAATCTTTTGATGTTATACAGTGTATACACTCAAACGTAAATGGTGCTCCTCGATGATAACCCTAGTGAGAACTAAATGATAACCAATTTATAACAATCGGACCATAATATAATATATCTATTGAAAAATATTAATCTCCATCTTATGACTTTAAAACTTAACTTTACAGAAAACTTAACTCTCTTATTAAACAATGAAATAAATATTAATGTTAAAATATTTTTTTCGAGTCAAAATTTTCATTTTATTTTTTAAACTTGTTATTTTCTATGTTTTTCTTCTTGAAATTTAAAATATTTTTATGAATATTTTACCAACAGAAATAATTACTATTTCAGCAACTGTACCAGCAACGGTTACTAAAAGTACACCAACAACAGCTCCTACAACTATACCAACAACAGTTCCTACAACTATACCAACAACAGTTCCTACAACTATACCAACAACCGTTCCGACAACCATCCCAACAAATCTTCCTACGACTGTACTAACAAAACGGACTACAGCTCGAACAACAACACAGATATCAAGTAAAATAACTTCCTCTTATTTTTATGTCGTGTTTTCTGAAAGAATTCCAAAACCATATAAATGTGTTTGTACAACAGTTTACGTATCACCGATATCTGATCACGCATTATCTGAGTACAACACTATCGATAATTTATTTGGGACTTTTTAGGCGCGGATAGATAAATTGAATTTTAAAAATTATTTGGACGACTTCTCTCATCTTGGATGTCAACAAAACGCAACGGATAAAGTGCTCAATAATAATCAGTTCTGTGACAGTCTTTTGGAAGTTGTGGATTCAATTCTTACTGAAGGATATACTAAGAGCACAATTAAGTATTACTTAAGAATTATATTATAACTCAGTACTTTATCCGCGCCGCCATGAATTTATGGTCAACACGTTTATGACTGATAAAAAAAAAACGATATTATTATTTATTAAATTATTGTTTTACAATATAAAAATAACACAAAGAGAGAGAAAGAGCAGTCAGGAAAGCAAGATTCGGTCAGGGTCGGAGAGAACTTGGGCAACCTCATCGGAGCTTTTTATAAATAGTATAGTTGGGATGAGATCAGGTCCACATGACTTTCAGGTATTTGTGTTTTTATGATATCATGAACTTGGGAAGGGGTGATTTTCAAATTATCGAGCGTGATTTCTGTCTGCAAAGGAAAATCTGTGGTTTGCTGGGTCCAAAGTGTAATATAAGGCAAACCGCCAGACAAGTAGGTTAGCCTTATCGATTGCCATGCAAACAACATCAAGGTTGTTCTATAGTGGAGGAATTTTTTACTATCCATCATTAACTATAGTGTTATAAATTTTCCATGAATCACGAGTTCCTAATTTCTGCGATACATTTACTGATAGTTTCGGTATGTCTGTGGCTATTTCGTTCTTACAATTATTTCTTTAATATACTTTTGTTTAGTTGTACTAGATTTGTGTCGGATAAATCTTTTTTTACTTGGGAGTCACCACTGATCAAGATCAGAAGGCCACTCGAGGATAAGGGTTAATTAGTTCTCATTCAATAAGATTAAAAATATACATTGCTTTATTTAAGATAGACCTTATTTTCCATTTAGAACATATAATTGTTTGTCTTCCCACCGTAAAATATGTTCTTTGTAGTATTAAATGGTGATATTCGTTTACTTCAATTATAAACAGGAAGTGATAATATCGTCAACTATTTTCAAATGTATATTTACAGATGTGTGTTTTCCTAATCCTTGCAAAAATGGCGCCACGTGTGTGATTCGTGAGGATCATATATTCGAGTGCCAATGTCCACCAGGATTTTACGATTTGCTTTGTGAACAAGGTAAAAACAGAAACCATTTTTTTTATTGATTACTAAGTTTTACATTACACCGATTTACATTACATCAATTAAACATCGAACACACGTTACCAATTGTATAGTTTATATTGTTTCTACCTAAGAATGAATTAATTGAAAAATTAATTAATAGACAATAATAGATTGATTTGGTTGATTGGTTGTATTTGTTTTACGGCATATCAACCCTTTTCGGATTATTTAATGCATAATCAGAGGATTTTGAAGAAACATTTTTTTAATAGAATATATTTGTTGTTTTCACGTCGGTTTCTATTTAACCCATAGTTGGGACGCTAACAGGTACTACCACTCTGGGTTAGAGTGGACCACAAGCTGGGGCCCTCACCACTGGATATTGTTTAAGGTCATATTCAGGACCCCCATTGAGGGACTTTTATCCTCTGCAGGGGGGGGGGCAGTCGGCGTATTTTAATGCCCCACCGACAGAGCCAAAATAATAGATTGAATTATTAAACAAACAATTAAAACCCGTGATTACCAGAAGTCTAAAAAAAAAATGAAACACGTGCTATAAAATTAAAGGAAAGATCGTCCCCCTATTAGTACACAAACCGAGAGATTATTGGAAGACAAGTGTGTTTAATTTAAAATAAAGATAAAGCTCGTTTATAATACTTTGTCGTTAAAATATTGAATACTCGTAGTGTTTATGAGAAAGGTCCTATTCGAAGGCTGTGAAAATTTTGAAAAACATGTTTGTTTTACGCGCTGATGAAACACAAAAATATACTTGATGAACTGTTATATACTTGGATGCCAACTCGGGGGGGGGGGTGAAACAATTGTACGCATGGTCTTATCAATAATAGACCTACATTTTGCAAATGAGTGAATATTTATGCGTTCATTCGATTAAACGCAGTATCTTTCAGTAATATATTCATAGCTCAAGTATCGCACCGTTGAGCTTTCTTAAAGAGAACTTTGTGTTATTTTTCATACGCCATTACTCTCCAAAGTAGTTGAATTATATATATAGAGAGATGTCTCGTGTTGCGGGGTTCGAGTCGTTCGGCTGGTGTTAATCGTGACACCCTGCACTGAAGAATCCCGAAAGGATGAAACACTAGTGTCTGTAGTTATTTAATTATTTAATTATTATAGTAAAGAAATAATTATATATATATATATATATATATATATATATATATATATATATATACACACATAGATATACATATATATATATATATATGACTATTTCATTTAATCATATAAATTAATATACGAAAGTATTACTTTATGCGTAAACTTTAAATATTTACTCCAACAGTGCTCAATACATAGGTAGAGCTAGGTAGTAAATCATAAAAATATATATGGCAATTGAGCTACACAGAATATTCCGCGTTTCATCCACGCTAGGAATCGTCAGGCTTATGCGTGGTATATTCTGTGTAGCTTAATTGCCACATATATTTTTATAACTTACTATATATATATATATATATATAAATACTTAATTTACTCACATAAAATTAATATACGAAAGTATAAATTTATGCGTAAACTTTAAGCATTTACTTCAAAAGTGCTCAATACGTAGGTAGAGCTAGTTAGTAAGTTATAAATATATATGGCGATTAAGCTACACTGAATATTCCGCGTTTCATCCACTCTAGGACTATGCATAATCCTGAAGAGTCCTAGAGTGGATGAAACGTGGACTATTCAGTGTAGCTTAATTGCCATATACGGAATATTTAGTGTAGCTTAATTGCCATATACATTTTATAACTTAATATATATATATATATATATATATATACACACATAGATATACATATATATATATATATGACTATTTCATTTAATCATATAAATTAATATACGAAAGTATTACTTTATGCGTAAACTTTAAATAGTTACTCCAACAGTGCTCAATACATAGGTAGAGCTAGGTAGTAAATCATAAAACTATATATGGCAATTGAGCTACACAGAATATTCCGCGTTTCATCCACGCTAGGAATCGTCAGGCTTATGCGTGGTATATTCTGTGTAGCTTAATTGCCACATATATTTTTATAACTTACTATATATATATATATATATATATATATATATATATATATAACTACTTAATTTACTCACATAAAATTAATATACGAAAGTATAAATTTATACGTAAACTTTAAGCATTTACTTCAAAAGTGCTCAATACGTAGGTAGAGCTAGTTAGTAAGTTATAAAATATATATGGCGATTAAGCTACACTGAATATTCCGCGTTTCATCCACTCTAGGATTCTTCAGGCTTTAATCGCCATATATATTTTATAACTAGCTATATATATATATATATATATATATATATATATATATATAATCCTGAAGAGTCCTAGAGTGGATGAAACGTGGACTATTCAGTGTAGCTTAATTGCCATATACGGAATATTCAGTGTAGCTTAATTGCCATATACATTTTATAACTTAATATATATATATATATATATATATATATATATATATATATATATGCAAGGAGAGAAAACTCCAGCATAGCACTCCATGATAATGAAAATATCAACATCAGAGTGCAATATTTATGTATATATGTTACAGAAGATCAGAGAAACATCAATACCGTCAGTTTCATATCTAAACCAAATTGGACTAATATCTAATCACCTATGTCGGACTCTTTACAGCCTCTATTTATATCTATTTGCCCGGAATTAAAAACCGATGGTACCGATGTTTTCACGATCTCCTGTGAGACACACGCAAATGTGTATTATTCTATCAACTAACTAAAACTTTCTAAAGATAATTCTATAAATTTTATAAATTTATAAATTTATAAAATTTATAAATTTTATAAATTTATAAATTTTATATTCATACATTTTATAAATATATAAATTTGAAAAATTTATAAATCTTATGACTTTTTAAAATTTATAAATTTTCACTCCCTTTTACTATTTATAGTTGCATATTTTTTTCCCGGAGATATTTAGAGATATTTATAAATATCTCTAAATATTTGTTTAAATCATTCAATGAAACACGTGTAAGACTTAACATATAAATAATAAAACAATACAAATGTGAAATAAATACACACTTCTGTGGCTTTGGAATGTTTACTGCCAATATATATATATATATATATATATATATATATATATATATATATATATATATATATTTATATAAAATGGGTTAAGAAATTCCAACGAAAGAAAGAGGTATATTTAAATAAGGGAGTAGTCACCAACAATGTGTATTTTTTAACATTATTTTATTATTCCATGTCTTGGTTTTTCATTGAGAATTATGTTTGGATCATTGTAATAATGTTTTTAAATCATTGAAATCGTTTTTACGCGCGTTTCAGACGTTCTGTGATGCGTCATTGTCAGAAATTATTTTCAAATGTGTTGGAGATGTAAAAATGGCGATTTTCGTAGTTAATTTGAAGTTTGTCCAAGGGGTGGAGGCTTGTAAGTGTTTATTATTCATTGGTATGCTCAATTTTTATTGCCCTTAATTCTCAATGAAAAACCAAGACACGGAATAATAAAATAATGTTAAAAAATAAACATTGTTGGTGACTACTCCCTTATTTAAATATATATATATATATATATATGTATATATATGCATATATATATATACATATATATATATAGAGAGAGAGAGTAAGAGAGAGAAAGAGAGAGAGAGAGAGAGAGAGAGAGAGAGAGAGAAAGAGATAGGGTCGTCAAGTTGTGTTGAAAAAAAATATTTTTAAAGCTACCACCTTAGAAGGATTAGGCACACAATATTTACTTTTATTCAAAATTTTGTTTTTATCGGTAACACCTTTCGTACAATTGTTTCAACCCCCCGGTGTTGTCATATAAGTATATAATAGTATGGGCTCCTTCAGTTTTTGACAAACTATGAATACCCAGAAAGGGGTGCCTGCGCATGAAATTCTTGTGGCAGGAGGTGCGCAATCTCCAACCACACCTCTCCTGAGACGATATTGTTAAATACCAGTGGCAAGTGAAGTGTATGTATAGGACGACTGGAAACAAATGCCGAAATAAGCGGAGAGCACATACAGCGCATAGTATTCCCAAATGGTCACCAGTGGTACTAACCAGGCTAAACGTTGCTTAACTTCGGTGATCCGACGAGAATCGGTGTGTCAATGCGATTACGCAGTATATGTATATAACAGTATATAACAGTATATAACAGTTAATCAATTATAATTTGCACAATGTGGGCCTCATCAGAGCTTAGAAGAAAAAAAAGCATAAACAACTTTAAAAACTTTTTACAGTCCACGAATAGGACTGCTCTTGTTAACACAACGAGTATTCATTTTTTTTACGACATATATATAAAGTAAAAAGCAGGTTTTATCTGAATTTTTAGATAAAACACAGCAACAATTCACCAAATTTCGTAGTAGTTATGTATTCGGTATGCGCGTCTACTCCTTCTAGTGAGATATATTTAAGAAAAATATTTATAGCTGTAGTATTTCAATATTGCGCTATCTAAATAAAATTTTTGTTCTTTATTTATATGTAATCATTATACCAAGTAGTCTAATTATATACACACATACACACACCCATGCGCACACACACATATATATGTGCGTATATGTATATATATGTATATATGTATGTATATATATATATGTATATATATGTATATATGCATGTATATATGCATATATATGTATATATGTATGTATATACATGTGTATATATGCACATATATATGTATATATATATGTATGTATATATACGTATATATATCTATATATGTATGTATATATATGTGTATATATGCACATATATATGTATATATATGTATATATGTATGTATATATGTATATATATCTATATATGTATGCATATATATGTGTATATATGCACACATATATGTATATATATATGTATATATGTATGTATATACATGTCCATATATGTGTATATATGCATATATATGTATATATATGCATATAATTATATATGTATACGCATGTGTATATATATAATTATATATGTATATGTATATATATATATGTATATATATACGTATATATATACATACATACATATATGAGATTCTCTGTGTGTGAGGACACTACTCAGCATATATATTCAACAAATGTTTTATCTACCGACTTGAAATTTGGTATATAGGATATTCAGATAGGTGGAAAACTTATTAATATATATGGACGTTCGGAAATCCACACAGCACAATCCGTTGTCACACCGGATTGCACTAGATCACTGAAGTTAAGCAACGATTTGGGCTAGTCCACAATGGGTGACCATTTGGGAAGGCTAGGTGCTGTATGTACCGTGCTGAGTTGTAGAAATTTCCAGGTTGGTATCCGGGGGCGTATTAATTCCGTGGGAGGGAGGCATCCCCAGTCTTCATTCAGACATGAACCTAGGACTAGGTTAAAACTTATTTCAACGAATCCTTACGCACCGTAAGTTTATTACTTAAATTCTTTCCTAAAGCTGTACTTTTCAACTGCACATTTCCTTTTCAGTTTTTTCCGCTTTTCACCTTGTACGTTATATATGCCATTATTTTTACGTTATATCTATTAATATTTTATTTCCATCATATTTGTTTGAAACGCGTATTCAATTGTTAACATTAATACCTCTAAAAACGATACACATGTAAAGAAATATGTCGCGCCGCCAAATGGAACACTTTTCACTAAGTGACCCCCCTCCCTCTAAATCAGCTCACACCGTCTCCCTAATTAGATAGCATCTTGGTACCACAAGTGCCATTTGACCGTATGAGGCCAAGTGAAACGACCACCATGCTTTTTAGCCTCGAGTATCCAAGAAAAAAAAACAAAGCTAAGTAAAATTCCTAACTGTTCGCATATAATTTAAAGCTAATATTCTTTCCATTTTCAGGCATATTGTAACCGATAACTTTTCTTCACTTAAATAGACTATTTCGCCGCTTACAATGCCATGTCACTTAATTAATAAGTCAATGCTATAGTAAAGACAAACTCGGTAAAAAAAGAAATTATGCTAAGTTATTTAGAGGACATGAAAACTTTATTTAAGTACGATACTTAATATAATCAGCCATCGAAAATAAAAAAAAAATAAATTTTTTTTTTTTTTTTTTTTTTTTTAAGAAAAAAAAATAAAAAGTTAATAAACATCAGTGACCCCCCCTTGCTTGTACACTGCCATTTCCTTTCCGGATCCCTGCTCCGAACTTATGCTCGTGATCCATCATCTCATCTGAAGATGAGGGGCTCTTATGCCTTACACAACAATTTATCAGTCTGTACTATTGTCTATAAACTGATATCAACAATTAGATAAGCTGTTTTTAAATTTCCCCTCTTGACAAAATTGCAAACCGGAATGCAAACGGATTTTCCTTTGCGTTAGAGGATTGAACTGAAGCAGTATACTTAATATGTACAATACGTGCGTACTAAACTAAACCACCTTTGTTACCTATATACAATCGCCTATACTGAATCCTCATCGGCTCAAAGCTCTCTGTATCCCCAGACTCTTAATTTCTCAAATCTTATATCACCAAGACATCCTTCTTAATTGATACAAGAATCCTCCTGAGCAGTTCAACATCCAGTGATCATATATCCAATCCTCATGAAACTGCTTATATCACCCTGAATATTACCTTAAATCTTTATTCTATCCCTAAGCTAAGTAGAACACCTAATAACACTCTAGTCAACTACTTTTAAAATTAGATAAACCCAGTTTCAATATTAGAAGTACATCGTCCCTCACCTTGACTACGGACTTGTGCAATAAGTCATGAAACTATTGTACCTAAAATTCCTCTCCAAACTACAAAATACTGCTGCTTGTATACTAAGCAAGTACCTCCTATAGATACTTTACCTCCAAGATGACTGCCTTGTCTGTTTTGCATGACAAACCTTATTATTTTTTTACTTAAATTCTCTTTCTCCTGATCACTAACAAATCAAATCTGCTCTACTTCCTAAGTTGACACTAAACAAATCCGTCTCACGTAACTTAGATGGGTCCTTGCTCTCCGCCCTTGACCTTAACAAACTCGTAAATCGATACCCATTAACACCTAAAATTTCCTAGGCATGCTCCCGATTATAACTCCCAACCCATAACCAAGCTTCTAAGTAAATACTTACTAGCCTTAGTCCAATACATTGACTTAAAGTAATCTATAATGAACAGTAACCGTTAATATCTCTTTATTAAGAGATAGTATTGCAATAATTATTACACAAACTAAACCGGTACTCATTGAAATAAAAACTTCCGGATATTAAGAGAAAGGCGAAGTCATTCTCCTTAGTTGTAGTCTAAAGGCAACTTACTCAAATTGTCTAAAATTCCATGCATTCGTATACAATACTACTTATCCATCCATCTATGCTTTAACTATACTTACAGAATATGCAATAACCTATATCTATCAGGTATAACTGTACTCCATATCAAATGTTCTCTTGTCTCGATACTGAGCATATCTAATCTTTCAGTCTTACTAAATGTCCGGTTTGGGCACCAAATCAGAATTTCTAATAGAAAGTAGATCATACTCGAACACTTTATCCTAATCCTAAACCTACTAAACCATATCTAACCATACATTCCTAAACCTACTAAACCATATCTAACCATACATTGCTAAACTTACAAAACTATATCTAACCATACATCAACTCGACTCTCTCGATCCAATACTGTAGCAAATTTAACTGCTTCCACTGCATGAATTTTTACGTATACCCTCTCTCAGTATAAATGAAAATGGACAGCATAATAATGCCCTTTTTAAACCACACTTGAGGAGTGAAAATCTTCTGTAGAAGCTAACCTAAATGCCCGATTTTTCCAGGAGATATTAACCTAAATAACCAATAAATATTAACTACCCATGCGGGGTCGCAGAAATACCTGGATTAGGACCCAGGCGCGGGGCGAACCCCCTCGGAGCTGATGGACCCGTAGGTCTTCCCAGGCCATCCGTCTAGGAGAAGGAAAACTCTGAAACTAAACCTAGGGGAGGGAGGTCTCTTCAGTCCTGGACGACAACCTTCCTAGAGCTGGTGACTCAAACAAATCACCGGTTGGCAAACCTAAACTGCTTAAGGAGGAGATAGACTCTGTCTATCGCTCGGCTTTCATACTCCTTCTTTGCCTATTGGCCAGGCGTAGAGGTACTATCACAGGGACTCGCTTGAATCACCCAGCGGTTGACCTTGTTTCCTGACTAGGGTAATGAACGCCGCTTTTCCCCACTCCTGCCACATCCCATCCCCCTAAACTGGACACAGTGGGGTGCTTCAGTGCCATATATGTCAGTGCAGTTGGACTGGGCTGGCTTTGCCTAATGGATTGAGGGTACCGGATTGACAGTTCCTGGCTGCTGTTTCCGACTGATAGTACAGGAGCCCTAACTCTTTGGTAGCGCTTAGAGCGGCTTCTCCATCAACAGTTGTAAAATATCGGGATGTTTGTAGTGCCATGTCGCGCATGGAAATGGACCCTGCACTCATCCCCGGTGGGCTTTCCTGAGGCCACAATCCTGTGGGTGAGGACAGCTGATGGTCTACTTGTATTGCATGTCTGGTATTCTGCACAACTACTTGTCCAGCACCCCCTCAGTCATCCACCCTAACTGAAACTTTTAAATAAAATAAAATGAAATGACAGCTCAAACAAAAGTTACGTTTAAACCAGGACCAAACTCAAAGAAAACCAACCTGCCTCCTCCCTTGAGGCTTGCATTTACTAATATCCGCGGGCTTAGAACTAACGTAGATGATGTTGAGTCATTTCTCCTTGTAAACACCCCGGATATCTTAGCATTAAGTGAAACTAACCTTCACTCCTCCATACCCTCTAACCACTTTAACATGCTTGGTTATCTCCCACTCTACCGTAAGGACTCGGACAGACATATGCATGGACTTGGAGTCTATATTCGAAACACCCTCCCCCTAACTAGAGAAATAAAACTAGAATCAGAGGGCCAGGCCTTTATGTGCTTCAGACTAAATATGCAACACAATATTAGCTACTTATATTTTCTCTACCGCTCTCCCTCAAACCAAGACTGTACCCTAATAAACAAAGTCTCAGACAGCATAGATATAGCACTCTCCCTCGATACTAGCGCACAAATACATGTATTTGGTGACTTCAATGTCCACCACAGTAACTGGCTAGGATTCTCAAATCACACAGACGTAGCTGGTAGCGCCACATATAGCTTCTCTATATCTCATTCCCTATCTCAGATGGTTACATTTCCGACACGTTTCCCAGACCAGCACGATCAACATGCCTCACTTCTAGATCTCTTTCTGACAACAGTTCCCGATGACTGTACAACAAATGCCCATAGCCCATTCGGGAATGCTGATCACGCTGTGATAATGGTAGAAATCAGCCTAAATTCTCGCCCTAAAACTGAAGACCCACTACTCAAAACAACGAGGTATTACAAAAAGGCTGATTGGGAAGCCATCAGGGAGCTCATCAGAGATGCCCCATGGCAAAATATCTTTACTCTTCCAGCGGAACAGTGTGCAAATGAGACAACTGAATGGTTCAAAACTGCTATTGAAGCACATGTTCCCGCACGGAAATACTATAGCAAGCCCCACTCCCCCCAATGGTTTACTTCTGCGTGTGCAGCTGCCATTTGTCAAAGGCAGCATGCGTTCCGCAGATTCAACCGACATAAGTCCAGCTCAAATAAACAGAAGTTTATAGAAGCTAGAAATAATTGTAAGAGAGTGATAGACACAGCTAAGTCAGATTACTCTGAAACCACCAGAAAGCGCATCGAAGCACAGAAATTAGGAACCCGGGATTTTTGGAAAATCTACAACAGCGTAGTTAATAATGGACAGTCAATTATTCCCCCACTAACAAACAATCATGAGGTTGCTTGCACGGCAACTGACAAGGCTAATGTGCTTGCCAGTCGGTTTGCCTCAAACTCCACACTGAACTCGGTACACCACTCACTCCCTGATTTTCCTCTGCGAACAGACGCCACACTTGACGACTTGAAAATCACCCCTTCTCAGGTACATGCTATTATAAAAAACCTAGACACCTCTAAAGCATGTGGACCAGATCTCATCCCGGCTGTGCTATTAAAAAAATGCTCTGCCGAGGTTGCTCCAGTTCTGTCGAAACTTTACAATAAATGCCTTAACGAATCTTGTTTTCCCGACTGCTGGAAAACCGCCTCTGTGGTACCAGTCTTCAAGAATTCTGGTGAAAGAACTGACCCACTAAATTATCGCCCCATTAGCCTCCTCCCGCTTTTCGCCAAAATATTTGAGTCCTTAGTTAATAAAGCCCTAGTCCAGCACCTAACAGCTGCTAAACTCTTGACTGACAAACAATATGGATTCAGGCAAGCCCGTTCAACAGCAGATATCTTAACTGTAGTTTCTGAACGTATATACCGTTCATTGGATAAAACAGGGGAGGGTAGAGCGGTGGCCCTTGATATATCTAAGGCTTTTGACAGGGTATGGCACGATGGTCTTCTAAGGAAAATTAGATCATATGGAATCACTGGAAGAATTCATAACGTAATTAAATCCTTCTTAAGTAATAGAAAAATCAAAGTTGTCCTCGACGGACGTACATCCAAACAATATGACATAAATGCGGGAGTGCCTCAGGGGTCTATCCTTGGACCTCTATTGTTCCTGATATTCATAAACGACCTCCCTGATAATATTGTTTCGGAGATGGGTATATTTGCCGATGACACCACTCTCTATAACAGATATGAGGGGAAAACAAATGAACACATATCCAAGAAAATGGCAGAAACACTAGAGGATGACCTCCAATCCGTAGTGGAATGGGGACAAAAATGGTTGGTCTCATTCAATGCTGCTAAGACTAAGCTTGTTTCCTTCAATAACTACAAGAAACCTTCTCTACCACCAATAGCAATGGCCAAGAACACATTGCCTGAAAGTACTTCTTTTAAACTCCTCGGCCTAACGTTTACAGGGAATATGAACTGGAATAGATACATTGAGAGCATTGCCAAGGCTGCTGCAAGGAAGGTTGGCTCCCTCTACCGTGCTAGAAAACTACTTACGCCTGCCAGTATCCTATACCTCTATAAGGCAACCATTCGCCCATGTATGGAGTACTGTTGTCACATCTGGGCTGGTGCATCTGCTGCTTGTCTCTCGCTCCTGGACAGGGTTCAAAAAAGAGTCGCAAACCTGATAGGTCCTGAACTGTCATCTGGGCTTCAACCTCTGTCCCATCGACGAGATGTTGCATCCCTCTGCCTGTTCTACAAATACTTTAATGGTGAATGCTCTGACGAACTGCAAACACTTGTACCTCCCCGACGTAACTACACCCGACAAACCCGACAAGCTACTAAGTCTCATCCCTTTACAGTGGAGATCCCTAGGTGCAAGAAAGCCTTTTACTCCAATAGTTTCTTCCCCAGAACAGCGGGTCTTTGGAACTCCCTTCCGGGATTCTGCTTTCCCAACTACAATGATATGCAGAAGTTCAAGTGTAATGTTAACAAACATCTTTCTACTCTTCTCCCTTCATAATGACCCCGCTAATTAATTCCCTAATAGTAGCCCCCTGCTTCAAAGTGGCACTGTGCCTTGTTTGGGGTGAAAATTGAATTTAAAAAAAAAAAAAAAAAAGGACTACAATATTTGTCTTTTTATTTTATGACACAAGATTTGATGTAATATTGTTGGCACTTATTTTTGGCTAATTTCAGTGTGTCCTGTGGATTATTGTGAGAAAAATGGTACTTGCAAAATAGTCGTCCAAAATGGTAAGACGATTAGAAAATGTAAATGTCCTAAAGACTTTATTGGAAATCGTTGTCAATATAGTAAGTATTGTTTGTTTCTTAAATATCTTAATATGTTAAATATGAAATAATAGTTGTGACAATATATTGATATTTGTAGAAAAATATACGAAATACAAAAATGAACTATTGTGTTGATTTTTATTTTTAAAATGAATCATAAAACATGTTTTATCACTTTACTATGAGTAATGTATGCAAATGACCGAGCCGCGTGCGAGGTGACGTCACAACAAAGAAGAAGGAGAGAAAAAGATTATATAAAAATAGAGATATGTGGCTGAGAAGCTCAGAGAAATAGAAGTGCTACATGCGTGGGCCTAGAGTGACAGGAAAAGACACATCCTAAATATGGCCGGACAAAAGCAGAGTACCATGTAATCGACACGGCAGAACCTTGTAAAGAACATCGCAGTACAAGAAGATTATTGAACAAGAGACAAGGCCTTATTCTGGAAAGTACCTGTAAATAAATGACTGTTGTTTCACTGTAAAAAGAGTGTGTCGAATTCTTTCATTGTCTTTGTTTCTTTGTGACTGTCTGTGTACAACGTGTAGGTTCCAAGTATTGACATGTAACGATTACATTACAAATGCTTTATTTTTCGTGAACAAAAGTTTAAAAAAAATGATCCGATTCACGGAGGTAGCGGACATGACCATGTAGAAGTTTTAAGTACTTTGTAAATTGTAGAAGAGTATAATTTAAAACTGAATTACTCATCACTTTATCCGCTGCGCCACAGATTTTACTAATTACTTAGGACTTCTTCTTGGTCATGGGTGACGGAACGGGAGCATTTTCTTTTGTAACTTGGGAGTCGTCACTTATCAATGCTCAAAGACCACTCGAGGATAAGAGTTAATGAATGTACGGTGGTTGTTTAGTCATCGTTGATGGTGTAAATTAGGTAGAATTTCATTATTTATTGGTACAGCTCAACAAGAACTTGTTTACATTGGACTTGAAGACTACTATGCTGTATTCAACTGGGAAGCAGGCTAGCGGAACAGTGTTCCACAGATGAACAGTTCTGGGAAAAAGCTTTGTTCATGGAATCTGCGTTTAGATTTAGGCATAGATAGAGAGTGGGGAAATCATGTATAGCGGTTGTAGCTAGTTGAGTATTTTTTATGGAAGTATTGCAAGCGGGGCATAAATTTGAGTTGTCGATCATTTGCCATGAAAATAGCGATAGAGCAGAGACAGGCTCGCAAGGTCTCTTCAAGAGACGTTGTGAGCCTCTCTCTGCTTTATCGCTATTTTCATGGCAAATGATCGACAGCTCTAATCTAAGGAAGAGAAAAGGGATTCCCCCACCAGGCTACGAATTCTGTTTTGAATTCTGTCTCTTCTGTGGAAAATGGGTTGTAGGGAAGAGAAAAGGGCATCATTTACTAGGTTTCAAAGCCACTTTTGACCTCTATCAAGCCAGGATAGAGCGCACCGAGCAGCTCCCGCCCATATGTGGCAACAGTACCCTGTTTTAGAGCGTACGAATCTCTTATACAGATCAAGGATTGCATCGGCAGTAAGATACCGTCGAGAATGATAGAGTGATCCAACTATTCTTCCACCGATTTTGGCATCATATTTGATGTAGGTGTTCCATTTCAGATCAGGAGTGAACGTCTGTCCGAGAAGCTTGTGAAGACATGGGGCTTCCCCACGCCGAGAGCCATTTATTTCAATTTGAGGCATGATGGTGGGTCAGAGCAATTATGAATTAAATAATGTGGTCTGGCCAAAATTGTATGCAGATTTCTGAGTTAGACAGAAAGATTAATGAGTTTGACAAGATATACTTGAATGAGTTTGACAAGATATACTATTCGAAGGCTGTGAAAATTTTAAAAAACATGTTTGTTTTACGCGCTGATGAAACACAAAAATATACTTGATGAACTGTTATGTACTTGGATGCCAACTCGGGGGTGTGAAACAATTGTACGCATGGTCTTATCAATAATAATCTGTCAGTAATATATTCATAGCTCAAGTATCGCACCGTTGATCTTTCTTAAAGAGAACTTTTGTTATTTTTCATACGCCATTACTCTCCAAAGTAGTTGAATTATATATATATATATATATATATATATATATATATATATATATATATAGATGTCTCGTATTGCGGGGTTCGAGTCGTTCGGCTGGTGTTAATCGTGACACCCTGCACTGAAGAATCCCGAAAGGATGAAACACTAGTGTCTGTAGGTAGTTAATTATTTAATTATTATTATTTTTTTTTTTTTTTTTTATTCAATTTTCACCCCAAACAAGGCACAGTGCCACTTTGAAGCAGGGGGCTACTATTAGGGAATTAATTAGCGGGGTCATTATGAAGGGAGAAGAGTAGAAAGATGTTTGTTAACATTACACTTGAACTTCTGCATATCATTGCAGTTGGGAAAGCAGAATCCCGGAAGGGAGTTCCAAAGACCCGCAGTTCTGGGGAAGAAACTATTGGAGTAAAAGGCTTTCTTGCACCTAGGGATCTCCACTGTAAAGGGATGAGACTTAGTAGCTTGTCGGGTTTGTCGGAGGTAGTTACGTCGGGGAGGTACAAGTGTTTGCAGTTCGTCAGAGCATTCACCATTAAAGTATTTGTAGAACAGGCAGAGGGATGCAACATCTCGTCGATGGGACAGAGGTTGAAGCCCAGATGACAGTTCAGGACCTATCAGGTTTGCGACTCTTCTTTGAACCCTGTCCAGGAGCGAGAGACAAGCAGCAGATGCACCAGCCCAGATGTGACAACAGTACTCCATACATGGGCGAATGGTTGCCTTATAGAGGTATAGGATACTGGCAGGCGTAAGTAGTTTTCTAGCACGGTAGAGGGAGCCAACCTTCCTTGCAGCAGCCTTGGCAATGCTCTCAATGTATCTATTCCAGTTCATATTCCCTGTAAACGTTAGGCCGAGGAGTTTAAAAGAAGTACTTTCAGGCAATGTGTTCTTGGCCATTGCTATTGGTGGTAGAGAAGGTTTCTTGTAGTTATTGAAGGAAACAAGCTTAGTCTTAGCAGCATTGAATGAGACCAACCATTTTTGTCCCCATTCCACTACGGATTGGAGGTCATCCTCTAGTGTTTCTGCCATTTTCTTGGATATGTGTTCATTTGTTTTCCCCTCATATCTGTTATAGAGAGTGGTGTCATCGGCAAATATACCCATCTCCGAAACAATATTATCAGGGAGGTCGTTTATGAATATCAGGAACAATAGAGGTCCAAGGATAGACCCCTGAGGCACTCCCGCATTTATGTCATATTGTTTGGATGTACGTCCGTCGAGGACAACTTTGATTTTTCTATTACTTAAGAAGGATTTAATTACGTTATGAATTCTTCCAGTGATTCCATATGATCTAATTTTCCTTAGAAGACCATCGTGCCATACCCTGTCAAAAGCCTTAGATATATCAAGGGCCACCGCTCTACCCTCCCCTGTTTTATCCAATGAACGGTATATACGTTCAGAAACTACAGTTAAGATATCTGCTGTTGAACGGGCTTGCCTGAATCCATATTGTTTGTCAGTCAAGAGTTTAGCAGCTGTTAGGTGCTGGACTAGGGCTTTATTAACTAAGGACTCAAATATTTTGGCGAAAAGCGGGAGGAGGCTAATGGGGCGATAATTTAGTGGGTCAGTTCTTTCACCAGAATTCTTGAAGACTGGTACCACAGAGGCGGTTTTCCAGCAGTCGGGAAAACAAGATTCGTTAAGGCATTTATTGTAAAGTTTGGACAGAACTGGAGCAACCTCGGCAGAGCATTTTTTTAATAGCACAGCCGGGATGAGATCTGGTCCACATGCTTTAGAGGTGTCTAGGTTTTTTATAATAGCATGTACCTGAGAAGGGGTGATTTTCAAGTCGTCAAGTGTGGCGTCTGTTCGCAGAGGAAAATCAGGGAGTGAGTGGTGTACCGAGTTCAGTGTGGAGTTTGAGGCAAACCGACTGGCAAGCAGATTAGCCTTGTCAGTTGCCGTGCAAGCAACCTCATGATTGTTTGTTAGTGGGGGAATAATTGACTGTCCATTATTAACTACGCTGTTGTAGATTTTCCAAAAATCCCGGGTTCCTAATTTCTGTGCTTCGATGCGCTTTCTGGTGGTTTCAGAGTAATCTGACTTAGCTGTGTCTATCACTCTCTTACAATTATTTCTAGCTTCTATAAACTTCTGTTTATTTGAGCTGGACTTATGTCGGTTGAATCTGCGGAACGCATGCTGCCTTTGACAAATGGCAGCTGCACAAGCAGAAGTAAACCATTGGGGGGAGTGGGGCTTGCTATAGTATTTCCGTGCGGGAACATGTGCTTCAATAGCAGTTTTGAACCATTCAGTTGTCTCATTTGCACACTGTTCCGCTGGAAGAGTAAAGATATTTTGCCATGGGGCATCTCTGATGAGCTCCCTGATGGCTTCCCAATCAGCCTTTTTGTAATACCTCGTTGTTTTGAGTAGTGGGTCTTCAGTTTTAGGGCGAGAATTTAGGCTGATTTCTACCATTATCACAGCGTGATCAGCATTCCCGAGTGGGCTATGGGCATTTGTTGTACAGTCATTGGGAACTGTTGTCAGAAAGAGATCTAGAAGTGAGGCATGTTGATCGTGCTGGTCTGGGAAACGTGTCGGAAATGTAACCATCTGAGATAGGGAATGAGATATAGAGAAGCTATATGTGGCGCTACCAGCTACGTCTGTGTGATTTGAGAATCCTAGCCAGTTACTGTGGTGGACATTGAAGTCACCAAATACATGTATTTGTGCGCTAGTATCGAGGGAGAGTGCTATATCTATGCTGTCTGAGACTTTGTTTATTAGGGTACAGTCTTGGTTTGAGGGAGAGCGGTAGAGAAAATATAAGTAGCTAATATTGTGTTGCATATTTAGTCTGAAGCACATAAAGGCCTGGCCCTCTGATTCTAGTTTTATTTCTCTAGTTAGGGGGAGGGTGTTTCGAATATAGACTCCAAGTCCATGCATATGTCTGTCCGAGTCCTTACGGTAGAGTGGGAGATAACCAGGCATGTTAAAGTGGTTAGAGGGTATGGAGGAGTGAAGGTTAGTTTCACTTAATGCTAAGATATCCGGGGTGTTTACAAGGAGAAATGACTCAACATCATCTAAGTTAGTTCTAAGCCCGCGGATATTAGTAAATGCAAGCCTCAAGGGAGGAGGCAGGTTGGTTTTCTTTGAGTTTGGTCCTGGTTTAAACGTAACTTTTGCTTGAGCTGTCATTTCATTTTATTTTATTTAAAAGTTTCAGTTAGGGTGGATGAGTGAGGGGGTGCTGGACAAGTAGTTGTGCAGAATACCAGACATGCAATACAAGTAGACCATCAGCTGTCCTCACCCACAGGATTGTGGCCTCGGGAAAGCCCACCGGGGATGAGTGCAGGGTCCCTTTCCATGCGCGACATGGCACTACAAACATCCCGATATTTTACAACTGTTGATGGAGCAGCCGCTCTAAGCGCTACCAAAGAGTTAGGGCTCCTGTACTATCAGTCGGAAACAGCAGCCAGGAACTGTCAATCCGGTACCCTCAATCCATTAGGCAAAGCCAGCCCAGTCCAACTGCACTGACATATATGGCACTGAAGCACCCCACTGTGTCCAGTTTAGGGGGATGGGATGTGGCAGGAGTGGGGAAAAGCGGCGTTCATTACCCTAGTCAGGAAACAAGGTCAACCACTGGGTGATTCAAGCGAGTCCCTGTGATAGTACCTCTACGCCTGGCCAATAGGCAAAGAAGGAGTATGAAAGCCGAGCGATAGATAGAGTCTATCTCCTCCTTAAGCAGTTTAGGTTTGCCAACCGGTGATTTGTTTGAGTCACCAGCTCTAGGAAGGTTGTCGTCCAGGACTGAAGAGGCCTCCCTCCCCTAGGTTTAGTTTCAGAGTTTTCCTTCTCCTAGACGGATGGCCTGGGAAGACCTACGGGTCCATCAGCTCCGAGGGGGTTCGTCCCGCGCCTGGGTCCTAATCCAGGTATTTCTGCGACCCCGCATGGGTAGTTAATATTTATTGGTTATTTAGGTTAATATCTCCTGGAAAATCGGGCATTTAGGTTAGCTTCTACAGAAGATTTTCACTCCTCAAGTGTGGTTTAAAAAGGGCATTATTATGCTGTCCATTTTCATTTATACTGAGAGAGGGCATACGTAAAAATTCATGCAGTGGAAGCAGTTAAATTTGCTACAGTATTGGATCGAGAGAGTCGAGTTGATGTATGGTTAGATATAGTTTTGTAAGTTTAGAAATGTATGGTTAGATATGGTTTAGTAGGTTTAGGAATTAGGATAAAGTGCTAGAGTATGATCTACTTTCTATTAGAAATTCTGATTTGGTGCCCAAACCGGACATTTAGTAAGACTGAAAGATTAGATATGTTCAGTATAGAGACAAGAGAACATTTGAAATGGAGTACAGTTATACCTGATAGATATAGGTTATTGCATATTCTGTAAGTATAGTAAAAGTATAGATGGATGGATAAGTAGTATTGTATACGAATGCATGGAATTTTAGACAATTTGAGTAAGTTGCCTTTAGACTACAACTAAGGAGAATGACTTCGCCTTTCTCTTAATAACCGGAAGTTTTTATTTCAATGAGTACCGGTTTAGTTTGTGTAATAATTATTGCAATACTATCTCTTAATAAAGAGATATTAACGGTTACTGTTCATTATAGATTACTTTAAGTCAATGTATTGGACTAAGGCTAGTAAGTATTTACTTAGAAGCTTGGTTATGGGTTGGGAGTTATAATCGGGAGCATGCCTAGGAAATTTTAGGTGTTAATGGGTATCGATTTGCGAGTTTGTTAAGGTCAAGGGCGGAGAGCAAGGACCCATCTAAGTTACGGGAGACGGATTTGTTTAGTGTCAACTTAGGAAGTAGAGCAGATTTGATTTGTTAGTGATCAGGAGAAAGAGAATTTAAGTAAAAAATAATAAGGTTTGTCATGCAAAACAGACAAGGCAGTCATCTTGGAGGTAAAGTATCTATAGGAGGTACTTGCTTAGTATACAAGCAGCAGTATTTTGTAGTTTGGAGAGGAATTTTAGGTACAATAGTTTCATGACTTATTGCAAAAGTCCGTAGTCAAGGTGAGGGACGATGTACTTCTAATATTGAAACTGGGTTTTTCTAATTTTAAAAGTAGTTGACTAGAGTGTTATTAGGTGTTCTACTTTGCTTAGGGATAGAATAAAGATTTAAGGTAATATTCAGGGTGATATAAGCAGTTTCATGAGGATTGGATATATGATCACTGGATGTTGAACTGCTCAGGAGGATTCTTGTATCAATTAAGAAGGATGTCTTGGTGATATAAGATTTGAGAAATTAAGAGTCTGGGGATACAGAGAGCTTTGAGCCGATGAGGATTCAGTATAGGCGATTGTATATAGGTAACAAAGGTGGTTTAGTTTAGTACGCACGTATTGTACATATTAAGTATACTGCTTCAGTTCAATCCTCTAACGCAAAGGAAAATCCGTTTGCATTCCGGTTTGCAATTTTGTCAAGAGGGGAAATTTAAAAACAGCTTATCTAATTGTTGATGATATCAGTTTATAGACAATAGTATAGACTGATAAATTGTTGTGTAAGGCATAAGAGCCCCTCATCTTCAGATGAGATGATGGATCACGAGCATAAGTTCGGAGCAGGGATCCGGAAAGGAAATGGACGTGTACAAGCAAGGGGGGGTCACTGATGTTTATAACTTTTTATTTTTTTTTCTTAAAAAAAAAAAAAAAAAAAAAAATTTTTAATTTTTTTTTTTTCGATGGCTGATTATATTAAGTATCGTACTTAAATAAAGTTTTCATGTCCTCTAAATAACTTAGCATAATTTCTTTTTTTACCGAGTTTGTCTTTACTATAGCATTGACTTATTAATTAAGTGACATGGCATTGTAAGCGGCGAAATAGTCTATTTAAGTGAAGAAAAGTTATCGGTTACAATATGCCTGAAAATGGAAAGAATATTAGCTTTAAATTATATGCGAACAGTTAGGAATTTTTACTTAGCTTTGGTTTTTTTTTCTTGGATACTCGAGGCTAAAAAGCATGGTGGTCGTTTGTTTCACTTGGCCTCATACGGTCAAATGGCACTTGTGGTACCAAGATGCTATCTAATTAGGGAGACGGTGTGGGCTGATTTAGAGGGAGGGGGGTCACTTAGTGAAAAGTGTTCCAGTTGGCGGCGCGACATATTTCTTTACATGTGTATCGTTTTTAGGGGTATTAATGTTAACAATTGAATACGCGTTTCAAACAAATATGATGGAAATAAAATATTAATAGATATAACGTAAAAGTAATGGCATAAGTAACGTACAAGGTGAAAAGCGGAAAAAACTGAAAAGGAAATGTGCAGTTGAAAAGTACAGCTTTAGGAAAGAATTTAAATAATAAACTTACGGTGCGTAAGGATTCGTTGAAATAAGTTTTAACCGTCGTGAAGGAAAACCAACAATAAATTGAGAATCATAGAGTTTTAGGTTTAATTCAATAAATCTAATTATTTATAGTTTTTTTTTTAATATATGCAATAATTGAACATGCAATAAGTCTAGATTTATAACACGGTGGAAATGATATTTAAATAAGGTTTTCATGTCCTCTAAATAACTTAGCATAATTTCTTTTTTTACCGAGTTTGTCTTTACTATAGCATTGACTTATTAATTAAGTGACATGGCATTGTAAGCGGCGAAATAGTCTATTTAAGTGAAGAAAAGTTATCGGTTACAGTATGCCTGAAAATGGAAAGAATATTAGCTTTAAATTATATGCGAACAGTTAGGAATTTTTACTTAGCTTTGTTTTTTTTTTTCTTGGATACTCGAGGCTAAAAAGCATGGTGGTCGTTTGTTTCACTTGGCCTCATACGGTCAAATATTATAGTAAAGAAATAATTATATATATATATATACATATATACATATATATATATATATATACACATAGATATATGACTACTTCATTTAATCATATAAGTTAATATACGAAAGTATTACTTTATGCGTAAACTTTAAATATTTTCTCCAACAGTGCTCAATACATAGGTAGAGCTAGGTAGTAAATCATAAAAATATATATGGCAATTGAGCTACACAGAATATTCCGCGTTTCATCCACGCTAGGAATCGTCAGGCTTATGCGTGGAATATTCTGTGTAGCTTAATTGCCATATATATTTTTATAACTTACTATATATATATGAAGAAGGTTGGAGGTTATCATCAGTCGAATCGTGGTAAAAAAAACATTCAAGATGAGACCAGTAGTCCTGTAAAGTTGTTGTTAATTTTCTTTAACACGCAGACTGAGACAGTCGCAATGAAACGAACCAAAGGAATAAATTTGATCACTTTTTTGATTTAAACAAAAAACATTTATTACCATTCTTTTCAAACAAGGCATTGCATCTTGATGTTGTTTTTATTTTACAGTTCCTCTCGCACCGACATGTGCTTAATAGAAACCCATGTCAAATACATGCTTTTAAAAGTCTCTCACGCCAACACCTGGTGACACGTCTATCTCACACTAGCACACCTTGCCGGTCCTCCGCCATCTACTTGTGTTTCTGTCCTTTGTTGACCACATGTGCCTTTTTTTTTTCTTTTCTTTCCCTTCTTTTCCTCCGCTGTGACGTCACTTCGCACACTGGCTTGGTCATTTACATGTGTCATGATGCTGCTGCTGCTACAAGCGCTAACGGTTCTGTTGCAGTCAGAAGAATTTTAATAATGAAAATTATCAATCCTTATCCAACAATATTGACATTATAATGTTATCTGTCTCTTTAATTGCTTCAGATTGTCCTAAAGACTACTGCCAAAATGGTGGCATATGCACTGTCGTTGTCAAAGGAAGTATAACCCGAAAACGATGCAAATGCGTTAATGGTTACACTGGAAAATATTGCCAACATTGTAAGTATTTTCATTTATCTTTTTTATATAAAACTAACAGATGGACCCGACGTTGTCCCGGATTGAATTAGGATCAACGAATATTCTACACTTCTAATACTCTTATCGTTATGGAACTCGATGACACCAATCAAATCGATTGATTGATTACTCTAGTCGAGAACCCACTGCCGTGCATTGGCAGAAAGCTCACATGCCCTGCAGTGACGTAGTCTACAAAATATTTTAATCTACATATCACAGTACAGGTGCTAGTGTTGATTTTATGAACTTATGTTAATATAATAGCTTGGATTTATATTTTCTGTGTAAAAGCCAAGTATCATGATTCAATTGTTCTGCAAACAGACGCATTCATTTCGAATGCAGTCTTGTTTTATCCAAGAACATATTGTTGATTTTATACGGAGCTCTTCTGCTTGTAGGGCGATAAAATTTCTCAAATGTACTTAGGCTGTAGAAAGTGTTAATTTTGGTCCAAATCGGACTGTTCTTATTCAATTGTATTTATTCGATTATCGATTTCCGATACTTATCAAAGGCATTCCGATACAAATATTATACTATCGTTTTCCGGGGGGAGTATTACTTGGTTGAGAAACGTCCTGGGTGTGACAACCAGATCCCTGGGTGTTAGACACGATCAAATGATAGGTATTAAATGTTAACCCATCCGTTTTCCAGTGGGGTGTTACTTAAAAGTCATTGGGGCATTTCTAGCTCCACCGGTGTTAACAAACGATCGTTTGCCAGGAAGAGTTATTTACTTCATAATGCAAACGATATAAGGCCTCTCCAGTGTTAACAAACAGTATTCCAAAAAAAAAAAAAAAAAAATAAAACATACCTACGTCTCTATGGTGAAGACTTCTTCTGCTTCATTGATGTCCAAACAAACGCACAGCTTCTTCAGTCATTCTGGCTTGATTTCTAACTGTGATGTCTGCTTGGTCTTGATTTCTAACTGTGATGTCTGCTTGTCTTAATTTCTGACTGTGATGTCTACTTGTCTTAATTTTTGACTGTGATGTCTGCTTGTCTTAATTTCTGACTGTGATGTCTGCTTGTCTTAATTTCTGACTGTGATGTCTGCTTGTCTTAATTTCTGACTGTGATGTCTGCTTGGTCTTGATTTCTAACTGTGATGTCTGCTTGTCTGAATTTCTGACTGTGATGTCTGCTTGGTCTTAATTTCTGACTGTGATGTCTGCTTGGTCTTAATTTCTGACTGTGATGTCTGCTTGGTCTTGATTTCTAACTGTGATATCTGCTTGTCTTAATTTCTGACTGTGATGTCTGCTTGTCTTAATTTCTGACTGTGATGTCTGCTTATCTTAATTTCTGACTGTGATGTCTGCTTGGTCTTGATTTCTAACTGTGATGTCTGCTTGTCTTAATTTCTGACTGTGATGTCTGCTTGTCTTAATTTCTGACTGTGATGTCTGCTTGTCTTAATTTCTGACTGTGATGTCTGCTTGGTCTTGATTTCTAACTGTGATGTCTGCTTGTCTTAATTTCTGACCGTGATGTCTGCTTGTCTTAATTTCTGACTGTGATGTCTGCTTGGTCTTAATTTCTGACTGTGATGTCTGCTTGTCTTAATTTCTGACTGTGATGTCTGCTTGGTCTTAATTTCTGACTCAGATATCTGCTTGTCTTAATTTCTGACTGTGATGTCTGCTTGTCTTAATTTCTGACTGTGATGTCTGCTTGTCTTAATTTCTGACTGTGATGTCTGCTTTATCTTAATTTCTTACTCAGATATCTGCTTGTCTTAATTTCTGACTGTGATGTCTGCTTGTCTTAATTTCTGACTGTGATTTCTGCTTGTCTTAATTTCTGACTGTGATGTCTGCTTGGTCTTAATTTCTGACTCAGATATCTGCTTGTCTTAATTTCTGACTGTGATATCTGCTTGTCCTAATTTCTGACTGTGATGTCTGCTTGGTCTTAATTTCTGACTCAGATATCTGCTTGTCTTAATTTCCGACTGTGATGTCTGCTTGTCTTAATTTCTGACTGTGATGTCTGCTTGTCTTAATTTCTGACTGTGATGTCTGCTTGTCTTAATTTCTGACTGTGATGTCTGCTTGTCTTAATTTCTGACTGTGATGTCTGCTTGGTCTTAATTTCTGACTCAGATATTTGCTTGTCCTAATTTCTGACTGTGATGTCTGCTTGTCTTAATTTCTGACTGTGATGTCTGCTTGTCTTAATTTCTGACTCAGATATCTGCTTGTCTTAATTTCTGACTGTGATGTCTGCTTGTCTTAATTTCTGACTGTGATGTCTGCTTGTCTTAATTTCTGACTGTGATGTCTGCTTGTCTTAATTTCTGACTGTGATGTCTGCTTGTCTTAATTTCTGACTCAGATATCTGCTTGTCTTAATTTCTGACTGTGATGTCTGCTTGTCTTAATTTCTGACTGTGATGTCTGCTTGTCTTAATTTCTGACTCAGATATCTGCTTGTCTTAATTTCTGACTGTGATGTCTGCTTGTCTTAATTTCTGACTGTGATGTCTGCTTGTCTTAATTTCTGACTGTGATGTCTGCTTGTCTTAATTTTTGTCTGTGATGTCTGCTTTGTCTTAATTTCTGACTGTGATGTCTGCTTGGTCTTAATTTCTGACTGTGATGTCTGCTTGTCTTAATTTCTGGCTGTGATGTCTGCTTGGTCTTAATTTCTGACTGTGATGTCTGCTTGTCTTTATTTCTGACTGTGATGTCTGCTTGGTCTTAATTTCTGACTCAGATATCTGCTTATCTGAATTTTTGACTGTGATGTCTGCTTGTCTTAATTTCTGACTGTGATGTCTGCTTGGTCTAATTTCTGACTGTGATGTCTGCTTGGTCTTAATTTCTGACTCAGATATCTGCTTGTCATTGATTTCTAATTGTGATCCCTTCTTTGTGTTTATTTCAACAACGACAAAATAACATTAAAAGCAATAAAAATAGCTAATAATATCAGTAGGGCCCATAGCGAAACTGTACACATACTGGACTATGAAACTAGTAGTTCGAGCCCAACTAAAGCAATCTAGTAGAGTACTGTTTTATGATTTTTATTTTTACTTTTTAAAACAGTACTCTACTAGATTAGTTGGGCTCGAACTACTAGTTTCCTAGTCCAGTATGTATACAGTTTCGCTATGGGCCCTACTGATATTATTAGCTATTTTTATTGCTGCTAATGTTATTCAGGTCAGAATCGCCCAACATGTTCCCCGTTTCATCCGGGATCATCAACCTACTACCAGAAAATCTCAACTGATAGAATCGTCCATCGGCCAACACTTGGTCGATAAAAAGGAGTGCGGTCTTGTTTTCTCTCCGGAGTGTTTTTCTGTTTTGTACCGAGGACGCACAAAGTTCCACCTGTCTGTCCTCGAAGCACTTGCCATCATTGCTAACCCCCCTACTTTGTGCAAGCAGAGAAACCTCCGGCTTCAATTAGAATTATTTGGGTAGTCAGGTTTTTTTTTTCTCTTAACCTCCTCTCCGCTCTTATTCCATACCACTACCAAATATTCTAAAAAAAAAAAAAAATAATTTTCAGACTTATGACCCTTGAAAATATTAGTCTGAACGAAAAGCGCGTTGGGTGTATTTTAACGATCGTTTTTAATCGACTTATTTATTTTATTGAATTGTACATATAACTTGCCCCATTATATTTTTTTTCTTTTCCTCACCCCGTTTTCCATTTTTTTAGTTGATTGAATTTACGCAATGGTTCACTTCTTTATAATTATTCTAAAATTTTGCCAATCGGATAAAGATATATATATATATATATTTATATATATATATATATATATATATATATATATATATATATATATATATATATTAACGGGAGGGGGTGGCCGTTTGTAAAATACAATTTAATATATTTAAATTTGTGCAGATTGTTTTTATTTATTATGACTGAGCTAATATTTTATTGAATATTATATTGTAAGTATTATATAGTACTGATTTAATAAATAAATAAATAAATAAAATAAAATAAAAAATAAGTTGAGTGCCATCAGCTAGAATTGAAACCAAAACATTCAGCGCTCCAGCCGTTGACTAACCGTTTGAGCTATCGACGGATACATTTGAAAAATTTTAAATTAAGCAACTTCAAGTTATGAATGGATTCGCGCATGCCCAAAAGTAATTGATTGTGTCGTCAAGTTGAAATGATCATTTAGCATTTCAACTTGCCCACATATTTCTGTATGCGTTATTCACATATGCAAACAAATATTTTACTCGTTATAAACCACCCTGTGTGTATGATTACTATTTTCTGTTAATTTCAGTGTTATGTGACCAGAGGTTTAAGAGTTTATCGGTTAAATATTTTAACATAGACACACATACATACATTCAGTTTTATTTATATAGATTATGCAATGCAACATACGTATCTTGTAGAAAATAAAAGAAAATCATCACAAAATTATCTTTCTTATCTCTATACATCCACTTATATATAAAATGTACTTTGTCTGTGTGTGTATCTTTGTGAGTTCGTTTCCTATGAACTCCAAAACGGCTGGGCTGAATTTTGTATTGGGATGCCTTGTATAAGTTTCGAAACTCGAAAAAATCTAATTAAAAGAACAACAGTCCGATTTTGATTAAATTTAACACCTTATATAGCCTTACATCACAAGTGCATTTAAAATGTTTTTTTTTCTCCGCACAAGCAGAAAGGCCCGGCATATAAATTCAACAGTTGCTTCTTTGATAAAACAGGTTCACGTTCAAAATGAATGTTTCTTTTTAAAGCATAATGGATCCATGTATTTTGCATTTTAAAATTTAATTCAAGCTAAAAAATGGTTTTATATAATAAATAGTAGGTTCTCTACAGTGCAATATAGCCTAAAATATATTGTGAACTAAGTAACAATATATTATGGACTAAGTCATTGCAGGGAGGTATGTGAGGCTAGCACAGACAATAATTCGATTTGATTGAAAAATGATCGATATCACAGATTTTGATGACAATAGAATATTGGAAGCGTGAAACATTCATTGACCCTCATTCGATTACGATCAACGGCGGGTGTCCCTGCTTGTTTTTAGTAGAGTCTATCATTTGATATTTGGCCCTGCTAGATCAGACTGTCTGATTGGTTGGTTGGTTGGTTGTTTTTGTTTTACTGCATATCAACCCTTTTCGGGTTATTTAATGCCGAATCCAAAGATTTTGAAGAATCTTTTTTTTAATAGAATATATTTGTTTTCACGTCAGTTTCTATTTAACCCATAGTTGGGACCCTAACAGGTACTACCACTCCGGGTCAGAGTGGACCTGGGAGCAATGGTAATTAAAGGGTGGCTCCACACTCCCCAAAGCCCACAAACTGGGGCCTCACCACTGGATATAGTTTAAGATCATATCCAGGACCCCCATTGAGGGATTTTTACCCTCTGCAGGGGGGCAGTCGGCGTATTCTAATGGCCCACCAACAGGGCCGCAGACTGTCTGAAGATATCGGTTTCCTGACTTAAATGTACCAAACACTAATATTATTGATTTTTTTTCATTTTCCTTTAACAAACGTAATCGCGTTCTGAAAAGCTGAAAACAAAAACATCAAATTTTGTTCTACAAAACAACCAAACTAAACACTAAGAATAAATATCTGAAAATATAAAGAACTAAAATTTAGCTTTATTTTTACTAATTACTCAACTTCTGTATACCTATAGCATTTATTTCTAAGATAATGTTTATGCTAATTTATTTTTATGTGCGAAAAGTTTTTCAAAATAATGCCACCTATTTTTTTATTCCACCCGAATGAATCAAAGAGGATTGCAACTTGCACTGTTATAATGAATGAACTTATACACTTATGAACTTAAAATTTCATCTCTGTTGCAGATATTGACGGTGTGAGACTTTAAGAAAGCAACCCTGGTACATGGACGTTCGTCAGAAGCAAAGAGTCGTCATTGAATTCCTCCATGCAGAAAAAAAATGGAACCGCTCAACATTCACCGGCACGTGTTGAATGCTTACGAAATTGGTGCAGTCAGTGTTACCACAGTGAAGAGATAGTTTCGTCGATTTCAGAGTGATGACAAAAATGTGAGTGACCAAGCGCACTCCGGACACTCATGCACAGCCACCATCCCATTCCTGGCAAAAGGGCAGTGAGAATGGCAATGAATACGTAGTAACATTAATTCTGGAGCACAAAAGGTCGCTCATTTTAATGGCACCACTCCTGTCTTTATAAGGCTTCAACGTTTTTTATTTATTTATTTATTTATTTTACATAGGCATCACCACGTATCAAGGCCAAGAGGCCACTCGAGGATAAGTGTTAAAGAGTGTACAGTAGAAATTGGACAATATATGGTAATTATGGAAACAAAAATAGCAACTTTTGTTCTACAAAACAATTTAGACCATTTTATTTCCACGTTTAATTCTTCTCATCAGAATAGAAGAGAGGAAAACATTAAGTATACGAGGGTCGTTCCAAACGTAATGTAGTCTATTTTTTAACTAAAAATGAAATCTTTCACTAGCACTAACTGCATCAATTTCGTAAGCATTCAACAGGCGCCGGTGAATGTTGAGCGGTTCAATTTTTTTCTGCATGGAGAAGTTCAATGACGACTCTTTGCTTCTGACGCACGTGTATGCCACGGGGTTGCTTTCTTAAAGTCTCACACCGTCAATATCTGCAACAGAGATGAAACTTTCAGGTCATAAGTGTATAAGTTCATTCATCATAACAGTGCAATTTGCAATCCCCTTTGATTCATTCGGGTGGGATAAAAATAATTTTTTAGTTAAAAAAATAGGGTATATTACTTTTGGGACGACCCTTATATACGTAATCTTGTTCCTCTTTTCTATTCTGATGAGAAGCATTAAACGTGGAAATAAAATGGTCTAAGATGTTTTTCTTTTTACTCATTGATTATATGATGTAATAAAGTTTATTTAACTTTGAACTTTGCTTAGTGATTTCTTAAAGAGAGAGATGAGGGTATTAAGGTAGATAGATAGATAGACAGATAGATAGATAGATAGATATACCAACTAGTTGTGACATATTTAACTTCGCTTTGATATGAGAAAGGAAACCAAAGGAAATGAAATCCTGAATGAAATTGTCAATCTTTTATTTCTTTTCAAAAACAGCCAAGATTACCACAACTCATACAACTATATTTACAACTAGACAAAAAGCGACTACTACCACGGTCCCAACTATCCCTACCACGGTACCAACTATCCCTACCACGGTACCAACTAACCCTACCACGGTACCAACTATCCCTACCACGGTACCAACTAACCCTACCACGGTACCAACTATCCCTACCACGGTACCAACTATCCCTACCACGGTACCAACTAACCCTACCACGGTACCAACTATCCCTACCACGGTACCAACTAACCCTACCACGGTACCAACTATTCCTACCACGGTACCAACTATCCCTACCACGGTCCCAACTACCCCTACTACGGTACTAACAACTCTTACCACGGTACCAACAACTCCTGCCACTCTACCAACCATTCCTACCACGGTACCAACCATTCCTACCACAGAATCGACAACTCCTGCCACTCTACCAACCATTCCTACCACGGTACCAACCATTCCTACCACAGAATCGACAACTCCTGCCACTCTACCAACCATTCCTACCACAGAATCGACAACGGAGCTAACAACACAATCAGGTAAAATAGTTCACATTTTATGCTATATGTATGATAGACAGTAATGTGAAGCCATTAAGGTTGTCTTCTCTTGTTTGAATTAAAAAAGAAAGATTACAATCAGAAAAATAAATTCATAAACAATAAAGCATATTTTCTAATTTCCCGTAAAAAAAAGTTTAAGTCGATTAATACAAGCTAGTGCTGATTGCTGATTTGGGAAAAAAGCGAAACCTGTTCACTTATTGTCTCTATAGATACAAGGAGGTATTTATCCATGAAATTCTCTATTTTGACCAATCAACTCTGGTAGTTATGACTTCCCTACTCCTCCTACACCTCTCATCATCCCTCACAGACTCCCTGCCTTCCTTGAATCTCTTATGCCACTCAAAAACTGATACGCAATTCATGCAAGATGGTCCAAAAGCAGTCTGAAGCATTCCATACGTTTCTGTAGCATTTTTTCAAAGTTTAAAACAGAGTTTTATTGCATATCGTTCTTCTAAAGTGTCCTCACGTCTAGATTGCATTTATATGCGTATTTTAATTCAGTTGTAGTTTCCATACAGACGGCTGGCGTCTGTTGCTCATGTGTATTAATCTCCGCATTCAAGGGGTTTTCTTAATATTTCAGACGTTTTCATTATTGTTGTCCATTGTATCTTTTCAGCTATACTCTTGCTTTACATTTTTCCTATTCTTTTTTTTTTTTTGAATTTTCGGGATTGCATATCATTATTATCGGCTCACAAGGAGCTTTCACACAGATTATCAAAGATCTCTCCTTGAAAATAGCCTGTGGTGTTCCCTGGAAGCTGAGTGACAACAAGTCTCCTTAGATTTCCAGTACTCTCTACCTCTTTCGATAGTATTTGCAAATAAATTTGAATTATCGAAACAGCTGCTTGCCATTGATTTCTCGTTGGCAGCGGCTATTGGTCTTCACTGGAATTTGCGTGACAATAAGCCCCCCCCCCGGTCCCAGTTCTCTTCGTACTTATCCAGTGGAGATCTGGTGAGTGCTCTCTCCTCGGTCTTTCCTGCCTCCTTGACTTTACTTGGCTGTTTGGTCTCACTTTTTTCTTTGAGGGTGGGGGGGCAGTGATGTGGTAATGGGGTGGGGGTGGGGGTTAGAGCACTTATAGATATGCGACTTCAATGTTTTTGGTTCCATGTGGCGTTTCATGTTTTGTATCTTTTTGCTCATGGGTATTAGTTTCCACATTAAAGGGTTTTCATTATTATTATCATTATTATTATTATTATTATTATTATTATTATTATTATTATTATTGTTTTTATTATTATTATTGTTATTATTATTATTATTATTATTATTATTATTATTATTATTATTATTATTATTATTATTACTGTTTTCATTATTATTATAATTGTTATTATTATTATTGTTTTCATTATTATTATTATTGTTATCATTATTATTGTTATTATTATTATTGTTATTATTATTATATTATTCTTATTTTTCTTCTTATTATTGTTATTATTATTACTATTATTGTTATTATTATTACTATTATTATTATTATTATTGTTATTCTTCTTCTTCTTCTTCTTATTATTATTATTATTGTTTTCATTATTATTATTATTATTTTCATTATTATTATTATTGTTATTATTGTTTTCATTATTATTATCATTATTATTATTATCATTATTATTATTATTGTTTTCATTATTATTATTATTATTGTTATTATTATTATTGTTATTATTATATTATTCTTATTCTTCTTCTTATTGTTATTGTTATTATTACTATTATTATTATTGTTATTATTATTGTTATTATTATTATTATTGTTGTTGTTATTATTATTATTATTGTTATTATAATTAATGTTATTATTATTATTGTTATTATTATTGTTGTTGTTATTATTAATATTATTGTTATTATTATTATTATTGTTATTATTATTATTATTATTATTATTATTATTATTATTATTATTATTATTATTGTCTAACATAATGTTTTCTTTTCTAACATAAAAACTCTCAATTCGAATTGTTTAAAAAAATAATTATGATATGAGTCGATACCCGTTCATAAAAAAAACTATTGCAAAATGTATATTTACAGATGTGTGTGATCCGAACCCTTGCAAGAATGGCGCCACGTGTATTAGGCTTGGGGATACTGTGTTTGAATGCAAGTGTGCACCGGGATATTATGGTCTTACTTGTGGACGAAGTGAGTACGGGAACGTTTTTTTCAATTGTAACATTTTATATATATATATATATATATATATATATATATATATATATATATATATATAAAACCGTTAACTTTCTGGACCTTACCCTAGATATAATAAATAAAACATATGAACCTTACCACAAACCTAACCAGACATTGTACTACATTGATAATAGATCTAATCACCCACCATCCATGAAAGCTGCAATAATACCAAACATATCTAAAAGACTATCTAAAATATCAATTAATGAAGACAAATTTAACAAAAATAGGGAGTATTATAACGAAGCAATAAAAAAATCAGGTTACAATAAAAAAATACAGTACATAAAGAACCATAATGTTGAACACACTAACTTTAGGACAAATGTAAATATAATATCATATAATAGAGTAATGAATAGAAATAGAAATAAAATAGAAACAAATAACAGAACTGATAACAACATAAGTACCAGCACTCGTGAAAAAACAATAAGAATGGAGAACAACACTAACACAAATAGAAAGAATAGGAGGAAGCAACAAACATGGTTCAACATCCCATACTCTATACATATTAAAAATAATATTCCAAAAGAATTCTATGAAATAATAGATAATAACTTTCCACCAAGCAATAAATTAAGTAAAATCATAAACAAAAACACTGTAAAAATTTCTTACTCAACCTCACCAAATTTAATTAGAAATATAATAGGAACGAACAGAGCCAAAATAGAAAAAGCAAATAATAATAACTTAGAAAATAATAGGAATGAAAACCGTGGATGCAACTGCCGTGTAGCTATAGAATGCCCGTTAGAAGGAAATTGCCTCGTATCAGATGTTGTATATAAATGTGAAGTTAAAACTAATAGAGGTATAAAAGCATACATTGGTAGTACGAGCACTCAGTTTAAAACCCGGCTAAACAATCATATTTCATCATTTAACAAAAACAATAATAGTAGCAAAAATATAATAAATAACACAGCAAACACTAATAATACTAATAATAACCATAGTGGGAGGGAAACAAATAGAAAGAAAAATAATAATGACACTGCACTTGGGGAATGGATACGTGAGTTAAAAAGCAAAAACATAGAGTACACTTTGAAATGGTCCGTGATAGGTAGGGCAAAAAGTTATCATCCATCAAAATCAGGCAAATGTTCCTTATGTTTACTAGAATCCTACAAAATACTAACATCTGATAAAAGCTCATTGTTAAATCACCGTACAGACAACATACAAATATGTCTGCATAAAAATAAGTTCCTAATATCAAGATATAGATAATAAGCAAACAAATAGATAGACAAAAAACTGAACAAAAATATTTTCTTTTCACCAAAAAAACCGAGTTTTAAGATAAATGAATAAAAAATATTAGAATAGCAAATAAACTTATAAATAACAAACCTGAACACAACATAAATACACATGATCAATAAATAATAATATGATTAATAAAAAAATTAAAATTAGCAAAAATGACAAAGATTAATAACAAAAAATAAATAAGTTATTTCCCTTTGACTACTAAATTATAAGGTAAATGCACAAATTCTAAAAGATGTAAGTTAATGACTGAATAAATAAGAAACAAAGAATTGATAGAGTTAATTCCCTTTAATCGCAAAATCAGAAAAGACCGTAAACTTGACACTAAAAATTATAAATTGGAAACAACGAAAATAATTAACAAAAAACATAATATAAGAATAAGAAATAATAAATATGTACATAATGATAACCATTTTAGCCTAATAATAAAATAAATACGAGAAAAAAAACAATAACAGGAAAAAATATGTATAGACGGCCAAAAAAATAAAATGAAACGTAAACACCCAAGAGATACGAAAAAAAAGGAAAAATTACTAGCTTAAGAAGAAGTTAAAAAATTAATTAAATAATTTCGTAAATAATAAATCAAACGTAATTAAAAATAAGAAAAAATTACTAGCTTAAGAAGAAGTTAAAAAAATTAATTAAATAATTTCGTAAATAATAAATCAAACGTAATAAAAGAAGAAACAAAATAAGAATGCAGAATTAACATAATGGATATTAGATACATAAATTGGAAAGAAATTAAAAAACCAAAAAAATACGAAAATAAGGCTAACAAAAAGAAAATATAGATATATAAAAATCCCATGGAAAAATTTTTAAAGATGGCAACCTCGATAAAAAAATTCCATCCCCATGTGAGTCTTTAAAAACAAATTTTGACTGTAATTAATTTGATTTTAATTGTCTCTGAAGAGAACGGTAAATAATGAAGATTCGGTATGCTATAATTAAAACAACCGTTTGTCTTTTTACCCTTCGAAACAGCTGTCAGACTAAGGAGGAAAAAAATATATAATAACATGTCTTAAAAAATAATAAAAACAAAAATTGTGTACTAATAAATAAAAGGTGTTGTTTTTCTGATTATATAAATTATATATATATATATATATATATATATATATATATATATATATATATATATATATATATTATGTAAAAATATATAAAAAAAAGAATACGAAAAGTATAAAAGCTTATAACTTTTCTTTATTCGTTTTCAATTGGTGACGTGCAGGAATAGAAAATATTATTATGAAAACTTTTTTAAAACTTTTTTACAAGTACATTATTTTGGACCGATCCTTCGGTCTTCATCAGTGTAGTGAAAGTGATGCGCATGCACGAGTGAGGGGGGTAAAGAAGAGGAAGGAGGAGAAGGTATACCTTATGAGAAGTACACATAGATGCATATATGTATATATGTATACACATATATACATGTATATATGTATGCACATATATACGTGTATATATGTGTATACATATATACACCCGGTGCTAGAATTATATGTAAATCGATATTTTTGTTCTAATTCCGATAGTTTTCAAAGAAAATTTGTGAAATTTAGCACGTTATATGGCAACACTAATACAAGCGCAGATCTAAAATTTTAAGCTAATCTGCGCAGTAATAAACAATTGGTAGCCATTTTGGTGATTTGTATTTTTTTCAGCATGTCAACTTTATATGCAAACCAATGTTAAAATATGGTGAAGTGCTAAAAGATCATGGAAACATTCATTATTCTAGGAATATTTCAATTGAAAACAACAATAATAAAGAACAAACAACTTCAATATGGTTTCATAGTACAATCATTTTATATAATTGCCATTTTTATTGTCAAGAGCAAAAAGCCTTTAGTCCATTGAAGATGTCAAACTTTCGATTTCACCTCATGAAATATCTTTGGCAGCAGTCAGAATAGCATTGTTACAGGATGGATTGAGAGAGAGAGAGAGAGAGAGAGAGAGAGAGAGAGTCAGAGAGAGAGAGAGAGAGAGAGATGAGTAAACGTGGAGTGTAGACACGTTTACCAGAACCGAGGGTCAGCTGACCAGATTACGTATGAGTGACGTGGTCAGGTTGGCTAGATCTGTGAGACTGGATTTGGGCTTTGAAGAAGACGGACGGCTTAATAGCTGTTTCCCCCCTTCACTGGGGGTGGGGGACGCTGACGTGTTCAAAGCAAGCAAGATTTACTTCCATATTCTGTGTCGACAACTGGAAGGTAAATAAAAAACTATAAAACCCATTCATCGTCTTGGAGTGATACATCTTCGTCTAACAGGTACCAGTCTCCCGCTCAAGAGAAGATGAATTCCAGATGAATCACATCGACGACATATGAAGTAAGGTATGTCGAAGAAAATGCATGTAACACACACACAAAAGCATATGAACAATTAGAGATGAACACACACAACCGCATATGAAACTAGACGATCATACGCACACGGAATTCTTTTATGTTATGTTGGTGCCCCTCTATGATAACCCTAGTGATAACTTCAATGATAAGACTATGAAACAGCATTCCAAATGCCATCCTTTGAGTTGTACTGCCTTCCTCCGGAGTAAATATTTTGTTTCAAGATGCTCCACAGATTTTCGATGGGATTTAAATCTGGAGAACAGGCTGCCCATCGCATTATTTTCCCATGTCTGGCAAAAACTCTCTCCAAATATTCAGTAGTTATCCTAGCAGAATGAAACGGTGCATTATCATGCATGAATACCATCTTTTTCCGGAATGCCAAATTCTTCTCCTTGTGCCAGGGTTCTGAGTGTTCCTTAATGAAGTCAATGTAGAGTTTGGCGGTCATTTTCACTCCATCTGCCACTCTGAATGGTCCTACCAGCTCATTGCCAATAATTGCAGTCCAGAACATCACACCACCACCTCCATGTTGACGCCTGATCCTTTGAGGACATAAACCCTCATTACAGTACCATATTCCCCTTCATCCAATGGGTCCATCAAGGGTCGCTCGACACTCATCGGTGAACAAAACAGTTTGAAAATTCACCATCATGTGATTTCTTTCCCACTCCATCCCCGTTTTCTTGTGGATAGCTTTTAATTGAGGGTGGACTTCTGGCTTTCCAAATTTTGCAATCGTCCTCAGGATACGGCAACGAGTTGATTTGGGCATATATCAGAAACGCCAGCTTTTTCAAAACCTTGTTTGCTACTTTCAAGTGGGTTATGGCGAACTCTCTCTGGATCTTGCTCATTGTTCGACGTGACAAAAATGATTTCTTACGAATTTTACCTTTGTCAGAACATCCGTTGCAAAGTTGTGGGTTAGTACATTATTTTTTGATTGTACGATGATCACGATGTAATTCTTTGGCAATTTCTAAGGTGAAAATCTTATTATGGAGCCTTTGAACAATTTTAAACTTCTCAGCTTGACTTAAAGCACCTTTACATCTCATCTTGCATATAAATTTGGCACGCTGAAAAAATACAAGTCATCAAAATGGCTGCCGTTTGCTCGGTATTGCGTAGATTAGCTTAAAATTTTATATCTATGCATGTGTTAGTGTTGCCGTAAACATGCGAAGTTTCACGAATTTTCATTGAAAACTATCGGAGTTAGAACAAAAATATCAATTTGCATATAATTCTGGTACAGGGTGTACACGTATATATGTGTATACATATATAGATATACATATATGTATACATATATATACATATATATACACATATGATGATTGCTGCATCGTTCCAGATGATCGCCATCACATTGAGTCCTCCCCATCTCGTCGTCCATTTCATTTTGGATGAATCTGCAGTCCCGGTGCAGATTTGCACATATTGAAGCAGATGTAGCATACAACTTGAGCAATTTCCGCTGAATTTATTCCTCTGGAGGCTAAAAGGTATATTCGGATTAATAGGCGCAAAGTTGATCTGAACAGTTTTGTGTGAAAAGTTGGTTGATGTAACCAGCTCTTGACAGAAGCACTCATTCACAAGTATCACAATTCCAGCTCTCTGTGTCATAGTAAAGACCATTAACTAAATTTTTGCGAAGCTTTTGCTTCAAATTCATGTGAGCCTGCTTTCTGTACTCTAAACACATAAATAACAGATCCACACGACGTTTAATTGAGTCGGCTATAATCTCCCATTACAGCAACATAATTAAACAAAGAAAAGTTTTTTTCCACATTGATCCCTATATGTCGAAAATAATTATTAAAGAGAACAATTTAGACACAGATTAAACTCGAAATTATATATATATATATTAAAAGAAAAAATCCATTCGTAATTTCACTTCATTTTATTATTTTTATTTCACTTATTTACTGTATTTTATTTTATCACCGTCTATTTTTAGACCCCATTTTATCAACACCTATTCTTATTTTTAGACACCATCTTTTAAGTTACTACGCTATTTTATCCCAATTAAATTATCACTAATTTGTAAAAACTCCCTTCGTAATCTCGTTTCATTTTATTTATTTAATCTATCACCGTTATATTTCCAGACGCAATATTTTAAATCTCTACGATATTTTAACTTTTAGACGTAATCCACTACGCTAGTTTACTCTAATTTATTTTCTCTCATAAAATGTATATATGTATATAGACATCTAATTTACATAAGAAAAACACGCTGCTCTCCCCCATTATTATGTATAGCCCCAAATCTTCTGACTCTCTCATCGATGACCATCCCTCTTGAAAAAGCCCACATAAATCGGGCGAAACGTTGAGTATTCAGGCCCTTTCACCTCCATTTTATCTCATATATATATATATATATATATATATATATATATATATATATATATAAATATATATATGTATATATATATATATATATATATATATATTGGTATATTTAGACAGCATTTTTCATTCAAGCAATTCTTGAAGCGTCATAGACCCCTTCAACCCACTATAAATGCTATTGCAATCGGGAAAAGCAGTAACGTTCTAAAATGTCTTGCGTAGTTCGTATTGGACTGACTTTGTTAACAGCGTCCACGAACCTGTTGATTTTAGTACTCGAGTTTTTAATCGACCTATATTTTTAATCGACTTTTCATCGACTATATATTTTAACTTATCACCGTTTACTGTATATTTTATTTTCACTTTTAATTCTCATTTTCACTCCTTCTGACTTTTACTTCAACACCTGAAGATGATTCGTGAACGAATCGAAAGCGCTCGTGACAGCAACAATTATGGAACTTTTATTAATATTTTTGATTTTGATACAAAAAAGATTATACAGAAAATCGAAAAATTATAATAAAAGAATCATAAAGCAAAGTGTCTCCGTTGCATTTAATATTATTTGCTTGAATATATATATATATATATATATATATATATATATATATATATATATATATATATACTATAATAATTATTAAATACTTACAGACACTAATGTTTCATCCTTTCGGGAATCTTCAGTGCAGAGTGTCACTATTAACACAAGTCGACGGATTCGAACCCGCCGACAGAAACAATCTCTGTCTTCATTAGCGAAGCCTGTATTCATTCGGCTACCGTTAACCGCGTGAAATGAAGTTGAAATTTTAACATTTTATTTTTATATGTTTTTTTTTACGTCAGTCATATATATATATATATATATATATATATATATATATATATATATATAATTTTCGCTTTGTTATGTGTATAAAAACGAAAATGAAATATCAATTGATTCTTTTAGAATGCCAACCCAGGTTTTGCAACAACAAAGGCAAATGCCTTCTTGTTCGAAGAGGACCTTTCACGCGAAGAATATGCAAATGCATTAAAGATTATATTGGCAAACGTTGTCAATATTGTAAGTATTTACCATTTTTTTTTTCAAAAATTCCGAACGGCTAGACTAACAATATGCTAACTAATAAGTAAAATACCAGGTTAAGAAACTGGCGCGGTCTATCCTTCTCTCGAGGGTAGATGGGACTCTCTTAAGCTGTGGTAGGCACCCCATCTAGTGATGGTGTCACGGTAAAAATATCCATGATAGCCTTGGCGAAGCATCAAGTATTCAGCTATTGACAAGATTCGAATTACACTACAAAAACTCGTGTAGTGAGTTCAATCTCGGCTACGGCCGCGGTGGATGGATCACGATCGACAGATAATAATTTATAAGGGTCTTTTGGACATAAAAATCCTCGCTAATAGTTTAAGAGCCTGTTATAAAATGGGATTGTAAATGGATGGTAACATTTAATCTAAGACCAACCTTTTTTTACACTAGCGGGAGGATGAATCCCAGTGTTGCCCGGGCGTAAACTACGCTTAAATATGATGTTTTAATTTGTCCAGATTTCGTGTATATTATTTTAGAGTCGTGATTTCAAAAGTAAAAACAAAAACAAAAAAAAAACGCAATTAGATGCCACCAGCTAGAATCGAACTCGAAACTGTAGCATTCAAAGCTTGCGACGTTACTATTGTACCAACGTAACATGCATATGGGCTGATTAAAAATTAAAAATAAACTAAGATTAATGTACAAAAATTAAATTTTCACCGATTTTTGACCCTTTAAAACGATTTTAATCGGCTAACGACCCATAAAAGAATGGTCCGTAAAAATTCAATCATTTGAGGCCTCTAGCGTCGCTCTGCAACTTTTGGTTTCGGAGGAGATAGAGTTTGAAAATATGGAGACAGACAGATATATAGCTTTTTATATAATAGATTAAGAATTGCAAAAAATATTCTCAATCACCGATTGATCCGAGAATTCATTGTTCAGACTCGTCGGCTTAGCTTCGCAGGCAACATGAGTTGAAACAAATACACCGAGGACATTGCTAAGGCTGCTGCAAAGAAAGTAGGTTCTATTTGCCGTGCTGGAAAATTATTCGCTTGTGAGAGTAATCTATAGTTCACCATTCGCCCATACATGGAGTATTGGTGCAACATCTGGGCTGATATCACGTTCTTAAACAAAGTCTCTAACAGAGATTAGCATTATCAGCCAAGCTACAACTTGTGCTTTATCGCTGCAGTGTTGCACCCTCCTGTCTGCATTTTAAATCACGTAACATGCCTGTATGTACTTCTTTCTGTTTACGCCATGTTATCCTTAAATGTATTAATGCATTCACAGGCATCAGGAGTTGGAACAAATACATTGAAGATATTGCCAAGGCTGTTGCAAAGAAACTGGGTTCTATTTGTAATTTAATTGTTACGCTCAAACCGTGGTCGTTTCAGTTCAATCTTCTCTCGAACTTCCATTCCGTCCAGCACCGTCAAAAAAGAACAAACAAACAAAAATAAATCTGGGTCAGTATTTAAAAACAAATTAGCAACAGCATTTATTACCGATAGTTGCCGTCTCGAAACCTCTTAAAAAGTCACTCGTTACCACATGTCCATCTAACAGGCAGGGTTTCTTTTTCTTCCGATCTCATGCTGGCCACAGCCAGCCAATTCTCGCCTTCACATTACATGTCCATCTCTTTTGGCGCCAACTTTGTTTCTTCTCAACCTTTTTTCTTTTTCTTAACTTCAGACGCAAGTATTAATTAAGAATTGATAATATAATGTTAAATTGAACTAAAAAACAACAACTTGATGCTACAATATTTTAAGATATGAATTTATTATATTTTTTTACAAGAATATCTTGTCTTTTTCTTTTCCAATTTTAACAACTGGTCCTTTTATTTTTCTAAGTTTAATCTTAACCATATTACTTTTCATGCTCGCATTTTCCTATGTAATATATCTATTAGTGATGAGACGACTCCGATACAATTACCGATTTCAATTCCTATTCTTTATAAATCTAAAAACAAATTGCTGTAAAATTGTTAGTTTTTTTACGGTTTACCGTAAAAAAAAATCAAATGTGTTTATATTTTCTCAAACGCAAAAAAAAACAAACAAAAAAAATACTTGTGAGGGGGTGATCTATAGATTTGTTTTACTATTAGTTTAAAAATCAATGAATATTTATTACTTTATTATCACTATAATCAGTGGAAGATTTTGCTTTAAACAAAATTAAATAAAGAAAGATAATTAAAAGAATCGTTTTTAGCATCGGAAAATAGGCACACATTTTTCCGATTCCGATACTTCAAAACGTTCCTATTTTCAGTTCCCGATTAATCGTTTAATCGTTCAACACTAATATATATATATATATATATATATATATATATATATATATATATATATATAGTCATCCACATACAGTACTGTTTCGCTGTTTCACAGCTCATCCATGCGACTAAACAGGCAACTGCCTCAAACCAGGATCGAAACCGAACCGCCCGAACGACGGTCAATGCTTCTCCCCATAGCGTTATACAGCTATATATACATCATTTTTTATAATTAAAGTTTATACATTTTTATACTTACAGGCACTAGTGTTTTATGCTTAAACAATCATCAGTGTATGAATGATAATTACTGCTGGTTGTGGAACTCGAACCCAGTCAACAACCTTGGCTTTGCAGACTGGTGTTATTTCACTCAGCCATCAGGAATTTACATTTAAATAGAAGTGAATTATGTTACTTATGGATTCATGTCAGCAGGCTTGTCATAATTCAGACAGCGATGAGAGTATTCAAACAAACAAAACGTTTGTGAATGATGCACGCAACTAATTCGCGATCTTATTCTCAATTCACAAGTAGGGCTCAAATTTAATCGAATCGGTTAAGTCCATGGTGCGTTTCACCCAGTAGAAAACATAGAACGAAAAGGTAAAAAATCCATTCCAGTTTTTTAAGCAACTACGAAATAAAGAAAACTCACACCGGTGTTTCTCTGTACTGTCGCTTGTGAACGATCACGTAACGATGTAAGTGGTAGCGGAGGTAGAAGGAATTTATTAGAGAGAAAAGATTGTACAACTTCCATTGATTCTAACCGATTTTGGCAGTGAACTCTCAGCAGAAAAATGTAGGAATCTACGATTATCGAGAAAGTGAGTAATAGGTAATAGGCCTACAACACTCCTCAGATAATGTGCTGCAGTTTGTGCATATTACATTTACATGAAATGTCTTGATTTTCAATCCTATTAAGGTCAAAATTAGAGGGAAAAATGAGTTCATGTTATATATATATAGGGATAAACAAAAAAATGTTTTTTCTGATTACTAATTTTGTGAAAGGAAACAAAAAATGTTTAAATCGATTCATAGAAGACAGTGCTATTGTACCGTGCCGACGGTTGATTTGGGAGGGAGGCGGAACCCCAAGTAAACAGAGTATCAGTTTTTCTCTGGAATTTCACAAAGATCGTACATATATATTAGACATCTTATTTTCAAATATAAATCAATCCATGAACTAAGCCCTCCTCGATAACAACCAAGTACGTCCAAGGATGGAGTACTGTTGCCACATCTGAGCAGGAACCGCTAGAAGCGTCTTATCTTGCCTCGAGAGAGTTAATAATAGACTTTGTAGTCTAGTGGGGAATGCCCTTTTCTCTTCCCTACAACCTCTTTCCCACAGAAGAAACGTTGCGAGACTATCTCTGCTTTATCGTTATTTTCATGGCAAGTGCTCGTCTGAGCTTCAATTTATGGTCCCCCCTGGGCTGACCTTCACAGAAAACACGCGTCTAGTTGAAACCACTATCAATAATTTCCTCCACTCTTTATCTGTACCCAAACCTAAACGTAGATTCCATGAACAAAGTTTCTTTCTTATAACTGCACGCCTGTTGAACTCTCTTCCGTTTGCTTGCTTTCCGGCTGACTATAATGTGCTCGTCTTCAAGTTTAATGTAAACAAGTTCTTGATGAGCCATTCCACTTAAGTAATCCAATTTACCAAATTTCCATTACTAATGATTACTAGGATATTGTCCCATTGACTACTGTACACTCATTAACCTTTATCCCCGAGTGGCCTCCGGGCCTTGATAAGTGGTGACTCTTTTGTAAAAAAAACAACAAAAAAAAACGTACAGACACTAGACTAACTCTAGACAAAGATTAAAATACCATCCACACAGTGTTGATGACTTTGGAATTTCCTCCCCGTTTCCTGCTTCCTTGACCGAACTAACCTGCAAAAGTATAATGTGAACAGACATCAGATCACGAATTAGTTGCATGCATCATTTTCAACTCCCCTCAACCCACTATTAGACACGACCTCACATTGTAACCAGTAACGTTCTAAGCGGCGATATGCTTCGTTTAAGGTGAAAATGAGGGGGAAAAGACGCAGGTGTATTGTGAGGAATGTATAGTGTTTTATACAAGACTAGCGGGGGCGTCCGGCGTTGCCCGGCTGTGTCGAGTAAAAATCAAAAATCAAAAAACAGAGTGGAGAGAGGTGTTAAAAAAAGGTATGCAGTCAGGTTCAAACCCATAACGCAAAGAAAAAAAACCCCAAAAACCATAGCCGATGTCTCCATTGTGCAACCGTAAGTTGTGGACGTCGAAATTAAGCGCAGTCATTCAAAAAGAGAATGATGACTTGTAAAAATGGCGATGCAAAACTGGCTAGTTGAGAGTAAAGAAATTAATTTTTTCAGCCAATTTTTCGATATTTGTCGTCCGAAAGATTGAGCTTGAAAACGATACCAGTTTAGTCAGGTTCCGACGCGTCTGTCGGAAGATTTTGGTAGACATACAAACACAGACACACACATTTTACCTTTTATATATTAGACTAACGTGGGTACGCGTGGAGAGCTGGTGTAGTAAGAAACTCCGGGGGATCAAAACAACAATAGGCATCCCAGGTGGAGAGCGGTGTTAAAAAAATGACAAACTTGAACCTGTAATGCGATGGAGAAAAAGAAGGTGAAATAAACGTAATGTCTTAGCTGATGCGTCCATCGCGAAACCGGAAGTCGCGAGCATTAGACATAGTCAATCAAATGGAGATGATGACTTGTAAAAATGTTGACAAAAAAACCGGCTCCTCTTAATAAAAAAAAACTGCCCAGTTGAGGGCGAAGGAATTAATGCTTTTACCAATTTTTTGATATTTGTCGTCCAGAAAACCGAACTTCAAAACAATACTGATTTCGTCACGTTCCGACGCGTCCGCCGGAATTTTTTGCGACACACACACGCTCGTGCGAGAACACACACATATACACACATTTTGCCTTTTATATATAGATGAGGAAACTCCTAATAGTTCAACGAACTCGTTCAACAGCTGTGGGAAAAATTCTTTGATTACCTCATCAGTGTGGCTGAATGGGATTTTCAATCACTCAGGATTACCTACCCTCATTTTTTTCTTTGGGTTATAAAATTAATATCGTAGTAGGTTTTACGTACGTACATGTATCATGGTTTCCAGATGATATAATATTTTAGTGGGAGATCCTATTTATTAAAGGGACGGTAGTAGGTAGTCACACACAACGAGCATTAAATTAGTATATAGATACGTTAATTTAATGTTCGTAGTATTTTATCACCTTCAATCCTCCTTTTTTTAATAAATAGGATCTCCTGATCACCGAAGACCCAATGTAAAAAAAAAAAATTAAAATTAAAAAAAAATATGTCGTTTTGGGAAACTAAAATATACCTTTTTGGTCTCCTGGCTAAGATCCAAGGATAGTATCTGTTCTGTCTAAAGATGGTATAATGATATCGTGGGGTTTCCGTTCGTGGCGGGCATTTGTAGAATGGAAATATGTCATAGAGTCCTTTAAAGATAAACCGTAATAAGTAGATATATTCTGACACGACATTAACCAGATTACGTAGACAAATACTTTTACAGCTTTAACAAAAGGGATCTCCATTAACGTCAGCCACAGACTGAAGTTTATCTGTAACAAATATAGGATTGTTGGGTTGGCATTTTCAGGGGCACCACCTTATATTTTAACATGAACCTCCTTATTTTAAAATTGAATGTTTAATGTTGAATGTTTTATGGGATTCCAAATAAAATGTGCAGAATTTAAAACATGAATTATTTTTTCACTAAAATTACTTGTTTCGGCATTATAAAACCGAAGAGGGTTGATATGCCGTAAAAAAAGCAAAAAAAAAAAAAAAAAAAAAAAAACCAAAACCCAAACAAAAAAAAACAAAAAACAACGAAACCATCATTCATTAATTTACATCACGTTTCTAAATGTTTTAGATGAGGATTAGCTATTTGTATTATTTGGATTCTTCGGACTATTATTCGCATCTTGAGTTATTTTTTTCAAAACTTTTCGGCTGATATAATCTGCATCTCAAACTTGGGAATCTGGCGTTTATGTGTATGTCTAGGTCTTTTCGCGATAAATACCATGTCCTGGACTCTCTTAGTGATCGTACCCACATTCCAGAATTAGGTGTTGTTTTTGTAACTCTTGAAGTTAACTCTCTCTCTCTCTCTCTCTCTCTCTCTAGGGAGTGAAACATTTACTGGGTACGCAAGTGATTGCATCTGTTTTGTCTCATTTGGTAAGAGTTTGTCATAAAAAAAACGAATCTCATCCTCGTCGCCATCCTAAACATTTATTAAAAGTAAATGTCTTGTTCTGTGTTATTAGTCTCGTTTAAGTTTCCTTGTTCAATTGTTCTTTGTTCAATATAGCTTTTAGTGCAATAAAATGTATAACATTTGTTTGGCCTATTTTTTTTTGCTCACTGTAACTGATTATTATGTAAGAACCCGTAGCGCAACGGATATAGTGCTAAGTTACAATAAGTTCTAAATGATTGTCTTGTCGAAGTTTAAGGTTTCAACATCAACACAGGTGGTAATCAGAATACAATTTAGAATTATTTAATACTTTTGCACAGGCAAGGATTACAGAACGAGGTCATGCTATGCCCGTGATTAAACAAATGTTTCTGTTCGAAAAACAACACAGATTCCCAAGTTTGATATATAGATTTTCGTGTTCAACAAGATGCACTTGAAGAAGGTCGGAGGTTGCATCGATCATTGTTGTTTTGTTTTTACGGCATATCAGCCCTTCTCGCTTTTTTAATGCCGAAACCTGTGATTTTGTGAATAAAAGTAATCTTTCTTCAAATTCTGTATATCTTATTTAGAATCCTATAAAACATTAGATTCCGTTTAAAAATAAGGAAATCCATGCTGAAATATAGCGTTGCATCCTTAAAAATGCTACGCGAAGAACAGATAAACTTCAGTCGATGCCTGACGTGAACTAAAGAAAGAGTTTAATTCGAAACTTTTAGAACCCCATCTTCCAACGTAGACCCCTACTATCAGGTCTCCTTCTCCAACATCAGGGGTCTACGTTCCAACCTTCCAGAAGTTGAAACCCAATTACAGGAGATGAAACCGAACATATTATTTCTATCGTTATTTCCATGGCAGGTGCTCGTCTGAACTCCAATCTCTAGTCCCCCCCCTATCGCCAATCTTTCACGTCTAGCCGAATCCACTGTGAAAAATTTCCCCCAATCTTTATTTCTGCCTAAATCAAAACGTGGATTCCATGAACAAAGCTTCTTTCTTAGAACTGCACGCCTGTGGAACTCTCTTTCGTCTGCCTGCTTCCCACCGGACTACAACTTGGATGCCTTCAAGTCCAACGTTAACAAATTCCTAATGAACCGCCTCCTTAAGTAAACACTTCATCAAATCTCCACACTAACGTAATGTACTTGCAATAACCCTTATCCCTGAGTGGCTTCCGGGCCTTGATAAGTGGTGACCACTGTAAAAAAAAGAAAAAAAAAAAGATACCCAATTTTGGCAGAAAGATTTCTGAGTTTGTCAAGCTACACCTGAAGAAGGTCGCAGGTTATATCGGCTGAAACGTTTTAAGAATAATACTCAAGATGAAAACAGTAGCCGGAAGAATCTAAATAATGCATAGGATCATAGTTTATTAAAACAAAAACACGAGAAACATCAGTCTTTTCTGAATTTTTGAGATGAGGATTGGTTATTTGTATTCTTAATCATCGGACTGCTCTTCTCATCTTGTGTGTGATTTTCACAACGTTTCGGTCGATGTAACCCCCGAACTTCTTCAGGTGCGTCTTGTCGAACTCGGGAATGTTTCTATTCGAACTTGGGAATTAGGACGAAATCTCGAGCGGAACCCTTTATTTACTTCACGGAGGTAGCATGCTCTTGTTCCATCAGCCACGATTGGGTAGAGGTCCTAAGTAATTCGCAAATGTATTTTTTCGGTCGCCCACACTGAGGATTGAACCTTCAACCTTCAGAAGAATATTACTCGAAATTCCGTTCAAATTCCCGAGTTCAACAGAAGCATTCCCGAGTTCGATAAGATACACCGGAAGAAGGTCGGAGGTTACATTAACCTAAATGTTGTGAAAATCACACTCAAGATGAGAACAGTAGTCTGATGAATGATACTATGCATAAACATAGTCTTGTTTTAATATAGATTATTGTTGGGATGACGCAAAGAAAAAAATCAAGGGGGGGATAATCCTGAGTGATTGTAACGCCCAATCAGTCACACTGATAAAAGGCAATCAATGACTTTTTCTCACATTGGACGAGTCTGTTGAACTATTAGACGTTTTCTCATCTTGTAAAAATCACCAAATTCATCACTATACATCTGCCTCTCCCCCCCCACTCATTTTTATCACAAACAAAACCGCTAAGAACGTAACAGGCTATAATGTGAAATCATATCTAACAGTGGGATGTGGAGAGTTCAGAAGCAAATGTCCATTGACATAACATTTAAACCAGCAAATTAGTGCAATCATAGAAGCAGGAAACAGGGATGGAATTCCAATGTCCTCAATAGTGAATAGGTGGAATTTTGCTGCTTGTCGAGTTGTCTAGAATATCCAAAATGAGGAGATTGTCTATCGATCTGGTCGTGCTTCTTGCCGAGATCGATGTGACTCTCTCTCTCTCTCTCCAGATTTCCCTATCCTCCATCAGCTGCGTCAGATCTACAGCATCACAGTTGGTGTTAAGTACAATTTGCTGCATATACGTGGATCTAGGTTATCCTATGCTTGTGCGACCATGCCATGGAGTTCACAGCAATGCATTTCCCACAAGTTCTTGCTTGCTCCTCAGGCAGTGACTGGTAAATCATAGACGTTGCTCTCTGATCGTAGTAGATATGGCAGGTAGGTTGCCATAAAGTTGCTGCTTCATGGGATGATCTTGCCAAGATATATTTAACACTGTTAGTAACATACGGGTGTACGTGCCATCTAGCATTCTAGTAAATGTTTTGGTGAGTGTCCAGGTCGTAGCACCGTAAATAAGGACAGACTCTTACAACTACCTTTTTGGTTTGTCAGTTAGTCTTGAAGTCAATACTGACCACAATTTATTCAATACAGCCGATGCTTTTAAGATGCGAATTTCGATATCTCTCTCCATGGAACCAATGTTGCTGCCCAGGTACATAAACTCAGTGTTGTATATATATATATATATATATATATATAGCTTTAATTTCCCCCTCCGCATTGAAAGTCATAAACTTTGTCTTATCCGCATTGATGTAAAAACCAATATCATTTGCAGACATTTCTAGCTTTAGTTCAAATAATCCAAATAATCGAAATTTCTTAAAAAAAAAGTCTGAAGCTGAGAACAAAAACTATTTAATTCCTGAAATTATGCGGAATTCTTTCGTTTCATATTCATGAAGCAATACAGTTTAATCTTTATCAAAAGCGAAACTGGAATAGGGCCGACCACCTCCCTAGATGAGTTCATAATTAACGGATACTCTAACCTAACATCTAAATTTGACTCCCAAGATCGCCACGGGCATGGAATATGTGCCTACATTAAAGATGGCTTCCATGTGGCAGGGATATCTCCAGAGAAGACCCTAATCTACCTTATATGTGCTTCTGGGTTGCACTTGCTTACACCACCGCATTTATATTTGCCCTCTATCGCCCCCACAACAGTGGAGTTACTGTCTTTAAGAGTATATCAGAAAAAATTGACCACATCCTGTCTGCTCATCCCTCGGCTAACATTCACATTTGCGGTGACTTCAATGTTCATAATGTGGAATGGCTGACCCGCACAAATAAGACTGATGATGAGGGGAGGTTCTGTCATGATTTTGCCATTGCCTATGACCTCACTCAGATTGTCCGCGAGCCCACCCGTGTGCCCGATAGTACCGGTCAGTTTGCAAGCCTCCTAGACCTTTTTCTATCCACATCCCCTGAGCTATGCTCGTGTTCCGTTCTATCTCCTCTGGGATCATCCGACCACTGCGTCGTATCAGTTAAGATAAAAATATAATAAATCTACAGACGTACCCCTCCACCGTACTGTATACCGATACTCTATGGCAGACTGGGATAGCTTCCGTACATTCATATCTGATCTCCCTCTCCATTCCATGTTTAAAAAGGATGTGTCCTCTATAGTATCAGACCTGACTGAATGGTTACTTGTAGGCATTCATACCATCCAAAAAATTCCAACAAAAACCTAACAGCCAGCCATGGTTCTCCCCCGAATGTGCTGCTGCCATCGCACACAGAAATCACTTTTTCCATAGCTACCAACGTAAACTGAAACTAAAGCTGCTTTCAGAACCGTCAGCAATCACTGTAAAAGAGTAATAAAAAATGCAAGAGAACTATATGCGCAATCCGTTTAGTCCAAAGTAGCTTAGCAGCGGCTTGGTTCCCACCAGTTCTGGCAAATAGCAAATAGGATCCTGAACAGAAACGGACCAAAGGTCATCTCGACAGCATCCGACATGGCCAAGCTATTTGCCAAAAAATTTGCGGCAAATTCTACCCTGTGTGACGAAGGCCATCAACTCCCCATATTCCCTTCTATAACAGACAACACGCTATGCAACATACAAATATCTGTGTGTGAGGTCGCCAAGCTAATCAAGAACCTTGACTCCAGTAAAGCAACTGGTCCCGACGGTATTCCAATTATAGTGTTAAAAAAATTACAACCAGAACTTGCCCCCATACTTTCCAAACTGTTTAAGCGTTGCCTTAAGGAAAAGTGCTTCCCAACACCCTGGAAAACCTCATCAGTATGCCCTGTATTTAAGAATTAAGGAGATAAGTCATCCCCCTCTCAGTACAGACCAATAAGTCTCCTGTGTGTCATGAGTAAGTTGCTGGAATCCACAATAAATAGAGAAGTAGTCAACCACCTCAACAGAAATAACCTTCTTAGCGACACGCAATATGTTTTCCGCTCTGCTAGATCTACCGCAGATGTGCTAACGGTTATATCTCATAGGATTAGTGAATCTCTCGACAAAGGCTTAATTTCTAGGGCAATTGCTCTCGACATATCAAAGGCCTTCGATAAGGTTTGGCATAAAGGCCTACTACACAAGATTTCCAGCTACGGTATAACTGGAATGTTTTCTCTATCATTAAGTCATTTCTCTCAGATAGGTTCATAAGAGTAGTGGTTGATGGGCAGAACTCAGAGGCCCACAGTATTAATGCTGGAGTCCCACAGGGATCGATACTAGGCCCAACTCTCTTCCTGATCTACATCAATGATCTCCCTAAAAACATACTAAAATCTTTTGTTAACATCTATGCTGATGACACGACCATCTATGGCAACACATCAAAGGCTGTAAATGATGATGTTCTCTCTGATTCACTCTCCTCTGATCTTGAGCGCGTGGTACAGTGGGGAAAGAGGTGGCTGGTTACCTTTAATGCATCTAAGATCAAGCTCCTATCTCTACATCATAAACGCTCTGATCCCCATCTGGCATCAATTGAAATGGAAAGCTCTCGTCTAAGGGAGGCCACAGGCTTTAATAAGCTCCTGGGTTTGACCTTTACACCTGATCTTAAATGGAACACATACATCAAGTCTGTGGCCAAGGTTGCTGGGAAAATGGTGGGATCCTTCTACCACTCCAGAAGATATCTCACTAATGATGCAATTCTCTATCTATATAAGAGCCAAGTACATCCAAAGATGGAGTACTGCTGCCACATCTGGGCGGGGGCTGCTAAAAACAGCCTATCTTGCCTTGACAGAGTACAAAATAGACTCCGTGGCTTGGTGGGGGATGCCCTTTTCTCTACCCTGCAACCTCTTTCCCACAGAAGAGACGTAGCGAGCCTGTCATTGTTCTATCGTTATTTCCATGGCAGGTGCTCGTCTGAGCTCCATTATCTGGTCCCCCTTCGCCAATCTTTTTCAAAAAACACCCGACTAGCTGAAACCACTGTCAATGATTTTCCCCACTCCCTATCTGTGCCTAAATAAAAACGTAGATACCATGAACACAGCTTCTTTCTTAGAACTGCACGCCTGTGGAACTCTGTTTCGCTTGCCTGTTTCCCTCCCGACTTCAACCTGGATGTCTTCAAGTCCAACACAAACAAATTTCTGATGTACCGTCCCCCAAGTAATGACACCTCACAATATCTCCAATACTATTGCTACACTATCCCTTTGATTACTCTACACACAATAACCCTTATCCCTGAGTGGCCATTGGGCCTTGATAAGTGGTGAACTCCAGGTAAAAAAAAAAAAAAAATAATAATTTACATTAAAATTTCATCAAAAAATTGAAACAAAATATACTTCAATGATTACAATTATCAAACGTACATATAATATTTAAATATCTATATAACATTCTGATTCTTTTTCCTTACGGTTAAAAAAAGGCCAAATACAATTTTTGAAGACAAAATTTGTGAAATTTGGCCTTAAAAAACAAAAAAGAAAAAAATACCTAAATAGAAAAAAAAGGTTCTTGGCCTTCAAGTCAGGATCAAAGTGTAGCATCCATCTGATGTTTGACTTCACTTTTTTCACTTCAGTTTTTCGGTTAATGGAGGAGAAATCCTTCATGACTGATACATTTTTTATTTTTGTTACTAACCAGAGTGCCCCTTCTTGGGGAGCTGGCTTATCCCTATACATTAAAAACCGACCTTTTGACTAACTCTGCTCTCGTGGGTAGGTAAGCAGACAACAACAACAACAACAACAACAACAACAACAACAACAAAATCTATCTGGCAACATGGACAAGAATAAGAGAGTTACCTCCCTTTGATGTAGCCTCGTTTTTAAATAGCATTATAATAATAGACAATCCTTTTTGTATTGGTGTGAGAAAGGAACTCGTAGTAATTTTGATATGTAGCAGTTCTTCACCGAAGCAAGAAGTTAGTGAAACATTACATAAAAAGGGAACTTTCAAAAGAAATAGGGAAACTACAAAAAGAATATTGTCTGGCAAGAATATTATCTGCTGGAATGAAAAAGTAAATTTAAAGGTACTCTCTTATAATTTGATTTTATTATTTGTATTGAACTATGTAGCACAATATTACTTTCTGAGTATGTAGTAGTACTTTTTAAGTTATATCATTTAGCTCAGTTTTATACTTAAAATACAATGAACGCTATTTTCATAGAAATGTACATGAACTCCTATTTGCTGCGTGTCATTGGTTTTTCTGTCAACCCTCCCCCCCTAAATTTTGCACTATCTAGAAATCTATCAGCTTTATGAAAACATATTTGTTGATTCAATATATTTCTCATTCCATGGAATTTCCACAGGTCGTGCTAGTTTCTAATAATATCACATACATCAGCTTATATAAATACTAGCTGGGAGACCTGGCGTTGCCTGGGATTGAATTCTATATAAATAAAATGAAGTAATTTTCCCCCCTCTGAGTTTGACCTTAATAGGCTTAAAACTCAAGACATTTCATTATAGGCCTATTACATCTACACTTGCTAGATAATCGTACATCTCTTCTTATCTCTTCTGCTTTATATAAATAAAATGAAATCATTTTTCCCCTCTGAGTTTGACCTTAATAGGCTTAAAACTCAAGACATTTCATTATAGGCCTATTACATCTACACTTGCTAGATAATCGTACATCTCTTCTTATCTCTTCTGCTTTATATAAATAAAATGAAATCATTTTTCCCCTCTGAGTTTGACCTTAATAGGCTTAAAACTCAAGACATTTCATTATAGGCCTATTACATCTACACTTGCTAGATAATCGTACATCTCTTCTTATCTCTTCTGCTTTATATAAATAAAATGAAATCATTTTTCCCCTCTGAGTTTGACCTTAATAGGATTAAAACTGAAGACATTTCATGCAAATGTAATATGCACAAACTACAGCACATTTCATGAGGTTTGCTATAGTATATTTACCTCTACACTTGCTCGATACTCGTACATTCCTATATTTTTTCTGGTGAGAGTTCACTGCCCAAACCTGTAAGACTCAATGGAAGTTGTAAAATCTTTTCCCTCTATTTAATTCCTCCTTTGCCTGCTCCCCATTTACACTGCCGCTTTATCTTTCACAAGGAACCAAAAAAACGAACGCACACCGATTTCGGGTTTTGCATTTGCATACAAAAACATAACGGAAAACGTACCGCGCCTAATTATACACTTTATTTCGAAAAAATATTACACTAAGAAAAAAAAGGTTCTCTCCTTTTCTGAGTGATTCCTTTTCTTTTGCTTTTCCTTTTCTTTTCCTTTTTTTCATTAACATATAATATATCATTTCCTTTACATTTACTTTCGTTTCGTTTCGCTCAATGCCTACTTTGTCTGTTTCCATTTTCCCAATTACAGAGCTAAATATTATTTTTCCCGTTATCGCAGTACAAAATGTAAAATGTCAAATTTCCATGTAAAGCGATTATGAACATATCAATCTCGATTACTAACAAATCAATTTATGAGTGCTTTAAAATATTTACCAACTCGGATCGAGAAATACTACATTAAAAAATGTAACCAATGCATTTCTATATGCATCTCGAAAAACCTGTGTCGTTTTACTGCGTTTCGTATGCGTTCGTACCGTTTCTTTCATGTTCCCATTTTTCCGATTTCATTACGATTGTTAACATCGTTACGATATAAGTCCTAGCAAAATGAATTTCATTACCGATGCTATTTTTAGCACAAACAAGGTGTTTTCTTTTTTGTAATATTTACTACATTACCTTAGGACATTACTAATTATCTTTGAATTATACCAAGAAAACTTAGACTTATCACTAGCTGTGTTTTTACATTGGATTTAGTGAACTTCTACATTAAACTGCATTGGTAAGCTCGCCGTAAAATGCGTAGATAAATTATAATTTTAAAACAAGAATTTCGTTATACAAGCAACATCGGATTTTCATAAAATACTTTTTTTCTTTCTTTTTCTTAAAAATAATTTTTTAGATACGTTTTTTTAAAAAAATGCAACCTTTCCTGAAAAATAAAAACAAAAAAAAAAAAAACGTTCCCCTAACAATTTATGGTAAAAAAGGAATCTTTTTTAGAGGAAAAAAAATGCAGAAAATATTAAAAGTAAAAAAACAATAAAAATGCTATTTTTCTTGAGGAATGTGTTCCATTTTAATAAACCGAGCCACAGCAACGCGTGACCGGATACAGCTAGTTATATATAAAGTGAAATTTCTATGTATGTCTGTCTGTGCATTTATATGTATGTCTGTCTGTGCATGAGATTCATCTCTATGGCCTTCGAAACTTCTGGGCTGATTTTTGTGAAATTTCACATAAATGTACTTTATGTGTCTGGGAGTGTTCTTAGGCCAATTTTGTATCGGAATGTCTCCGATTACTATCAAAACTCGGTAAACGAAAATATCTGATTAAAAAATAAACAGTCTGATTTTGATCAAAGTTAACATCATTATACAGCCTAACACAACAAGTGCATTAGAGAAGTTTTATCACCACACCAGCAGAAGGGTACAGCTTATAAAATCAACAATAGGTTCTTTGATAAAACAGGAGCACGTTTGAAATGAACGTTTCTGTTTAGAGCACAACTGAACCATGATACTTGAATTTTACACGTTAAACTTTAACTAAAGCCATTATATAACAATTGATTTAATAAAAATCATCAGTAGTTTCTCTACAGTGCAATGTGGACGACAATGTATTGTGGACGAAATCACTGCAGGGAGGCAGGTGAATCTTCCTACCAGTGCACCACAGTGTGTCCCCGACTAGAGTAGGTAATCAATCGATTTGGTTGAAAAATAGGCAATTTCACCGATTTAAATGTCAATAAAAGTTTTGAAAATGTTGAACATTCATTGGTCCTCATTCAATCCCGGGCAACGCAGGATCTCCCTGCTTGTTCTTAAAATACATGAAAAGAAATTTCTTTTTAAATACGAACCTAGGTGCCCGGCGTTGCCCGGGTATTTGGAGGTGTGTATTGAGCAAAGCAAAATGATATAAAAAAAGAAGTTGTAGTAGGCAGACAGGCAGGCTCGAACCCGTGACGCGAAAGAAGATAAAAAGTGAAAAAAAAAAAAAAAAAACATGCGTTAGCTGTTGCACTTTTCACCAAACCGGAAGTGACGTAAGTTTAAGTTAAGGCTAGACAATCAAAAAAAGCGATGACTTTCGAAAATATTGGCGAAAAATCGACCCCTCCTTGTAGAAAAGTGTCCAATTAAGAGTGAAGGAATTAATGTTTGTTGGCATTTTTTTACATGGGAGTCACCACTTATCAAGGCCCGGAAACCATTCGGGGATATGGTTTATTGTGTGTACACTAATCAATGGGATAATATCGTAGTAATCGTTAGTAATGGAGATTTGATAAAGTGTCTTACTTATGGGGGCGGTTTATTAGGAATTTGTTTACGTTGGACTTGAAGGCATTCAAGTTGTAGTCAGGTGGGAAACAGGCAAACAGAAAAGTGTTCCACAGGAGTGCACTTCTAAGAAAGAATATTTGTTCATGGAATCTACGTTTTGATTTAGGCACAGATAAAGAATTTTCGATATTTGTCGTCCGAGGGGTCACGCTTCAAAACGATACCAATTTCGTGAAAATGCGTTGCCTCTCTCGAAAGTTTTATACATACATACATACATACGTGCATACATACATACATTTGAGATTTATATTATAGATATAGCAAATTAATTCCTGTTATGATCACAATGAAAACGGAACACAGATAAAGAATTGATTGAGATTGTCGGACTGACTTCCTCATCTTGGTTGTTATTGTCACAACGTCACAACGTTTCGGCCGTTTTGCCCTCCGGCCTTTGTTAGGTGAACGGTTTGTTAGGAGTCTCGAACCCAACCCTTTATTATTATTACGGGGTTATCGTGTTCGGACTCCAGCTAGGCTTTGGGACATAGTTGCTGATTCTCTGTTTTTCAATGTTACTTTTTCACTGCCTTCGTTCAGGATTGAACTCAGCACCTTTGGGTAACTGTAAACTTTGATACAACGTCTAGGACCACTCGGCCATATGTCACAATTCTTAGTTGGTTTTTGTTAATTTTAAACCTATGTTGTTATTCAAGGTTTTCTCTCTCTATCAGAGGTGTCCAAATTGCATTCAGCTCTATGCTTGGTTTGCTCAGTAGGTTGTTATGTCCGAGCATGTGAGCTGTTTCTTTAAGTTTTCTCACTTTCCAGTGGGTCTCTCTGTTTATTATTTTTACTTCATCCCATAGGGGGCGATGATCCCCCCTCTCCATCCAGACATGGTTGGCTATACCCGATTTTTCCGTCTTCCCTTTAGTTACCGCTTTTAAAGGGTTGGGTTCGAGACTCCTAACAAACCGTTCACCTGACAAAGGCCGGAGGGCAAAACGGCCGAAACGTTGTGACAATAACAACCAAGATGAGGAAGTCAGTCCGACAATCTCAATCAATGAAAACAACTCATCTAAAAAATACAGACAATTACTACAGATAAAGAATTTTCGATATTTGTCGACCGAGGGGTCGCGCTTCAAAACGATACCAATCTCGTGAAAATGCGTTGCCTCTCTCGAAAGTTTTATACATACATACATACATACATACATACATACATACATACATACATTTGAGATTTATATTATAGATATAGCAAATTAATTCCTGTTATGATCACAATGAAAACGGAACACGGAAATAGAGTAGCAAAATGAAAGGAACACACAAAAGTGACGAGGAACGATCTTGCTTGATCCACCGGATATCAGCTGCCTTCCATGGGAGTGTGTCTCCCGCTATTTATTGTGTATAGATCAGTTCATTCGTAGGTAACACAGGTAGTCCGCCACAACAATTATTTAAATATTATCGTCTTTTTAATGTAGAAATTATATTATTCATAAAATCAATAAGCTTAATGTAAACTTTCCAAAAACTTTCAAAATTAAAAAAAAAGACTTTCCAAAATTTTCTAAAACTTTCTAAAAAGCATCTAAAAACTAGGAAAATAAGTAACAATATGAGACTCGTTTCAACAAGAATATGTAACCCTAACCCTAACCCTAACCCTAACCCTAACCCAGACTATTTAGCCCGTTCAAAATGGAAAAAGGTAGTGCCTGTGTACATATAATGTATGTTTTATGCCAAATCGATGGTTGAATATGGTAAAATTTGTGTTCGTTTTTGCATTTGATACTAATCCCTAAGAGCCAGGTACGTCAAAGGATGGAGTACTGTTGTCACATTTGGGCAGGAACTGCTATAAAGGACTTATCCTCCCTTGATAGAGTTCAAAATAGACTTCGTAGCCTCGTAGGGGATGTCCTTTTCTCTTCCCTGCAAACTCTTTCTCACAGAAGAGATCTTGCGAGTTTGTCTCTGTTTTATCGTTATTTTCATGGCAAGTGCTCGGCTGAGCTCTAATCTATGCCTGCCCCTCGCCAAACTTTCACAAGAAACACCGGTCTAGCAGAAAATACTATCACAAATTTCCCCCACTCTTTATCTGTGCCTAAACCTAAACGTAGATTCCATGAACAAAGCTTCTTTCTTAGAACTGCACGCCTATGGAATTGTCTTCCGTTTCCTGCTTTCCAGCTGAGGACGATATGGTTGTGTTCAAGTCTAATGTAGACAAGTTTTTGATGAGCCGTTCCATATAAATTAACAAATTTACCGAATTTCCATTATTAACGATTACTATATTGTCCAATTTCTACTGTACACTCTTTAACCCTGATCCTCGAGTGGCCTTTTGGCTTTGATAAGTGGTGACACCTATGTAACAAAAATGATCCCTACTAATTACCAACTGTGCTTCAAACGCAGATACCATCATACATAGATAAAATTCGGCCAGATCGACCCAGTAGTTTCCGAGAAAAAGTTAGAGAGACAGATAGATAGACTGAGAAAATATGTAATATAAATCTCAACTGTCTGTTTAAATGCATGCATGTATGTATGTTTGTATGTCTGCCTAAAACTTTCGACAGAGGCAACGGATTTTCATAAGATCGAAATCGTTTGTTTCCCACCTGACTGCAATCTGGATTTCTTTAGGTCCGGCGTGGATAGATTCCAGATGGATTGCCCCCTTGGGTGAGACACTTTGTAAGATCTTCAATACTAACGTACTGTACACGCAATGACTCTTATCCTCAAGTGGCTTCTGGGCCTTAATAAGTAGTGACTACCTTGTAAAACAAGAAAAAAAAGTTTATCCTTCGGACGACAAATATCGAAAAATTGGCTAAAAACATTAATTCCTTCACCCGCAACTGGGCACTTTTCTACAGGGATGGGTCGGATTTTTTTTTCGCCGATATTTTCAAAAGTCATTTCTTCTTTTCGATTAACTAGCCTTAATTTAAACTTTCGTCGCTTCCGGTTTAGCGATAAGCGCAACAGCAAAGACATCACATTTTCTTTTCACGTTCTTTTCCTACTTTCCGGTACAGCTTCTACCCTGCCTGCCTACTACCATTTTTTTTTTTTTGCTAAACACACACCTTCAAACACCCGAGCAACGCCGAGCACCTAGGCTAGTATAATATAGATATAGATGATTTTTCCCTGAGATTCGAATAAGACGTTTTTTTTTTGTAAATATTAATTCGATTTATGGATGATTTCAGTCTGTCCCAAAAGCTATTGTGAAAACAACGGAGAATGCACGATCGTGCCAAGCGGAAATGGAAAGAAAAGACATTGCAAATGTCCACCTGGTTATATCGGCGACCGTTGTGAACACTGTAAGTATTTGCACGTTCATTATTATTTGTACATTCATTATTATTTGTACATTCATTATTATTTACACATTGATTATCATTTGTACATTCATTATTATTTGGACATTCACTATTATTTACACATTTATTATTATTTGTACATTCATTATTATTTGTACATTCATTATTATTTGCACATTCGTTATTATTTGAACATTCATTATTATTTGTACATTCATTATTATTTGTACGTTTATTATTATTTGTACAATCATTATTATTTGTACATTCATTTTTATTTGCACATTCATTATTATTTGTACATTCATTATTATTTGTACATTCATTATTATTTGCACATTTATTATTATTTGCACATTCATTATTATTTTTAAATTTATTATTAGTTGCACATTAATCATTATTTGTACATTCATTATTATTTGCACGTTCATTATTATTTGTAGATTCATAATTATTTACATATTCATTATTATTTGTACATCCATTATTATTTGTACATTCATTATTATTTGTACACTCATTATTATTTGTACATTCATTATTATTTGTACATTTATTATTATTTGTACATTCATTATTATTTGTACACTCATTATTATTCGTACATTCATTATTATTTGTACACTCATTATTATTATTTGTAAATTCATTATTATTTGTACATTCATTATTATTTGTACATTTATTATTATTTGTACATCTATTATTATTTGTACATTCATTGTTATTTGTACATTGATTATAAAAGGACTAAAACGTTGCTCGGTATTAACTGCAATGTAAAATTCCTTAAACAAAATGAAGTAAAAAAAAACAATGACGGACCTAAACTTAGGTATGCGCATGCGAGTATTATGTTTTTCTATACAGTTCACGTCTTGTAAGTAAAAAAATACTTGAGCCGAGATCGAAACCAAAACTAAAGAACAGTGAATCAAATACGATAGCCATTAGACCGGCTTGCAACCATCTTTAAGTGTTTTCAAACCTTGTGAAACGGTTGACAAACAGATAAAAATCCGATGACACCGAATAACAATTTTCAATTTTGACCCATTAACAACCCTTGTATCTGGATAAAAACCGATTGATAAGTTTTCAATGTCTCTGAATACCCTACATACCAAATTCCAAGTCTATAGATCTAAAAATGAATTGAGTATAAAGATTGAGAATTGTTCTAACACACATACACATTTTCACTTTTACAGATATACTAGGAGGCTGCCTTACGTTGCCCAGTCGTAAAATATGCATAAATATTATATGCGAGTATTATGTTTTTTTTGGTAACAATTTTTTACATTTTAAACTTAAACTGAAGCCATTATATAGACATTGATTTGATAAAAATCAAGAGTAGGTTGTCTACAGTGCAATGTAGACTACAATGTATTGTGGACGAAATCACTGCAGGGAGGCATGTGAAGCTTCCTCTCGGTGCACCATAGTTGATCCCCGACTAGAGTAGGTAATCAATCGATTTGGTTGAAAAGTGGGGAATTTCACGGAATTAAAAGACAATAAAAGTATTGAAAGTGTTGAATATTCGTTGATCCTCATTCAATCACGGGCAAGGTAGGATCTCCCTGCTAGTTCTTTAAATACACGATGACAAATTTCTTTTCTTTATTTAAATACTAGTCTGGGTGCCCGGCGTTGCCCGGGAGTTTGGATGTGTGTATTGAGCAAAAAGAAAAAAAAGAAGTAGAATTAGGCTGGCAGGCTCAAACTCGTGACGTGAATGAGGAAAAGAAAGTGAAAAAAAAAAACGTCACGCGTTAGCTGTTGCGGCCATCACCAAACCGGAAGTGACATAGGTTTAAATAAAAGCTAGATAATCGAAAAGAGGCGATGACCTTCGAAAATATCAGCGAAAAAAGCGACCCCTCCTTGTAGAAAAGTGCCCAGTTGAGAGTGAAGGAATTAATGTTTTTGGCAAATTTTTTTTTTACATGGGAGTCACTACTTATCAAGGCCCGGAAGCAATTCGGGGATATGGGTTATTGAATGCACAGTAATCAATGGGACACTATCGTAGTAATCGTTAATAATGGAGATTTGATAAAGTGTCTAACTTAATGGGGCGGTTTATTAGGAATTTGTTTATGTTTGACTTGAAGGCATTCAAGTCGTAGTCAGGTGGGAAACAGGCAAACGGAAGAGTGTTCCACAGGCGTGCACTTCTAAGAAAGAAGCTTAGTTCATGGAATCTACGTTTTGATTTAGTCACAGATAAAGAATTTTCGATATTTGTCGTCCGAGGAGTCACGCTTCAAAACGATACCAATCTCGTGAAAATGCGTTGCCTCTCTCGAAAGTTTTATACATACATACATACATACATAAATACATACATACATACATATATTTGAGATTTATATTATAGATATAGCAAATTAATTCCTGTTATGATCACAATGAAAATGGAACACGGAAATAGAGTAGCAAAATGAAAGGAACACACAAAAGTGACGAGGAACGATCTTGCTTGATCCACCGGATATCAGCTGCCTTCCATGGGAGTGTGTCTCCCGCTATTTATTGTGTATAGATCAGTTCATTCGTAGGTAACACAGGTAGTCCGCCACAACAATTATTTAAATATTATCGTTTTTTTACTGTAGAAATTATATTATTCATAAAATCAATAAGCTTAATGTAAACTTTCCAGAAACTTAAAAAATTTTTTTAAAAAAACTTTCTAAGAATTTTCAAAAAAATTTTTAAAAACGTTCTAAAAATTTCCAAAAAAATTTCTAAAAAATTTCTAAAATTTTTCTAAAAACTTTCTAAAAATTTTCTAAAAATTAAAAAAAAAAAATTCTAAAAATTGTCTAAAAATTTTCCAAAAAAATTCTAAAAAATTTTCTAAAAACTTTCAAAAAATTTTCAAAATACTTTCTGACAACTTTCTAAAAAGCTCTCTAAATCTGGGAAAATAACAGGATGAATCTTATCTCGGCCATAAAAACAACAACATTTTTAGAATAAACACCACTTGAGACTCGTTCTAACAAGAATATGTAGTACCTTTTTAGCCCGTTAAAACGGAAAAAGTTATTGCCTGTGTGCATATAATGTATGTTTTATGCTAAATCGATGGTTGAATATGGTTAGATTTGTGCTCGTTTTTGCATTTGATACTATTTCCTATTAATTACCAACCGTGCTTCAAACACAGATACCATTATACATCGTTTGCTGCACCTTATTTAAAAATTTGGCCAGATCGACCCAGTAGTTTCCGAGAAAAAGTTAGACAGACAGACAGATAGAGTGAGAAAATCTATAATATAAATCGCAACTGTCTGCTTAAATGCATGTATGTATGTATGTTTGTATGTCTGCCTAAAACTATCGACAGAGGCAACGGATTTTCATGAGATCGAAATCGTTTTGAAGCTTGATCCTTCGGACGACAAATATCGAAATATTGGCTAAAAAACTTAATTCTTTCACACTCAACTCGGTACTTTTCTACAAGGATGGGTCGTTTTTTTTTCGTCGATATTTTCGAAAGTCGTCTCCTCTTTTTGATTAACTAGCCTTAATTTAAACTTTCGTCGCTTCTTGTTTAGCGATGGGCGCAACAGCAGAGACGTAACTTTTTTTTCCACGTTCTTTTCCTACTTTCCCGTACGGGTTCTAGCCTGCCTGCCTACTACCATTTTGTTTTTGCTAAACACACACTACCAACCACCCGGACAACGCCGAGCACCTAGGCTAGTCTAATATCAATTTAGATGATTTTTTCCATGAGATTCGAATAATACTTTTTTTTTCGTAAATATTAATTCGATGTACGGATGATTTCAGTCTGTCCCAAAAGCTATTGTGAAAACAACGGAGAATGCACGATCGTGCCAAACGGAAATGGAAAGAAAAGACATTGCAAATGTCCGCTTGATTATATCGGCGACCGTTGTGAACACTGTAAGTATTTGCACGTTCATTATTATTTGTACATTCATTATTATTTGTACATTCATTATTATTTGCACATTCATTATAAAAGTATCAAAAGATGTAGTCAGTGTTGCTCGGTATTAACTGCAATGTTAAATTCTTCAAAGAAAATGAAGTAAAATCGAAAGAAACTGAGGCATGCGCATGCGAGTATTATGTTTTTTTCTAAATGGAGCCGAAACCTAAAAACAGTGAGTCAAATACGATAACCATTAGACCGGCTTGCAAACATCTTTAAGTGTTTTCGAACCTTGTGAAACGGTTGACAAGCAGATAAAAATCCGATAACCCCAAGTACCAATTTTCAATTTTGACCCATTAACCACCTTTATATCTGGATAAAAACCGATTAAAAAGTTTTCGACGTGTCTGAATACCCTACATACCAAATCCAAGTCTATAGATCTAAAAATTAATTGAGTATATAGGTTGAGAAGTGTTCTAACACACATACACATTCTCACTTTTATAGATATACTAGCAGGCTGCCTTACATTGCCCAGTCGTAAAATACGCATAAATATTATATTTAAATTTATACAGAAACTGAGATATGTATTATGTTTTTCCTAAACAATTCATTTTTTGTAAGTAAAAAAAATATACTCGAACTGAGGTTAAAGCTAAAACCTAAAGAGAGTGAGTTAAGTACGATAACTACCAGGCATGCTGGACACAATCTTTAAAATATGTTTTCAACACCTACTTATTCTTAATCTTAAGGAATCTGTCATGTGAACGATTCACGCATGCGCATTCGCGAAACGGTTGATAAGCAGATAAAAATCTGATGACCTCCCCCTCCTCCACGTACGAATTTATCAATTTTGTATCCCTTGTCCTTTTTTCCGGATGAAAACCTATTAAAAAGTTTTACACATGTCTAAATACCCTATATGCTAAATTTTATATCTGTAGATAAAAAATTCGTTGAGTATATAGGTTAAGGAGTGTCCTCGCACACATACACATGCTCACTTTAATAGATATATAGACTAGCAGACGTATCCGGCGCTGCCTGGTATTAACCGCAATGCTAAATTCTATTTAAATAAACATGAAGAAAAAAAAACGGAAAGGAACTGATACATATGCGAGTAGTATGTTTTTTTTTTCAACAGCTCACTTCTTGAAAGTAAAAAAAAAATACTTGGGCAGAAATCGAAAAAAAAATTAAAGACAGTGACTCAAGTATGATAACCACTAGGCTGGCTTGACACGACCTTTAAATAGGGTTTACAGACCTATTTATTCTTAACATAATGTGAACGATTTGTGCATGCGCAGTCGTGAAACCGTTGAAAAACAAGTAAAAATCCGATGACCCCAAGTACCAACTTTTTCAATTTTAACCTGTATGCAGCACTTTTCTCTAGATAACAACCAATTAAAAAGGTTTCAATATGCCTGAATACCTTATATACTAACATTCAAGTCTGTGGATCCAAAATTCTACGCGTAAATAGGTTGAGAATTCTCCTAACACTCACATTTTCACTTTTATAAAGAGATTATGGCGTGGGTACTTACAAAATTGTCTGTTTATCTGCTCCCTTTTGCCAGCTTTGGATAAATTTGCGCATGTATTATATAAATATTTCCACATGTGTTATATAAGTATTTCCACATGTGTTATATAAGTATTTCCACATGTGTTATATAAGTATTTCCACATGTATTTTATAAGTATTTCCACATGTGTTATATAAGTATTTCCACATGTATTATATAAGTATTTCCAAATGTGTTATATAAGTATTTCCACATGTATTTTATAAGTATTTCCACATGTATTATATAAGTATTTCCACATGTATTTTATAAGTATTTCCACATGTGTTATATAAGTATTTCCACATGTATTTTATAAGTATTTCCACATGTGTTATATAAGTATTTCCACATGTATTTTATAAGTATTTCCACATGTATTTTATAAGTATTTCCACATGTGTTATATAAGTATTTCCACATGTATTATATAAGTATTTCCACATGTGTTATATAAGTATTTCCACATGTATTTTATAAGTATTTCCACATGTATTATATAAGTATTTCCACATGTATTATATAAGTATTTCCACATGTATTATATAAGTATTTCCACATGTATTTTATAAGTATTTCCACATGTATTATATAAGTATTTCCACATGTATTTTATAAGTATTTTCACATGTGTTATATAAGTATTTCCACATGTATTATATAAGTATTTCCACATGTATTTTATAAGTATTTCCACATGTGTTATATAAGTATTTCCAAATGTGTTATATAAGTATTTCCACATACGTTATATGTTTTTGCACATGTATTGTGTACGTATTTCCACATGTGTTATATAAGTATTTCCACATGTGTTATATAAGTATTTCCACATGTATTATATAAGTATTTCCACATGTATTATATAAGTATTTCCACATGTGTTATATGTTTTTGCACATGTATTGTGTAAGTATTTGGAGATGCATTATATAAATATTTGCACATGTATTATATAATTACTTGCAAATGTATTAAATGTTTTCACATGTATTATATAAATATTTACAAATGTATTATAAAAATATTTTAACATGTATTATAAAAATATTTGCACATGTATTACATAAATATTTGCACATGTATTATATAAATATTGTAACATGTATTATATAAATATTCGCACATGTATTATATAAATATTTATAAATGTATTATAAAAATATTTGCACATGTATTGTATAAATATTTGCACAGTATTATATAAAAAATGTTAGCATGTAATATATAAATATTGTCACATGTAATATATAAATATTGTCACATGTATTATATAAATATTGTAACAGGTATTATATAAATATTGTAACATGTATTATATAAATACTTGCACATGTATTATATAAATACTTGCACATGTATTATATAAATATTGTAACATGTATTATATAAATATTTACAAATGTATTACAGAAATATTGTCACATGTATTATATAAATATTTGCGCATGTATTATATAAATATTTTCACATGTATTATATAAATATTGCCACATGTATTATATAAATATTGCCACATGTATTATATAAATATTTGCAAATGTATTATATAAATATTGTAACATGTATTATATAAATATTTGCAAATGTATTATAAAAATATTTGCAAATGTATTATATAAATACTTGCAAATGTATTATATAAATATTTGCACATGTATTATATAAATATTGCCACATGTATTATATAAATATTTGCACATGTATTATATAAATATTTGCCCATGTATTATATAAATATTGCCACATGTATTATATAAATATTTGCAAATGTATTATATAAATATTTGCACATGTATTATATAAATATTTGCACATGTATTATATAAATATTTGCAAATGTATTATATAAATATTTGCACATGTATTATATAAATATTTGCACATGTATTATATAAATATTTGCACATGTATTATATAAATATTGTAACATGTATTATATAAATATTTGCAAATGTATTATATAAATACTTGCACATGTATTATATAAATATTTGCACATGTATTATATAAATATTTGCACATGTATTATATAAATATTTGCATTACGAATTTGTTAACATTGGACTTGAACACATCCAAGTTGTAGTCCGGTGGGAAGCAGGCAGACGGAACAGAGTTCCACAGGCGTGCAGTTCTAAGAAAGAAGCTTTGTTCATGGAATCCACGTTTTGATCTAGGCACAGATAAAGAGTGGGGGAAATTTTTCACAGTGGATTCGGCTAGACGGGTGTTTTTCGTGAAAGATTGTCATATTTTAATTGAAAATGATTTTTTTAATGGCAAGAAGTATTCAAGTTGGATTGTTCTGGATGAGTATGTCGAAAACGGATCAGTTTGAAGAATAAAAAAATTGGACTCAGCATACACGAAGAAGGACTGGTCTGTGCGGGAGGAATTGTACTGTGCAAAGAAAGGACCGTCATCAACATACTCTTCTCACTATTACACATCTTACTGCTTCATCTACTTGTGCCAGGTTTTTCCCGGATTGACCAAGGAGAAGTTGAAAGCTGGCATCTTTGACATTTCTCAGATCCGGCAGCTCATCAAAAACCCAAAGTTCGAAAAATCAATGTACGAAGTGGAACTGGAAGCGTGAAAGTATTTGTTCTGGTAGTGAAGAAAAAATATTTTGTTTTACGGCATATCAACCCTTTTCGGATTATTTAATGCCGAATCCAGTTGTTTTGGAAATAGTTTTTTATATTTTCTATTATTTATTTGTAGAGTTTGGTTTGGTTGTTTTGTTTTACGGCGTATCAACCGTTTTCAGGTTATTTTGGAAATAATATTCATGTTACATCCAGCTATTTTGTAGAAGAGTTTTATTCTTCAGGCCCTTTCTATCTTCAATCGATAGTTTGCAGTGTTTTGTTTTTGTAGTGGATTTTATCGTTTTTGTTCCCTGCCCTGCAGAACATGAATGAGTTTTGCACTGGGTGAGGGAAAAGGGTTATAGTATTAATGTTTAGTATATTTCAACTTGGGAAACCAGTCAGGAAGTGGGGGGGGGGGTAGAAAGAGAAAGGGGAAATGGGAAGAAGGGGAGAAAAAGTGGATTGCTGTTTTGGTTTTTGGTTTTGCAGAACAAAGTTTTGTAAAAGGAAGTAGAAAACAAAAAAAAAAAAAGCAACAATGTTAGGTGCATTTCGTCTCGGGAAGCCAATATCTTCAGACAGCCTGATCTGGTAGTCCCAGGATAGTGATTTGGTTGTTGGTTGTTTTTGTTTTACGGCATATCAACCCTTTCCGGGTTATTTAATGCCGAATCCAAAGAGTTTGAAGAAAAAGTTTTTAATAGAATATATTTGTTGTTTCCAAAGTTGGTTTCTATTTAACCCATAGCTGGGACCCTAACAGATACTACCAGTCCGGGTCAGAGTGGACCTGGGAGCAATGACAATTAAAGGGTTGCTCCACACTCCCCCAAAGCCTAAAAACTGGGGCTTCACCATTGGATATAGTTTAAGGTCATAGCCAGGACAACCAGGATAGTGACGAACTTCCTTGGTAACAATAAGGCCAGAAACTACACAAAAATTGTCAACAACATGGTAACTGCTATCAGAAACCTGGGATGCAACATATGGACCGTTTTCCTGAGAACCTGCGTTCAATAAGTGACGAGCGAGGGAGGTATTTCATCAGAACCTAAAAGAGATGGAAGCTGGGTATCGGGGTTTCTCGGACGCGGTCACCATAGCTGATTACTGTTGAAATCCGAAAAGAGACATCCCCTCCCCCCATTACCGCTGAGCATTCCAGGAGTTCAAAGAAACAGAAGTTCAAGCCGTGAAGTTTGAACAATGGTGAAATAACATACACTTTACGTGTACTTATCATTCAGTTTATAGTAATTGATGTTTCTATCAGGTAATTAATAAATGTTGTTGGCAAAATATTTTTTCTCTTCAAAACACATTTAGGATGATATGTGTTGACAAAATCAGCTGAAAATTCCACAAAAATATAATCAATTTTGTCACAAGATGTGTTTTTTTTTTCAAATCCACTTAGCATATAAACCTGACCTGATGAAGAGAAACGGGCGCCATTTTTCGATTCTGCAGCATAAAAATACTTTAAATCAGTTGTCGAAATCTAGACAACCTTTAAAAAGTGTTTTTTTTTAAAATGTTACTCAGTGTTATTAGGTTGGCGCGAAAATAATGTTGTATTTTAAAGTTCAACTTCAAAAGGTAATAACTCCTTTCATAAACAAACTTTAATTAATCGAAATAATAATTAAAATCGACACATTTTTGCCAACGAGAAACAAGTTTATTTATTCCATTAGCATAGAAATCCGGAGTTCTGGAAGCGATTAAGTCATTGAAGGCTGATTCGGCATCATCTCGGCTTTTGAAGCATTTTTCGCGCAGGAAGTTGTTGAGATGCTTGAAAAAGTGATAATCGGTGGGTGAGAGGTCCGGTGAATATGGCGGATGAGGCAGTCTCGTAGCTCAATCCGTTCAGTTTCTGTAGGGTCAGTTGAGCAACATGCGGGCGAGCGTTGTCATTAAGGAGAATTGGTCCCTTCATATTGACCAATCACGAGCCCATACGTTGGAGCTTCTGTTGCATTTCGTCAATTTGTTGGCAGTGCTTTTCCGTTGCAATTGTTTCGCTCGGATTTAAGAAGCTATGATAGATGAGACCGGCTACAGGTCAGCAAACAGCATCGTAACTTTTTGGGGGGTAAATTTCGGTCTCGGGAAGTATTGTGGAGCTTCTCCGACATCCAACCACTTTGCTGAACGTCACCGGTTATCGTACAGGATCCACTTCTCATCACACGTCACAATCCGCTCGAAGAATGGGTCGTTTTTTGTTGGACAGAAGGAGCACACAAGACACCTCAAAACGACGATTATTCAATTAAGGCTTTCAAATGTTCGTTATCAACGACCGTTTTCATCTTCGAGGCTCTCGTCATCAGTGCGAAATATTTTGAACCACCATCGTGTTACACGTCCGTTCGTGATTCCTTGGCCAAACGCATTGTTGTTATCGCAAGCTGTTTCGGCTGCTTTTTCGACCTAGTTTTAACTGGAACAAGAAAATCATGCGAATTTGAATTTTTCCATGCTGTCGAAAAGCCTGCAAAAAGAAAAAAAAAATGAATGAAGAGATTGAGAACGGTAACAATTATCACGATTCAATAAAGCGATAAACGCGATTCAAAATGATATAGAACATGGCTGTATATAGCAATGAATTACTTGAGAAATTATATATAAAATAACATATGTGAAAAAACGATATTGTTTTGCACTGTGTTATTAGACAGAGGAAAATAAAATTGGTTAGACAGTGTTATTAGACAGAGGAAAATAAAATTGGTTAGGCAGTGCTATTAGACAGAGGAAAATAAAATTGGTTGACAGTGTTATTAGACAGAGGAAAATAAAATTGGTTAGGCAGTGCTATTAGACAGAGGAAAATAAAATTGGTTAGACAGTGTTATTAGACAGAGGAAAATAAAATTGGTTAGGCAGTGCTATTAGACAGAGGAAAATAAAATTGGTTAGGCAGTGCTATTAGACAGAGGAAAATAAAATTGGTTAGACAATGTTATTTGAAAGAGGAAAATAAAATTGGTTAGGCAGTGCTATTAGACAGAGGAAAATAAAATTGGTTAGACAGTGTTATTTGAAAGAGGAAAATAAAATTGGTTAGGCAGTGCTATTAGACAGAGGAAAATAAAATTGGTTAGGCAGTGCTATTAGACAGAGGAAAATAAAATTGGTTAGGCAGTGCTATTAGACAGAGGAAAATAAAATTGGTTAGACAATGTTATTTGAAAGAGGAAAATAAAATTGGTTAGGCAGTGCTATTAGACAGAGGAAAATAAAATTGGTTAGGCAGTGCTATTAGACAGAGGAAAATAAAATTGGTTAGACAGTGTTATTAGACAGAGGAACAGGAAATTTTCTGTTATTACTTATCACTTAGATCAGCTAAACGTAACCTAACTTATGTTATTAGAATTATTGTCGGACAAACGTTTGTTTGCATTCATTGTAAGACGTTATTTTATCAAAAATGAAAAGTCTACATTTTTTCTTTTTAATACATTAAAAAAATTTTGCAACGATTTAAAATTTTTAAAATAAGTCAAATGTGCAGATTTATGCAAAAAAAAAGATTAATTGATTTTTTTTATATGAGATTTTAATAGATTTTCAAATTATGCAACCTGATTGGTAAATTTGTTTTTAACCGAATTTTTACACAATTGCGTATGTTTGTGTTTTTAAGTGTGTCCCCGGAGTTATTGCGAAAATAATGGTGAATGCACCATGGTTGAAAAAGGGAACAAAACAAGAAAAGAATGCAAATGTCCTAAAAATTTTATTGGCACCAACTGCCAAATCTGTAAGTTGTTTAAATTATTCCCTTTCATTATCTTAATCTATATATCTGTCTGTCCATATATATGTGTATGTATACTCACACCTATATATATGTATATATAAATTAATTATGTTATATATTTTTCAATTGTTTTCATTTCGTGAGGCGCTGATGATTTAATTGAATCTTACCAGTCCTTAAAAGGCCAATCCACCTAAATGAAACCATGATACGTCTCTTAAATATGTATTACACACAGTGTTTAAATAATTAAGTTGGACTTTATGTTTCATATTTGATTAATTTATTCATATCTTTTCAACAACTAAACGCCTTTTCAACTATATATATATATATATATATATGTATATATATATGTATATATATATATGTGTGTTTTTAATTATTACAACCTTAAGTGTGTTAATTTAATTGATTACAAATTGTTTCAATAGACAGAATAAAAATTATCCTCCCATATTGTCAGGTGATTAAAATTAAAATAAAAATAAAAATAAAAATAAAAAGGAAAGATATTTTTTGTAATTACATATGGATATATATATATATATATATATATATATATATATATATATATATATATATATATATATTCAAATAGAAGTAAGAAAGAAAAAGGAGAGAATATATATATATTCAAATAGAAGTAAGAAAGAGAAAGGAGAGAAGGAAAATAGGGGAAAAGAAAAGAGAGGGTAAAACAATAATCTATATATATAAAAATGTAAATGTTGGTTCGTTCTAAAATAATAAAACCCTATTTCTACGTTACCAATTTATTTGAAATTTTCAGACAACCCATCTTTAGAGTCGAGGTATGTTTTTATGTTATTGAAATAAATTTACCTCGCGAATTATTAAAATATTAAATAAAATAAATATATTTTTTTAACCGTTACTGCGAATCTGTTCTGTTGTAAAACTGAACTTCCGGTTCGATTCATTTCACAGCCACGAATTGACGAAAGATTTCATTTTCTGTTAACTCGATAAGTAAAAAAAACAAAAAAAAAAACTTACTCATGCAGAGAGTGATCCGTGCTGAAATAATAATGTTATTATTTAAAAAGCCATTCTTAACATGGGGAAGGGAGGGTGTTTTGTACCTATTCTGTACTTTAACCTTACAATTGAATAAAAACATATCATAAAACTTTAATTAAACGTGGAAAACGATTTTAAAAAATAGCGCGGATCACTCTCTGCATTAGCACACACACACACACACACACACACACACACACACACACACACACACACACACACAAATAATAATAATCCCATATTTTAAAAATTTAAATTCATTTATGTACTTACCAATTTTTAAATTTTATTTATGTTAAGGCTTTTCACTCATGAAACATTAAGTTTTAATTTAGTTTATTTTCACGGCATTGTTTACATAAAAAAGTTTGTTTTAACTTTTTCTAAACTGTTTCATTTTTACGACTTGCCTCAACGTATTATAAACACCCTAACAACCCCCCATGTTAAAAAACAAAACAAAAAAAAAAACGCCCTTCCATAAACCTCGAAAGCCGTTCTTAACATGGGGAAGTTAGGGTGTTTATAATATGCTGGGGCGAGTCGTAAAATTAACGAAGTTGCTATCTATTATTTATTGCAAAAATTGCTTGAAGTTTATTTATTTGACAAAATAAAATTACATTTTGGTACTCCTTGGGCGTTGAGTTCCATGGCGACCAGTAGAAAAAAAATAATAGTCGCTCCCTTAGTCTCCCACCTCACCCCGCACGTAACATATTTTATTTACTGGCGTTGCCGTAACTAAACGATTATTTGTCATATTTACAAACATTTATTTATTTATTTATTTATTTTGAAAAAAGTTTTACTTTTTATGAATATTAAAAGAAAAATGGGTACTCATGCAGAGAGTGATCCATGCTGAAATAATAACGTTATTATTTAAAAAGCCATTCTTAACATGGGGAGGGGAGGGTGTTTTGTACCTATTCTGTACTTTAACCTTGCAATTGATTAAAAAAAAAACACGATTTAAAAAATAGCGCGGGTCACTCTCTGCATTAGCATCGAAAAATGTTACTAAACATTTATTAATAATTTCTCACTTTTACAAACATTTGATTTTAAATTTGTTTTTAAATGACGACTTTTATCGACATTTTTTTTAAATATCTCCCCCTCCCCAATGGTGTATATTCCGAAATCCGTTGTTAACATGGAGAGGTTGGGGGTGTTTATTCTGCAAGCCGTTCTTAACATTTGTGGAGGTGGACCTAATGTAAAAAAAAAAAAATAAATAAATTAAAAAAAAAAAGTAAATCATTTACTGATAACTTCTCACTTTTACAAATACTTTTTAATTTACATGCGCGGATGAACAAATTGTTGAATAGTGCGAAAACAAAACATTTAGGTCCACCGCCACAAGTTTCTTTTTTAAATAACGACTTTTATTGATAAATAAATCTACTTCTCTGCCACGGGCACTGAACACCTCCTTTTTTTTAATAGTATTTTCGGGTGGGTATGCTGACAACAAATATCAGTTAAATTTTGCAAATAGCCCCCCTTTCAAAAGTGGTGTTTATTCCGGAAGCTGTTCTTAAGATGAGGAGGTGGGGGGTGATTATAAGGTGGACCTAATCTAAAATAAAACAAGTTGTTTATGCGCACATAAGCAACTATTTTTTGATTAACTTTTTTTTTAACTTTTTTATTTAAAAATTAATAAATTTCAATGAATAGAATAATAAATCATTTATCATTAATATGTGTTTTTGGTTTTGTGTTGAATGAAACTTTTTTTTTCATTACAACAATAATGAACCAATTTAAATCTTCCGGCATGCGTTTAAGGGTTACGAAATTATCAATAAATCGTTTAGTTACTAAGCCAAAGTCAGTAAATAAAAAAATGTTACGTGCGCATGCATTAGCCTTGACTTGGGGGGGGGCTCAGGGAGCGACCATTAAATAATTATGCTGGTCGCCATGGAACTCAACGCCCAAGGAGTACCTAAAGTGGCACTTATGCACTTATGTTACCGTGCTATTTTTTAAAATAGTATTTTCCTGTTAAATTCAAATTTTATAATATGTTTTTCTTTTATTAATTTGTTAAGTGAAAGTACAGATAACCTGGTCGGTTTCTAATGCGAGGAAAATCACCCCCCCCAAAAAAAGGGGTACTCTGGATAATAACAAAACATTAAAATTGCCTCAGTCTCGAAAGATTTCTTCTCTACTGAACGAGGAAAAAAACGGTGAAGTGTAGTTCACCTTCTGTTTCTCTCCCCCTCTCTCAATATCTCTCTCTATCCATCTCTCCCTTTCCCTCTCTCAATCTATCTTTCTCTCTATATCACCCTCTCCATCTCTCTTTGAGCCCCTTTCTCTTTCTAACTCCCTCTATCTCTCTCCTTTCCTCTGTCTCAACCCTTTCTGTTTCTAATTCTCCCCCTCTCTCTCTTTATCTATCAATCCCTTTATCTCTCTATCTCCTCTTTCTCTATTTTCCTCTCACTTTCTCTTTCCTATGTATATATCTTCCTCTCTATCTGTCCATCTCTAATCCCTTATCCTATTTTAGTCTCCTAAATTAATTACAGTGAATAAGGCATTGTCAAAACATGGATAAATCCTATTTTAGTCACCTAATTTACTGACTGTGAGAATAGAAGTTATTTGGAAATTACTGCTACCTTGAATAGCACCAGAAGTAACTGGTAAAACCTTTCTTATTAAATTGATTTTGGCAGCCATTTGGTAATAAAATGACATAGCCTTAGCCCTTGCTGCATGAGGAATACCTGCGACCTTGCTGCCAAGTAGAAGAATTATTTATTCTACTTTAAAACATTCAATTTTTCAAAAATCTCATGTTCGACATCTCCAAAACATCCACTATGGGGAAAAATATTGCAGAAATGCAAACTTATTGTTTAGGATGAATGCACAATGGTACGCAAAAAATCACTTGCAAGATTTGCGTGCAATGTCAGACCATTTGGGAATGCAGTAATATTGCTTGCAGGAGATTTCAGACAAATGTTACCTGTTATTCTTCAATCAACACCAGCAGATGAAATAAATGCTTGCCTCAAATACTCTACTTTTTTGTTCCATGTGAAGACATTAAACTTAATTCAAAATATGCATGTCCTGTTGCCAACTGTTCGATCCACACAAAAACTTTTGCATCACTTGTGGGAAATTGGGTACGAAAAAGTGCCAGCTGATCAGTTAAGGGCAAAATTCTTTGACTTTTAACTTCTGTAATTTCTGTAATATGTATTTCATCAAAAGAATAGTTAGTTTAAAAGGGTTTTGCAGATATTCAAATTATAAGAATTCTATTTGACTGAGTGAATGAGCTATTCTTGCAGGTCAATACAAAGATGCCCATGAACTTAACGCTATTATTCAATGTAAAATTCCAAGTGAAGTAGTCAAATACAAATCCATCGACACTGTTGTGAAAGCAGATAAAGTGGTTAATTATCCAACAGCTATATTTGCCAGGGATGCCACCGCATGTATTGCAACTGAAATTTGATGTACTAATTATCATGTTGTGAAATATAAACCAATCCAAGCTTTGCAATGGCACATAGCTTGCAGTAAAAAAAATTAACAAACAATATCATAGAAACAACAATCTTAACAGGACCTTTCACAGATGAATGTATCTTCATTCCATGCATTCCTATGATTCCACCGGATACATCATTACACTTTAGGAAATTGAACTTTCCAATTTTATTGTCATTTGCAATAACCATCAACAAAGCACAGGGAACAATCTTTACAATTGTGGGCCTTACAGTTACACACTGACTGTTTTTTCACATGGACAATTTATATTACGTATTCAAGAGTCACCAAACCGGAAAATCTCTATATCAGCTAAGAAAATGGAACAACAAAAACTGTGTACCCATGCAAAATGGAAAATTAAACCTATAAGAAACATGCTTTTTCTCATTTTGGAACTTTTTCCATTGCGCCAATTTGAGCCACAGCAACGCGTGGCAGGGTACAGCTAGTATATATATATACTGGGTTTTTTTATATTCAAAAGTAATGGACTAATGAATTCAACGAGGTTGTTAGATAGTGCTCAATAAAAAGAGCTGATAATACTTGTTTATTGTTATATAAACATGCTCACATCCCGCTGCTACAAATAGCCACTTGTTTCAATCAAACAACAAATATCATCAGGCAGCGACTTGACTATTCAAAAGTTCAATGAATAATTGATTATTCATTGAACTTTTGAATAGTCAAGTCGCTGCCTGATGATATTTGTTGTTTGATTGAAACAAGTGGCTATTTGTAGCAGCGGGATGTGAGCATGTTTATATAACAATAAACAAGTATATATATATATATATATATATATATATATATATATATATATATATAAATTGAATTAAAAACTTGCAAAATTGTGAAGATAAGACAAATGAAAAACCCGAAATAGGCAAAATTAATAAAATTATCGTAGAGAGAATGGATTCGAAAATCAAAAACACTTCTAACTTAAATCAGAAGATTAATACTAAGGACACTATTGAATGGTTGACAGATATCCTGAACAAAAAGAAAGCTGCACTCATTCAATTTGATATCGAGGGCTCCATTGAGCCCTAGAATTCGCATCCCTCTTCTCTGATATACAGCAAAATGAAATAGCAATTATCAAAAAAAAAAAATGTAGGAAAACTGTTCTCAGTAGCCAGGGCCAGCTATGGACTAAAAGAAATCAGGCAACTCACCTAGTAGGCCTTTTTATTCTATACAACTTAGCAAGAATAATCCATACAAAAAATATAGGACTCTAAAGGACGACAAACTGCTAATTGTCGAGAATTCAGACGGCTCCAAATGCTGAAAAAAGCCTTAATAAAAGAAATGAAAAGAATTTATATAAAAATTGAAATTAAATTTCCTTGATATTACTTTCAACCTAGCAAACAATACATATGAACTTTATACTAAAAACAGTGCTAATCCTTTATATGTACACTCTTTATATATACACCATTTATATATACACCCTTTATATATACACCCTTTATCCAACTACCCGAGACATATCATTTTCCACATCCCCAAATCCATCGAAAACAGAATTAGTACAAACTCATCAAAACGGAAAATATTCAATAAACACAAACCCTTTTTTGAAGCAGCTGTAAAAATAGTGGATATATTAATACCACCATCAACTATATTGAACCAATCTCCCCAACAATAAAAAACAGATATAGAAAAACTATTTGGTTTAACCCGCCGTTTAGTTTAATGATCAAAAATAAATTGGGAAAAATTTTTTTAGTTAGGTAACAGCAACTTCCCCCAAATGACATATAACATAAAATCTTTAATAAAAATACTTAAAAACTGCATAACCTAGAAAGAGTAACTAAAAAGAATAATAGAATACTTAATAACGACAACAATAATTACAATAACACAAAAAACTACAACTTCACAAATGAATCAGATTGTCCACTTGAACAACAATGCCTACAGACTGAAGTTGTATACAAAGCCATTATTGCCCCAATAGAAAACCTAAATGATAAAACATACCACATCGGACTTGCTGAAATCTCTTTTAAAGACCGTTTTAGAGTCCACAGATGCTGCTTCAATAACCATAATCACCTCTACAAAACCTACCACTTCAATAACCATAATCACCTCTACAAAACCTACCACTTCAATAACCATAATCACCTCTACAAAACCTACCACTTCAACAACCATAATCACCTCTACAAAACCTACCACTAAAAACTGATTCAAAATAATCTCACACCAACTATTAAATGGGGAACTCAAAAAATCTAACACCTGTAAACCTTTATATCCTCTCTGCTTCTTTGTTTACATAAAACATTTTTATTATTAACTTTAAATTGATTGAGATTGTCGGACTGACTTCCTCATCTTGGTTGTTATAATCACAACGTTTCGGCCGTTTTGCCCTCCGGCCTTCATCAGGTGTTTTGTATCGAACTGGGGGACCGTTTCGTAGGAGTCTCGAACCCAACCCTTTATTATTATTATTATTACGGGGGTACCGTGTTTGGACTCCGGCTAGGCTTTGGGACATAGTTGCTGATGCTCTGGGTTTTTTTTGAATGTTACTTTTCACTACCTTCGTTCAAGATTGAACTCAGCACCTTTGGATAACTGTAAACTTTCTTTAAGTTTTATCACTTTCCAGTGGGTCTCTCTGTTTATTATTTTTACAGACAATTACTATACTAACTTTAAAGATGGAGATAAATTATTAAACATTAATGAAACGTCAATTGTTTGTAGACATTACAAATCCCACCTTCTTAGCAACTTCACACCGTACTGAAGTTCATGTGATACAAACCCCAACCTAAAAAATTGCGCACTCTTAACACTATTATATTATCCATCAAACATCACAACTATTACATTAAACACTATTTTACTTGATTCTTAATTTTTGATTATTTTTTTACTCCTTTGATCTCATCCTCTTTATACTTTCATTACCATACATTTTATTAACCGAAAATTTTTTAGAAATGTAATTACAGTCAACATTATAATTCCCCATCTTCTCTTATATATATGCGTAATATTCTCCATTAATAACTCCACACTTTTAAAAATAAAATTACTAAACCTATGTTGTTAAAACTTTAAATATCCAAAACCACTAGAAAATCCCACTTTCCTGGAAATTCCACACCCTTCAAAATTCATCCCCTGACTTCTTTTCTTAACAAACTCTAACCCTAACCTTAACCCTAACCTAACCCTAACCCTAACCTAACCCTAACCCTAACCCTAACCTAACCCTAACCCTAACCCTAACCTAACCCTAACCCTAACCCTAACAATAACCCTAACCCTAACCCTAACCCTAACTTAACCCTAACCCTAACCTTACCCTAACCCTAACCTAACCCTAACCCTAACCCTAACCCTAACCGAACCCTAACCCTAACCTAACCCTAACCCTAACCCTAACCTAACCCTAACCCTAACCCTAACCTAACCCTAACCCTAACCCTAACACTAATCTAACCCTAACCCTAACCTAACCCTAACCCTAACCCTAACCCCAATCCCCTGAATTCTTTTCTTAATACTGCCCTGTAATCTAACACCTTATTACCAAGCATTTTCACAACCCGATAATCCTAGACAATCTCAACACCGTGTTGTAGCACCAAATTTATTATATTTTTCCAAACAACTCATTTAATCATTTTTATTTATTTTTATTTATTTCCCTTCTCCCTAAACTTGCCCCCAATTCTTAAATTTACCGAACAGGATCTATAACTGATTTCCCACCCAAAGAGATGTTATAAACTATATTGGACGCATCTGTCTACCCAATTACACTAGATGTATTTTAGCTCTCCCCACCCACCACCACCACCGTCGTCATAGATGATTGCTGACTCTTTAACTGCATTTCGGCCTTGAGACATCATCCAGAAGACAACAAAGATTTTGACACGCTCATTTATCTATTTCTCTTCTTTTCTTCCCCTCTTTACAAATTTTTAATTCAGTTTAATTTTTTACTGCTTTTTCCCACCTCTTTTCATCCCTTTTCCTTCTCCCCTTTCTCTCTCTTACTTCTATTCTTTTGGTTTTAATATCCATATGTAATCACGAAAAAAACATATATTTCTGTTTTATTTTTATTTAAATTTGAATCATCTGATGATATGAACGGATAATTTTACCCTGTCCATGAAACAATTTGTTATGCATAAGGTTAATACACTTGAAGTTATAATAATAAAAACATATTTGGTTCTACTAACGTATTGAGCACACTTTATCCTTGTTTATTTTAACACATATCTCTTTATATATATATATAGTGTATATATATGTATATATATGTGTGTGTGTGTATATATATATACATACTATTATATAACAGTCACTTTCTCACAGGTTCCGAAACGGCTGAGCCTATCTTTTTCAAATTTCACACAAAGGTAATTTCTATATCTGGTAGTGTTCTTAGACATTTTTCGTACATAAATGTATCTGATAAGTATCGAAAATCGAAAACTCGATCTTTAAAATAGTCTTTCTTCTCTTATAGATAAAAAGGATTTTGCAGGGGAATATTTTGCATTACACTGGCGTAACCTTGGCCGGTGTAACATAAAATATTTCCCTGTAAAATTCTGTTTTTTTATCTATAAGAGAAAAAAGACTATTTTTAAGATTGTCAAGCCGTTATATTGACGTTATATTGTAAACAAACATAGACCGAATTTGATGACCGACAATATCATTATGAATATTTTCTTTCTTTTCTTTTCGAAGTAATCCACCGGACAAATTATCCCTCATAATATATAATAATCAATAGAGGATTGACTCTACAATAAAAATAGGGCATAAATTAAAATATCATGTTTAAACGTATTGTATGACCGGGCAATATTTGTGATCGAGCAATTTTTTTTCAATACACTTCACCGCCCCTCTGTCTGTCTGTCTGTCTGTCTGTCTGTCTGTCTCTCTCTCTCTCTCTCTCTCTCTCTATATATATATATATATATATATATATATATATATAAATATATATATATTTCATAATGTTTTTATGGATACAAAATTTAAATATTACTATTAGGAAGGGAAGAATTTTATGATTCATATATATATGTATATATAACTATTTAATTTTATCACACACACACACACACACACACACACACACACACACACACACACACACATATATATATATATATATATATATATATTAAAAACAGTAATCTACTTACACGCGTGTTTCGGGGCTCTACTCCTCTTCAGCGTAGCTTGACTGTTGTTAGGACTCAAACCCCGGACCTGATGTCTTTCAGTCCAGCGTCTTAATCCATCATGCTATGATGCCATAGACAATTTACTGCTTAGCTTTTATCGTTTATCTATTTACGTAGTTTTGTTGTTGATTTTTTTAAAACGATGTTAAGGTTATCATTTCCACCTTGAAGATCCGGTGTTTTTTAGAAAGTCGCCCTCTTTTTATTTGGGCGCATTTATTTATTTATTTATTTATTTATTTATTATTATTATTACTATTATTATTATTATTATTATTATTATTATTATTATTATTTAAATACGCGTGTACGTAGATTACTGTTTTTTAAAAAAATAATAAATAAATACGTCCATATAAAATGAGGACGACTTTCTAAGAAACACCGGATCTCCAAGGTGGAGATGATATCCTTAAAAAAATCAACAACAAAACTATATCTATATATTAGAAAAAGTACTCATCGTTGATTGGGTTCAAAAACAGCCTACAGAAAGTGGACTGATTTATGAAAGTATGATATGTTATGAAAAGGAAGGGTTGTAAAGAGATAGCTTCGAATGTGGGGGTATAAAACCCAAAGCAACGTATGATGAAAGTAAAAATAAAATAGATAAAGCCCATAATTTATTATACCATACCTGTTCACACTGAAACACTTATCACAATATTCTATGGATCTATATTAAAAAACCTTGTTAAACTTTGTGACATATTTCCATTCTATGGAGGTCAGGCGCGAACGAACACACCATAATTTTATTATAGCATATTTTTTCAAACTGAAACATAATTATCAAAGTATACTTATGCAGATAGATATGAAAAGTCTTTATTAAAGTTTGCGTCTATTTCCATTCTATGGAGGCCAGGCGCGAACGCAGACCCCAGAATTTTATTATACCATCCCTATTTAAGTTAAAACATACTTATCAAAGTATTATTATGTACATCTATATCAAAAACACTTGTAAACGTTTTTTTTTTTTAATTTTTAAATTTATTTCCATACTTTGTGGACCAGGCGCGAACGCCAACCCCACAATTTTAATGAACCACCATTCTGCCAGATCAAACATACCCATTCCTGTGTCTCGATACATCTTCTATCATTATATGTAATCAGTTTTTTAAAATAGTCAACCATATAGGAGCCTATTCGTGACCAGACACACACAGGCATATATATATATATATATATATATATATATATATATATATATATTACTTTTTTTTACACGGTGGTTACCACTTATGAAGGCCCGGGAGCCACTCAGGGATAAGGGTTATTGCAAGTACAGTACGTTAGTGTGGAGATTTAATGAAGTGTTTACTTAAGAGGGCGGTTCATTAGGAATTTGTTAACGTTGGACAAAGATATCCAAGTTGTAGTCAGGTGGGAGTCAGGCAGACGGAACAGAGTTCCACAGGCGTGCAGTTCTAAGAAAGAAACTTTGTTCATGGAATCTTCGTCTTGATTTAGGCACATATAAAGGGTGGTGGAAATTTTTCACAGTGGATTCAGCTAGACGGGTGTTTTTCGTGAAAGATTGGCGAGGGGGGGACCAGAGATTGAAATTCAGACGAGCATCTGCCATGGAAATAATGATAAAACAAGGATAGGCTCGCAACGTCTCTTCTGTGGGAGAGAGGTTACAGGGTAGAGAAAAGGGCATCCTCCACTAAGCCACGAAGTCTATTTTGTACTCTGTCAAGGCAGGATAGGCTGTTTTTGGCAGCTCCTGCCCAGATATGACAGCAGTATCCCATCCTTGGACGTACTTGGCTTTTATATAGATAGAGAATTGCATCAGTAGTGAGATATCTTCTGGAGCGGTAGAAGAATCCCACCATCTTTCCAGCGTCTTTGGCAACAGACTTCATGTAGGTGTTCCATTTCAGATCAGGAGTAAAGGACAAACCCAGAAGTTTGTCAAAGCATGGGGCTTCTCCTAGAGCCATCCATATCAATTGATGCCAGATGGAGATCAGAGCGTTGATGATGTAAAGATAGCAGTTTGGTTTTAGATGCATTAAAGGTAACCACACACACACACACACACACACACACACACACACACATATATATATATATATATATATATATATATATATATATATATATATATATATATATATATATTATAGTGTCTAAAGAAGCTTTGCATAAAAAATGATTTTAAAAAAATGCAGTTCAAATTCCCGGAAAAAATAAATTTAACCTATCGCAGACTTAGCACCTATATAATCCGACTTCTGAAAGTTTATAATTGCAAAAAAAAAAAAAAACTATATAAGGATAAAGAAAGCCTTAACTAAAATTGTTTAATAGAAATAGACTCATGACTTGCATAAACCGACTTCCCAGAAGTCTACAATTATAATAGAGAATTCAACCATATAAGGGTTCTGGATATGACCTTAAACTATATTCGATGGTGAGGCCCAAGCTTGCGGGCTTTGGAGAGTGTGGAACCACTCTTTAATTGCCATTGCTCCCAGGTCCACTCTGACCCAGACTGGTAGTACCTGTTACGGTCCCAACTATGGGTTAAATAGAAACCGACTTACAAACACACAAATATACTCTATAAAAAAATTGTCCTTCAAAGTCACGGGATTCGGCATTAAATAACTTGAAAAGGGTTGATATGCCGTGAAACAAAAACAACCAAACCACGAAAACAAAATAAAACAAAAAGCAATATAAGGATGAAAAAATAACTTAACTATTTTTTTTGGGGGGGGGGGGATAGAAAACGGGGATCCTCAGCTGCTTACCATGTAGCTGTTTCGGAGATTTACAAACAGGATAGCTGTAAAATATATGGCTCTCAAATGGAAATACCACTTCCACAATAGCAAAATGTAGAACAATACGGTTACTGTTTATACGAATATATCAAACATATAAATAATAAAATAATATTAAATATTAATAATATATATAAGTAAATTTAATAATAAGATTACAAGATCTAACCCCCGACATGTTAACTAGCATATAGATGCTATGAGAATAAAAATGCATAAAAACTTAAGTACCTTTGGTACCAGATAGACAACTATAAAAGAGGGAGGGAACTTAGCCATACATGTCTAAAAACCCAATATATAGTCTAAAAAGCGTTGTATAAAAAATGTAAAAATAAACACAAAATGTAAAGAGAGAGAGAGAGAGAAAGAGAGAGAAAGAGATAGAGAGAGAGAGAAAAAGAGAGAGACACAGAGAGAGAGACAGAGAGAGACACAGAGAGAGAGAGAGAAAGAGAGATACACAGAGAGAGACGGACAGAGAGAGACACACACAGAAAGAGAGAGAGAGAGAGAGAGAGAGAAAGAGAGAGAGAGAGAATTCCTGTCTACATATTTTAGTCTGATTCATTCTAGCTTTTTTTATTAGTTTTCTTGTTTCTGACAAAAACTGGCTGATGTAACCGCATTTTTTTATCTATATATGTAAACGTATACACAAACCCTATTTATATAGAGACAATATTTATTATTTCACTTTTAAACGGACAGAAATACTTGATATATTTTAGAGATTTTTTTAAAAGTATTATTTCAAATATCAACTCATTACACTGACTATTTTAGACTGTCCCCCGGAATATTGCCACAACCATGGTGATTGTACTATGGTATTTAAAGGAAAGTTAAGGCGACGATTATGCAAATGTTATCGACATTACATTGGAAAACATTGCAAATTTCGTAAGGATTCTCATTTATTTGTCCTTCTTAAGTACAAATATATATTAAAAAATGTGTAGTTTTATAAGAAGATTGTTAGCAATGTAGAATACCGTGGTGTTGAATTGACGTGACTTAGGAATAAAATCAGGCAAACGAGCGACATTGTTGCGGCATTCTATATTTATTTATTTCATTATCTTTTTTTTTTTGGTTTGTCTCCTTTTTGAAAAAGAGATATAAATTCTCGAAAGTATTAAAGACATAGACCATCGGTTTTATAAAGTCCATATTTACTGATTTTTATGTGTGAATGGATTTTCAAAAGTTTGTTTTAGATATACAAAGGCGTAATTTTAACTAGCAGGGAGACCCGACGTTGCCAGGGATTGAATGATGGGCAACAAATAGGAAACAAACTCACACAGACAAAGTGTCTTTTATATATAAGTAGAGATATAACCTTCGTTCATTCGTCTATTTTTGTTTATACGTCACGCCAATTCAGCACCCTGCTATTATGGGTTTTGTACGTTTTAGCAAAGCCAGTTTGACATCGCCGCTTTGGCTTGGTCGCTCCAGTGTAACCGGTTTACTGTGTGGCCGATTCGGCGAAGAGATGAATCGGCGTCAAATTAGTATTTCTGCCTTAAAACACAACACTAAGACAACGGCCTCCTTGTTTAGATAAACCAAAATATGAGGAATATATGGGGACATAGTTGACTGTACACCGCCTGTAAAAATGTCATTAGTTTGGCTATTGAAAAAGACGTAATTATTATAAAAGGATTTAAAAATTAAAATGCAACAATATTGAAATTAACATAAAATTAAATTGAAACAATATTAGAAAACCAAAATAATTTTATTAAATGATTTTTATTAAATACAGATTTTTTATTACGTGAATTTTATTAAAAAATAAAACAATATAATAGAAATGATATATTAAATATAAAAACAATATAATAGAAATGATATACTAAATATAAAAACAATATAATAGAAATATACTGTTCTCGGATACATAAGAATATACGAGGAAATACCTGACTCGATTTTTTTCCGAACAGAAAAAATATTTGAAAACCAAAACATTTATTATATAAAAATATGTCCATATATAATAGTAAAGCCATTTATTTAAAAGCCTGCGTAAGAAAATATAATTTTAATAAAAAAAGGTTTTAAGGAAAGAAACGTTGGATTTCTATAAAGTAAAATTGTTGTTTTTCTTTGGGTTTTTTTTTTCAAACAAATAAATAATTAAAATTAAACATTTTTCGTATTAAAGCCACTTTGAAGGGTCAACAACAAAATAATAATTTTAATGAAACATTTTTCCGAAGAAAAGCACATTGGATTTTTTTTCCGCAACTTTTTTTGAATTGAAGTAAAATTGTGAACGGAAACACTGCGTAACTTTTTTTAAATTAAACTATAAAAATAATTATATTTTCTATAAAAATAATTATTTAAGTAATTAATAATAAAAAAAAATAATTAAATGCTTTAACAATAATTTAATTTTATTAAAAATTCGTTTTACAAGAATTGGGTCATTTTCAATAGCCAAACAAATTACATTCTTACAGGCGATGTACCGTCAACTATGTCCCCGTATATTCCTCATATTTTGATTTATCTAAACTCCAAAAGGGCAAAAAAAAAACAACAACAACAACAAAAACAAAAAGAAAAACATAGTCAATAGTCAGCAATGAGATCCTATTTTCATTTTGTTTTCTTTTTTTAATAAAAAAAAACTTTAAAATATTTAAGGTTTTAATTTATAAGAAAATTAATAATAAAATAATTAACTAAAAAGAGTTTTTAAAAAACATATTTTTTCCTTGAAAAACGATTAAGTTGATATAAACATTAAAACGTTCTGATCGCGTTTATTTAAACCAACATAAAACAGGCAACATTCAGTCGTCAAACAAGGAACTTATATTTTTCATATTTTTTTTCTTTATAAAACAAGAACTTTAAAATAAGGTACTTATGCACTTATGTTACCGTGCGGAAACAATAACGTTATTATTTAGAAAGCCATTCTTAAGATGGGAGAGGGGATTTACTATTCTGTACATTCACCCAACAATTTAATAAAAAAAGATATCGTGAAACTTTAATTTAACTTGAAAATACTATTTAAAAATAGCACGGTAACATAAGTTCATAAGCACGGTAACATAAGTTCATAAGCACGGTAACATAAGTTCATAAGCACGGTAACATAAGTTCATAAGCACGGTAACATAAGTTCATAAGCACAGTAACATAAGTTCATAAGCACAGTAACATAAGTTCATAAGCACGGTAACATAAGTTCATAAGCATGGTAACATAAGTTCATAAGCATGGTAACATAAGTTCATAAGCATGGTAACATAAGTTCATAAGCACGGTAACATAAGTTCATAAGCACGGTAACATAAGTTCTTTTTTTAATTAAGAAAAACATTATGAAAATATAATATTGTTGTTTGTTTTTGTGTTGTGTTTTAAAAACACACGGCTATTTTTGTACTTATATACGTATGTTACCGTGCTATTTTTTTAAATAGTATTTTCAAGTTAAATGAAGTTTCGCGATATCTTATTGTTACAGAGTAGTTGCAATCCCACCCCCAATTTTAAGACTGACTTGATGTGTAACCAAACTGCGTAATTATGACATTTCTCTGAGAGAAAAAAATAAGTCATTTATGATTGCTAGATTAACTTTCAAATGACACATTACGATGCCTCCCGATGAAAGGTCCTGGATATGATCTTAAACTATATCCGATGGTGAGGCCCCAGTTTGCGGGCCTTGGGGAGTGTGGAACCACCCTTTAATTGCCATTGCTCCCAAGTCCACTGTGACCCAGACTGGTAGTACCTATTAGGGTCCCAACTATGGGTTAAATAGAATCTGACTTAAAATATATATATATATATATATATATATATATATATATATATATATATATATATATATATATATATATATATATACATTATATGGAAAAATGCGCGCATGAAAAGTAATATTCTTAAGATTTTATTAAACCTGGAAAAGTAAAGGACAAGAAATTCAACCTGGAAAAGCAAAGAACAAGATATTCTAGTAAAGTAAAAAATAAGAATTTTTTAGACTTAAAATATTGCAGCTAAAAATATAATTTGAATATTGATAAATATTTTATTTATTATTTGCATATGTTGTTGTTTATTGTTGAGTTAGAAAGGGTGTCAGTCGCTGGATTGAACTTATTTCCCCCCTATTATTTGCATATATTTATGTAGTGAAAATTGTTTGAATAAAATTAATTCATTAGTTAGTTAGTTAGTAGATGGAATTAATAATTTTATAATTTAAATAAAAATTAATAATTTTATTATATCATAATTAGGATCATTTAATTCTTTCTAACTCAACAATAAACAACAAAATATGCAAATAATAAATAAAATATTTATCAATATTCAAATTTTATTTTTAGCTGCAATATTTTAAGTCTAAAAAATTCTTATTTTTTACTTTACTAGAATATCTTGTTCTTTACTTTTCCAGGTTGAATTTCTTGTCCTTTACTTTTCCAGGTTTAATAAAATCTTAAGAATATTACTTTTCATGCGCGCATTTTTCCATATAATCCATGATTTTTCCAGGCATTGCTATTGTATTAATATATAAATTTATAATATTTATTAATGATTGTCAAAAAAAAAATTAGCTCTCAAACACACATTTATGCAATATTTAGCATTCAATTACAGTAGTTCCGAGTCAGGGTCTCTACCGAGACTGCGGTTCATGAATTCGTGATCTGTATAGAGCGTAAACTAACAAAAAAGAAGATGGCACTCGGTGTCTTTTTAGATATCGTTGGAGCTTTTGACAACATACCCTTCAGCAGTATGTTCAAGTCGCTACGAGAACTCAATGTGCCACCAGTACTCATCCGATGGATTGAGTATATGGTGAGGCACAGAACAGTTCAAGTAGAACTGCTGAGGGCAACTGTTAAAAGGGAAGTAGTTAAATGAAACCCCTAAAGTGGGATTTGATCACCTTTACTATGGAACTGTATGCTGAATCCTCTTTTAAAGGAGTTTAAAAATAGGAATATTTATGCCCAGGCTGCTGCTGATGACATTGCAGTGCTGGTCGCGGGTTCAAAAGCATCATTGGTCAGACGCATTGCTAAAATGGGACTACATTTTTCATCAAATGTGATAACGAAAAATTTGAGTTCATTCAAAGAATATGTATATCATAGAATTCACTAATATTTTTAATCGATAAATTCACCATTTTTTGCTATAAAATCATAAGGAGAATAAAAAAAAATTAGTTATTAAAAAAAAAGTTCGGTTTAAATTATAAAAAAAAAAAAAACGATACACGGGATTGAACCTAAAATCTTTCCACCAACCCCCGGTACTCTAACCGTTACGCTAACATGTCATATTGGCAAAATCGCAGTAAAAAATATTTATATACAAAAAAAGTTATGCAAAAAAAAAAAAGCGTTAGTCACTTATGTACTTACTCTCCTGTTTGTGAACCCACATATTTTGTTGTAACTTTTTTTCTACTGAACCAATTTTCGAAAATTTGTTTCAAAATGTAGCTAATGAGGTGTTCTATCCAACTATATAAGCTGTTTGAAATTTGGTTGCGAACGGAATTAGTGGTAGGGGTTTGAATGTGTCTCGATTTATTCAATTTCGGACTTAAGCATATATTCAACCACTACCGTGGTTGAATGATATATATATATATATATATATATATATATATATATATATATATATATATATAACGAGCAAGTTCTCTCCAATTCTCTCTCCTCTGATCTTGAGCACGTAGTACAATGGGGAAAGGAGTGGCTGGTTACTTTTAATGCATCTAAAACCAAGCTTCTCTCTTTACATCATCAACATTCTAATCCACATTTGTCATCAATTGAAATGAATGGCTCTCGTCTTCAGGAGGCCTCAAGTTTTGACAAGCTTCTGGGCTTGACCATTACTCCTGATCTTAAATGGAACACGTATATCAAATCTGTTGCCAAGGCCGCTGGAAAAATGGTGGGATCTTTCTATCGATCCAGTAGATATCTCACTGCTGATGCTATTCTCTATCTATATAAGAGCCAGGTACGTCCAAGGATGGAATACTGTTGCCACATCTGGGCAGGAGCTGCTAGAAAGAACTTGTCCTGCCTTGATAGAGTTCAAAATAGACTTCGTAGCCTCGTAGGAGATGTCCTTTTCTCCTCCTTGCAACCTCTATCTCACAGAAGAGATGTTGCGAGTTTGTCTCTGATGTATCGTTATTTTCATGGAAAGTGTTCAACTGAGCTTCAATCTATGGTCCCCCCTCGCCAAACTTTCACAAGAAACACTCGTCTAGCTGTAAACACTATCAATAATTTCCCCCACTCTTTATCTGTGCCTAAACCTAAACGTAGATTCCATGAACAAAGCTTCTTTCTTAGAACTGCACGCCTGTGGAATTGTCTTCCGTTTTCCTGCTTTCCGGCTGACTACAATATGGTTTTGTTCAAGTCTAAAGTAAATAAGTTCTTGATGAGCCGTTCCATATAAGTTATTAAATTTACCAAATTTTCATTACTAATGATTACTATATTGACCAACTTCTACTGTACACTCTTTAACCCTTATCCTTGAGTGGCCTCTGGGCCTTGATAATGTGGTGATGCCTTTGTAAAAAAAAAAAAAAAAAAAAAAAAAAATATATATATATATATATATATATATACTCCATTAAAATCGTTCCTCAAAATAACTAGATTCGGCATTAAATAACCTGAAAAAGGTTGATATGCCGTAAAACAAAACCAACCAACCAACCCGATGAGAAATGTTAAACAGAAAGGTCAGTGTCTAATATAGGGAAAATCCAGTTTTTCCCTATAGGGCATTCTGTATTAGGACGAAAAATTAATTCGCCTCAGTCCAGAAGGATTTCTCATTCACTGACTGAAGATTGAATCGATGTAGCGTAGTGTCAGAAAATCTACTACACTTTGATCTTCATCAAAAAGAACAGGAAATTCCTGAAGGCGCATTTACAACGCGCAGCCTGACCTGAATATATTTTTGATTGCAAGTAAATAGTGATGCTTTTCATGCTGAACCAGATAAACACAACCCTTATCTGTAATACCTCTGTTCAGTCTCGAGAGACAATGGATACCCCCTGTAAGGGTAACTGTGCGTGTAATTGTGTTACTGGCCAAACTCCAAGGGAAAGGAGGCAGTATTTCCCTCGTGTTTGATGAGTAAACTTTGTCAGTAAAATACACGCATACATATTATAATAACTAGCAGGACCCGTTAACCGTCTTTGCCCGGTGGAAGCATGCGCCCACTCCCCCCCTCGTAGGGTGTTACTACAACTCTTTTATTAAAAGATTCGTTCATATTTTCATCTCCTAAGTTCGGAGGCTCGATCGAACGATATTTTTTATTGAATCAAAAATAATAAGAAGAAAAATAGTAATAATAATATAACAATGCTCCTCCTCCCCCCTCCTCCCCCTCCTCCTCCTCCTCCTCCTACTACTACTACTACTACTACTAATACTACTACTAATACTAATGATAATAATAATAATAATAATAATAATAATAAGAAGAAGAAGAATTGATGCCTCTTTCCAGTCTCAAGAGACAATGGACACCCCTGTAAGGCTAGCTGCACGTATATTTGTGACGCAAGGATTGCACAATCTCCAAACACACCTCTTCTGAATCGGTACTGCTTGAGTCCAGACGTAAGGAGAGGTACAGGAACGACTGCAAGCAATGCCGATATAAGCGGAGAGCACATACAGCACCTGGAATTCTCAAATAGTCACCCATTTGAGTACTGACTAGGCTCAACGTTGCTTAACTTCGGTGGTTTTTTCTTGAACCAGTGTGTCAACGTGAATTATGGCGTATATATTTCATGGAAAAACATGATTACGTAATTAATTAGTATAAATACTTAATTAGTATAAATACTTAATTAGTATAAATTCTTAATTAGTATAAATTCTTAATTAGTATAAATACTTAATTAGTATAAATTCTTAATTAGTATAAATACTTAATTAGTATAAATTCTTAATTAGTATAAATACTTAATTAGTATAAATTCTTAATTAGTATAAATACTTAATTAGTATAAATTCTTAATTAGTATAAATACTTAATTAGTATAAATTCTTATTAGTATAAATTCTTAATTAGTATAAATACTTAATTAGTATAAATACTTAATTAGTATAAATACTTAATTAGTATAAATTCTTAATTAGTATAAATACTTAATTAGTATAAATTCTTAATTAGTATAAATACTTATTTAGTATAAATTCTTAATTAGTATAAATACTTAATTAGTATAAATTCTTAATTAGTATACTTAATTAGTATAAATTCTTAATTAGTATACTTGATTAGTATAAATTCTTAATTAGTATAACTTCTTAATTAGTATAAATACTTAATTAGTATAAATACTTAATTAGTATAAATTCTTAATTAGTATAAATACTTAATTAGTATAAATTCTTAATTAGTATAAATACTTAATTAGTATAAATTCTTAATTAGTATAAATTCTTAATTAGTATAAATACTTAATTAGTATAAATTCTTAATTAGTATAAATACTTAATTAGTATAAATTCTTAATTAGTATAAATATTTAATGAGTATAAATACTTAATTAGTATAAATACTTAATTAGTATAAATTCTTAATTAGTATAAATTCTTAATTAGTATAAATACTTAATTAGTATAAATTCCTCATTAGTATAAATACTTAATTAGTATAAATACTTAATTAGTATAAATTCTTAATTAGTATAAATTCTTAATTAGTATAAATACTTAATTAGTATAAATTCTTAATTAGTGTAAATTCTTAATTAGTATAAATACTTAATAAGTATAAATTCTTAATTAGTATAAATACTTAATTAGTATAAATTCTTAATTAGTATAAATTCTTAATTAGTATAAATAATTAGTATAAATTCTTAATTAGTATAAATACTTAATTAGTATAAATACTTAATTAGTATAAATTCTTAATTAGTATAAATACTTAATTAGTATAAATTCTTAATTAGTATAAATACTTAATTAGTATAAATTCTTAATTAGTATAAATACTTAATTAGTATAAATTCTTAATTAGTATAAATACTTAATTAGTATAAATACTTAATTAGTATAAATACTTAATTAGTATAAAATCTTAATTAGTATAAATACTTAATTAGTATAAATTCTTAATTAGTATAAATACTTAATTAGTATTAATTCTTAATTAGTATAAATTCTTAATTAGTATAAATTCTTAATTAGTATAAATTCTTAATTAGTATAAATACTTAATTAGTATAAATTCTTAATTAGTATAAATACTTAATTAGTATAAATACTTAATTAGTATAAATTCTTAATTAGTATAAATACTTAATTAGTATAAATTCTTAATTAGTATAAATACTTAATTAGTATAAATTCTTAATTAGTATAAATACTTAATTAGTATAAATACTTAATTAGTATAAATTCTTAATTAGTATAAATACTTAATTAGTATAAATTCTTAATTAGTATAAATACTTAATTAGTATAAATTCCAGAAAAACACACCAAAAAGGATCAAGTAAAAATAGAATCTTTCAAATGATCAAGTTTTATCGTTTGCTTTAATGCGCAAGAGTTATGCAACCAATTCAGTATGAAAAACTGGGAGGTGACGGTAATCGAGTCGTCAAGTACTGACGATCTGAATGTCCCAAGTTCGAATCCAGTCCGTTCCACAAAAATCAATTTCACTTCGAATGTTGGCAACTTTCTTGTGTCCGTCCTATAAGTATCTGATTTCTTTATAAAAAGAATTCTTTCAAGAAAAATATCGGGGAAACCAATGTCAACAATAGAATCTTCGGATTCATATGATATGATGATAAGTATGACAAACTGAATTGTTTCCCTTGACTTGAATTGACTTAAATTAAGGGTCTGCCATTTTTAAAAACATAATCTTATAATGTAATTGTGGACTTTTTTTTTTTGTGAAAAATAAATCCAGAACTTTTTATTGGAACAGTTTTCGTAACTTTTAGAATGTATGCTAATTTCGACATGACATGTAAGTACGTAATAAGGATTGCACCTGAAATGCGTTGGTTTAAAAAAATCACTAATTTACACCCAAAATTGCATTGACATCGCTAGCTCATCTATACCCCTATAATTGTTTTGGCGTATTGATATTCACAATGATAAACCCTTTTTTCATTTTATTTAAAAAGAAAACACAACTTTGTTATATATGGGTCATGGAATTTCATTCATCTGCAAAAGATCTAGCTAATTTGCATATTCTTTTAAACATTCATTTTAATTAATTCCCTATTAGTTTTTTCGGTTTTCTTATGGAATGATCATCTTTAGTTAACTATTACGTGTAATTATATTCATGCAGATATTCTACATGATTTATACTTGCATAATATTTGTATAAAAAGGTTATAGTAAACACAAACCTTTTTCTATATATATTTATGTATGCGTATATATATATATATATATATATATATATATATATATATATATATATATTTGTTTAAAGAATGTTGCCTACCAAACTTCTTTATCAGTTTTTGGTCTACAGACATAAAACTTAATATATACGATATTCGAACCAATGGAAAACTTTATATTTGAGTTTTAGCCGGGAAAAATCTGTGCAAAAGTTTGAAAATTAAAGAAATGAGGTTTGCCAGGTGAAAGTCGAATGACAGCACTACGAATACGCATGCGTAACGTAATAGCTATTGGTTCATGTATCATATTTAAGCGTATTTTAAGACCGGGCAATGCCGGGCGGTTTGCTAGTTCCTTTATATTTATGAATAAACTTTACGAAAATGTTTATTCGAGCAGTCAAGGGATCCTTTTTAAGATTACAATAAATGATTTTCTTCATTTTTTAACTCAAAGTAAAAGTTTTTGCAAGTAGTATTTCTCAGCACAAATTAAAACAATTAATTGTGTATATTTGATATTTTTGAAAGTCGAATGACAGTATTACGAATATGCATGCGTAACGTAATAGCTATTGGTTCATGCTTTAATTTTTAGCCTTGTAGCAAAAATCTTTTCATAGCTCATGCATTAACGTTAAAGGAAAAAGTAAATTGTAAGCTAAACGTTTTGGTTTTGATTCTTGATGGTGACGCACGAGTCATGTTTTTTGAAATCATTATTATAGATTGGGTCCAATATAAAATAATAAATACGAAATCTTCATTAATCAAAATATCATATTTAAGCGTATTTTACGACTGGGCAATGCCGGGCGGTTTGCTCGTTTCTTTATATTTATGAATAAATTTTACGAAAAATGTTTATTCAAGCAGTCAAGAATTACAATAAATGATTTTCTTTGTTTCTCAACTCAAATTAAAACAATTGTGCATATTTGATATTTTAGATTGCCCTAAACATTTTTGCAAGAATAATGGCAACTGCACGGTGGTTGAAAATGGAGGCAAAACACGAAAAGAATGCGAATGTACGAAAAATTTCTTTGGCCGACACTGTCGACGGAGTAAGTATTTTATCTCTGAAATGTAAATGCCTCAGCTAATCATTCAAACACGGTAGTGTTTGAATATATGGTTAAGTGGCAGTTTTAATCATATAGAACTGCTTTAAAGCTTCACCGCTCACTCATTTTTCAACCAAATTTGAACAATTATAACAGTCCACCTTCTCAGCTATATTATGAAAAAAAAAAATTCAATTCTCGTTCAGTAAAACCAAAGTTATGATCAATTTTCTGATATTCAAAATTGTAAAAAAATATAAGGATTTGAGCGATGTTTTTTATAACTGGTTTCCAAAGCAACCACGTAGCATCAGCGACAAATGTTGCTACTAATTCACTAATGAAAGCATTAAAGGGAGATAATTCGGAGAGTTTTATTGAAAGCAGATGAGTACCGTACATTGCTATTACATATGTATTTATGGGGGGAAAAAAGACGGAAATTGAACAAAGAACAAGTGAATTTATTGGAAGCCTGGAAAAATCATGGATTACATAGAAAAATGCGAGCATGAAAATTAATATGGTTAAACTTAAACATGGAAAAGTAAAGGACTAGTTGTTACTCTCATTCTAATTTTCATATTTTTAAAACCCCATTTGACCTCATTATATCCACTCTTTATATTAGCAATCCGTTCTCTATGTATTTCATTTATATTAATTAGCAATCTGTTCCCTATATATTTAATATACATTAGCAATCCGCTTCCTATATATTACATTGACATTTATGATGACGACACTACCATCTATGGCAACACATCAAAAGCCGTAAATTACCAAGCTCTCTCAAACTCTCTCCTCTGATCTTGAGCATGTGGTACAATGGGGAAAGCGGTGGCTGGTTACTTTTAATGCATCTAAAACCAAGGTCCTATATTTATACCATCATCGGTCTGATCCCCATCTGGCATCAGTTGAAATGAATGGTTCTCGTCTTGGGGAGGCTCCTTGTTTTGGTAAGCTTTTGGGCTTGACCTTTATCCTGATCTGGAATGGAACACGTACATCAAATCTGTTGCCAAGGTCGCTGGAAAAATGGTAGGATCCTTCTACCGCTCAAGAAGATATCTCACACCTGATGCAATTCTCTACCTATATAAAAGCCAGGTACGGCCAATGATGGAGTACTGTTGAACATCTGGACAGGAGCTGCTAGACTCAACATCCTTCCTTGACAGAGTTCAAAATAGACTTCGTACTTAGTAGGAGATGCTCTTTTCTCTTTCCTGCAACCTCTTTCCCATAAAAGAGACGTTGCAAGCCTGTCCTTGCTTTATCATTATTTTCATGGCAAGTGTTCGGCTGAGCTCCAATCTATGATTTCACTCACTAAACTTTCACGAAAAACACTTGTCTAGCCAGGGTACTTCATATCAGGGGTCAAATGTATCAGAGTTACTAGAATTAGAAATTGGTATGAATGTGCACATGCACATACACATATACTAGCATTTCAGCCCGGGTGTTTGTAGGTGTATGTTGAGCAAAAAAAAAAAAGAAAAGCGGTCAATATTAGTAAATTTGACCCCTACTGTGACCCCTTAAAATTTATTGCTTTGGGCTCAAATCAAGTTATTAAGTTAGATCCATGTCCAAGGACCCTATATCTAAAATTTCAAGTGTTTAGACCCCAAATTGTCGGAGGAGTTTGGTAGAGTTCTCAAAGGTCAAATCGTTGAACTTTCACCCCTTAACAGCCAAATTTCTGTCCGAAAACGGATTACAAAGATTTTCCCAAGTTTCAGTACCCTGTATATCAAATTTCGAGTCTGTAGACATAAAATTGACAGAGTTATTGCAAAGGGAAATGTACACGGACACACAGACACACAGATAAACACACACGGACGCGTGCATTTTTATATGGTACCACTCTCATATTCGCAAGTCTTCCACTTGTTGAGTTGCAAAATAAGTTCTACTTTTGGCAGTAATTAGTGCATTTTTATTGGTTGATGTTTTTCCATGTATCTGATATTTAATTAAACCTTTTCTTACGGAAGCAGATTTCTGGCACCATTTACCATTCGTGGATTGTTGAGGTTTTTAGAGAACCCATTGAAGCGTGTGGTATTAAATATTTGTCGCTATTTACCTAGACAAATTCACATATTAACTGAATTTAGTCATTAGTTAGATCGGTATCGGTTTTTATAATCAAGCATGCGTATAATATTTTTGCGAAAATCAGGACAACAAAATATAAAATAAGATATATATATATATATATATATATATATATATATATGTGTGTGTGTGTGTGTGTGTGTATGTGTGTGTGTGTGTGTGTGTGTGTATGAGAACAATAAGAATGGGGAATGAAGTCACAAAACTATATATTGGTGGATATAAATCGGTTCATTTATTCAATTAGGGAATACAGAGAATTAGTTGGGGGATAGAAGTACTTTTTATGCCAAGGCATTTCAAAGCCTAATGCTTTCCGTCAGAAGAGTAGAGAAGATGCTTGGTAACATAGTGGGGATGCGGTGTCTAGCGTGGGATTTATTCCTATTGATCTCTTATTTAAACTCCAAGTATACTTGTTGAGCTTTATATTGTCCCGATAAGTCTCTCTTTCTCTCTCACCCCCCCCCTCTCTCTCTCTCTCTCTCTCTCTTTCTCTCTCTCTCTCTCTCTCTATATATATATATATATATATATATATATACATATACAGAATAATTCTTCAAGTTTCAAATATCAAGTTTTCCCAGTTGGTAATTTATTACTTTTCAAAAAGTAGCCATTACAATATTGTTTCATATTGCGACTAACAATTCTGCAAAATTATATCTTTGCTGCATTTGTAGTCACATACCTATCAGATGTTTACCTTATAAACATGTTGAAAACACCATTTTGAACAAATTATATATATATGTATGTATATAGATAGATAAATAGATAGCTATACGACCTTTGTATTTGTAAAAATTGGTGAAAGTGCAAATACACAGTAGACTATATATTTTTTAGATTCAAGATGTAAAATACTTTTAACATTAATATTAAACAATAAACCCGTTATGCTGATTCCATTTTTAGGATGCACTCCAAATCATTGTCGAAACGATGCTGAATGCAGCGTTGTTAAAGAAAATGGTCGGAAGAAAGTACTGTGCAAATGTGCTGCTAATTATTATGGCGACAAGTGTCAGTTCGGTAAGTATCTTTTATTCGTTGTATATATATATATATATATATATATATATATATATTATTCTTAAAATCTAATTATCCACTGACACGTGTTTCGTCGTTGTTGTTTTCCTTTTTTTTTATTGGATTGTTTATTGACAACGTTTAGGCTAACAATTCCTCTGGCCAGAGGAATTTGTTGGCCGAAACGTTGTGAATAAACAATCCAATAAAAAAAAAATGGAAAACAACAACTAATAAAGATGAGACTAGTAGTCCGAAATAAAAATAAATTAATATATATATAATGCTCATCTCAAAAAATGAATTCCAATTAAGGAATAATATATATAAGAAATGAATTATTTGGAAAAAAAACCCATAATACTCACATGCACGTGTCTTAGTATTCGTTTTTGTACTTGATTTTTTAGAGGAATTTAATGTTACGTTTAATACCGGGCAATGCCGGGTACACCTATTAATAGTAAATATTTTGAACAATCGAATTTTCAATATTAAGACAAATATGATAATGAATCTTTTCGTACTATTTCAGTATTTTTGTAAACTTAAGAAAACATTAAAATAAACTTTCAACTCGGAATTCTGACTCTTTCAGTATGCCCTCCAAATTTTTGCCAAAACGGTGGCAAATGCAAGATGGTCGAAGGAGCTTTGCAATGTGAATGCCCTGAAATTTACATTGGTAAAAAATGTCAACATTGTAAGTATTTTCATTTAGATTTTTACATAAAAAACTAGCTGAATATCCGTTCCAGGACGGGTAAAATTAATTTCTAAGAGAGAATACTTTATGTAATCTGAGATAAAGATCTTACAATATTAAACGTTATATCTTGAATCCTTATTCTAATGCAAGGCTTAAACTGAAGGGTTTTAAGAAGAAAGTAAAATTCAGGGACTTTTAATGAATTGAATCCAGTGATCAAATTGAATGCAAATCTGAAATATTTGAATCTTAAAATGGAAAGTTTTGTCAGTTTTATTATTATTGAAACTCTTAAATACTAAAAAAATGGAAATTTTGGGAATATGTATTAATTGATGCCTATTGTTATATACTGGGTGATATGGCCGTGACGTCTATTTTGTTAGCACCGTATATATTCTAACTATCCGAGATTTTTGAATATCTCGATAGATAGAGAGATAGTTCGTTTGTGTATATATGCATATGTTGTTGTAACTCGTCTAGTGAATGGATTCACCACTGTTCATTTATCTATGAATAACGAGACGCTTTGTTATAAAACAATTTGATTTATTTAATAACAACATATACACATCAATACGGCGGTGAAGGAGAGTGTGGCGGGAAGGGTGTGGTTGCGACCGTGACAGGCAGTTGAGCGTCGTCTGTCCTTCTCTCTGCTCCTCTCTCTCTCTCTGACTGTCTTGACTTGTTTATGATCGCTTTTTATGAATTTTCCCGTTAATCAATTTACGTAATCGACCCACATTCTGACCCTGTTGATGTTTGCATTTGGTCTTACTTGCGGCCGAATTACGTCATCTTATTCCCGGGTTTCATTTTTGTCGGTCAGGTTTTAAGTTCATCCAAACTTTGCTCCATTCAACGTCTGACCCATAAACCGACTTGCGTCATAGGACCAGGTCATCCAATTCCAGTTCATTCGCCCCTCCCCTCTTATTGTACACTATTGCTATATTCTTACACCTTGCACCCTGGATTTTTTTTTTTTGTGATCGGCTCGGTCTCGACTGCCATCTGACGTAAATCGCTGGAATATGTCCAACACAGACTAAATTTAAAAATGCTAGGAAACAAAAATAACTTTTTTTGTTGTTGTAATTTTTTTATGTTTATTCTAAGGAAAACTTTTGAATGTTTTTGTTCCATTTTTTTTTACAAGAAAAGTTAAAAAGAAATTTCAGGAAAACTGTTGACATTTTTTAGGGTTAGGGTTGGACTGCTTTAATATGTGCATAATTAAAACCTACCTCATTTCTTCCAATTTATTAAAAATTTTCTGCTTCGAGCAAAAATTACTTAGGATATTTATTCAATCATGATTTATGGACCGAAAACATGCTATTTCCATAAATTTAATAAAGGGTTCACGTGTTAGGCAGAAGGATTCCCGAGTTCGACATGATATACCTGAAGAAGGTTCGGAGGATACATATATTGTGAAAGGTTGTGAAAATCACATTCAACATGAGAACAGTAGTCGGAAGAATCCAAATAATTTCATTCTATCGATATCCGACGTGAACCGAGACCCTATCAATTTTCAAATATTTCATAACATTTTATTCATACGGTGACATAAAATATTGGATATTATCTATTTCTTTGCATACTGTTATCTTCCTCTTCTATAAACTGAAGGTGCAGTTAAGAGACTTAACATTCCTATCCCGTCGTGGTTAACCACCTGACGAAGGCTGGAGGAATAGTTGGCCGAAACGTCATGAAACAACAACTAAAAAAAGATAAAGACAATAGTCCGCAATAAATGAATGAATAAATAATACAATTTACTCATCTCAATAAAAATTCCAATTAATTAAACAATATATTAAATTCCAATTAATTAAACAATATATTAAAGTCCAATTAATTAAACAATATATATTAAATTCCAATTAATTAAAGAATATATTAAATTCCAATTAATTAAAGAATATATTAAATTCCAATTAATTAAAGAATATATTAAATTCCAATTAATTAAAGAATATATTAAATTCCAATTAATTAAAGAATATATTAAATTCCAATTAATTAAAGAATATATTAAATTCCAATTAATTAAAGAATATATTAAATTCCAATTAATTAAAGAATATATTAAATTCCAATTAATTGAACAATATATATTAAATTCCAATTAATTAAAAAATATATTAAATTCCAATTAATTTAACAATATATACCATTCGGTACGGACAATGGAAGATAAGATAACAAATAAACGTGCATTTATAAGACACAAAAATCCCACCTTGATCGCCCTTCAGTGCTCGTGGCACAGTGGATAGAGACGTTGTATCTGTACAGTCCTAGGTGAGCATTGTTTAAAGATAGCGGTTTCAATCCTACCCAAAACCAGTCAGAAAATTAGTTGGCGAAAATGTGGTAAGACGACAACTATGGAAGGCAGTAATTACTGGGGATCCCGTCGCAGTTATTGATGTATATATATATATATATATATATATATATATATATATATATATATATATATATATATTTATATATATATTTATGTTAAGAATGGCTTTCTAAATAACGTTATTATTCTATTATTATATTATAATAACGTTATTATTTAAAAAACCATTCTTAACATGGGGAGGGGAGGGTGTATTTTAACCTTACAATTGAATAAAAAAACATATTATTAAACTGTAATTAAACCTGGAAATACGATTTAAAAAATAGCGCGGACAAAAAAAAAACTGTACTTTACCAACCAATCTTATATCGAAAAAAAAAAAAGAAAAAAACTCAAAAAGCAAGCGACAAACTTTTTTTTTGCCTTATATAATAAAGAAAAATGTGTAAATTAAAAAATTTGGAAGATAAACAAATAAATGAATTATGTTTTTTTTGTTGTTGTTTTTTACTTATCGAGAAAATGAAATCTTTCGTCAATTCGTGGCTGTGAAAAATCGAACCGGAAGTTCAGTTTTATCAACAGAACAGATTCGCACTAACGGTTAAAAAAATATATTTATTTTATTTAATGAAAGAGATGAAGATGGGATGAAAGAGTGGAAGAGTGAATGAGGTCAGGGGGGTGGTGCGAGGAGAAACCCCCCCTCCTGACCTCATTCACTCTTCCACGCGTTCTTCGGAACCCTATTCCTCATCAGCGCAGCTTGACTGTTAGTAGGATTAAAACATTGGACCTTATGTATTTAATTCCAGCGGCCTAATCGCCTACGCTATGATTCCTTAAACGATTTTACTGCTTAGTTTTATCGTTCACCTGTTTACGTGGTTTTGCTGATGTTTTCTAAACGATATTAAGGTTTATGTCTCCGTCTCGGAGAACCGCTTTTTTTAATAGAAAGTCGCCTAAAATAATATATATATATATATATATATATATATATTAATTATTAAGATTTTATATTATTTATATTAATTATTTAAATTTTACATTATTTATATAAATTATATAGATTTTATAATATTTATATTGATTATATAGATTTTATATTATTCATATGAATGATTAAATTTCTATTATTAATATTAATTATTATATTTTATTTCATTTATATAAATATTTATATTTTATATTATTTATATAAATTTTTATATAATGTATATTATTTATTAAAATTATAATATTTTATATTATTTATATAAATTATTATATTTTATATTATTTATATAAATTATTATATTTTATATTATTCATATAAATTATTATATTTTATATTATTGACATTATTTATAATTTTTATATTATTTGCATCAATTATTTATATTTTATATATTTATATCAATTATTTATATTTTACATTATTTATATCAATTATATAGATTTTATATTATTTATTATATTTTATATTATTTATATTAAGCATCATATTTTATATAATTTATATTAATTATTTATAGTTTATATTATTTATATGAATTATATAAATTTTATATTATTCATATTAATTACTATATTTTATATTTTATATAAATTTTTATATTTTATATTATTTATATTAATTTTTATATTTTATATTATTTATATTAATTATTATATTATTTATATATAATTATTATATTTTATATTATATCTATTAAGTATTATATTATTTATATTAATTATTATATTGTATATTGTTTATATACCTTATTATATTTTATATTATTTATATTAATTATTATATTATTTATATTATTTATTATATATATATTATTTATATTAATTATTATATTTATATAATTTATATTAATTATTATATTTTATATTATTTATATTAATTATTATATCATTTATATTAATTGTTTTAGTTTATATTATTATATTAATTATCTATTTTATATTATTTATATTAATTATTATATTATTTATATTAATTGTTTTAGTTTATATTATTATATTAATTATCTATTTTATATTATTTATATTAATTATTTTATTATTCATATTAATTATTATCTCATTTATATTAAATATTATATATTATATTATTTATATTAATTATTATATTATTTATATTAATTGTTATATTTAATATTATTTATATTTATTATTATATTTTATATTATTTATAATTATTATTATATTTTATAATATTTGTATTAATTATTATATTTTATATTATTAATATTAATGGTTATAATTTATATTATTATATTAATTTTTATTTTATATTATTTATATTAATTATTATATTATTCATATTAATTATTACCTTATTTATATTAATTATTATATTTCATATTATTTATATTAATCATTATATTATTTATAATAATTGTTATATTTGATATTATTTATATTTATTATTATATTTTCTATTATTAATATTAATCATTATATTTCATATTATTTATATTAATTATTATATTAGTTATATTAAGTATAATAATTATTACATTTTATATTTTTTCTATTGATCATTATACTTTATTTATATACTTTTTATATGTTATATTATTTATATTAATTATATTTTATATTATTTATATTAATTATTATATTTTATATTATTTATATTAATTATTATATTTTATATTATTTTAATTATTATATTTTATATTATTTATATTACTTTTTATATTTTATATTATTTATATTAATTATTATATTTTATATTATATTAATTATTATATTTTATATTATTTATATTACTTTTTGTATTTTATATTATTTATATTAATTTTTATATTTTATATTGTTTATATTAATTATTATATTTTATATTATTTATATTAATTATTATATTTTATATTGTTTATATTAATTATTATATTTTATATTATTTATATTAATTTTTATATTTTATATTATTTATATTAATTATTATATTTTATATTATTTATATTACTTTTTGTATTTTATATTATTTATATTAATTATTATATTTTATATTATTTATATTAATTATTATATTTTATATTATTTATATTAATTATTATATTTTATATTGTTTATATTAATTATTATATTTTATATTATTTATATTAATTATTATATTTTATATTATTTATATTAATTATTATATTTTATATTATTTATATTAATTATTATATTTTATATTATTTATATTAATTATTATATTTTATATTATTTATATTAATTATTATATTTTATATTATTTATATTACTTTTTGTATTTTATATTATTTATATTAATTTTTATATATCATATTATTTATATTAATTATTATATTTTATATTATTTATATTAATTATTATATTTTATATTATATTAATTATTATATTTTATATTATATTAATTATTATATTTTATATTATTTATATTAATTATTATATTTTATATTATTTATATTAATTATTATATTTTATATTATATTAATTATTATATTTTATATTATTTATATTACTTTTTATATTTTATATTATTTATATTAATTATTATATTTTATATTATATTAATTATTATATTTTATATTATATTAATTATTATATTTTATATTATTTATATTAATTATTATATTTTATATTATTTATATTAATTATTATATTTTATATTATTTATATTAATTTTTATATATCATATTATTTATATTAATTATTATATTTTATATTATTTATATTAATTATTATATTTTATATTATTTATATTACTTTTTGTATTTTATATTATTTATATTAATTTTTATATTTTATATTGTTTATATTAATTATTATATTTTATATTATTTATATTAATGTTTATATATCATATTATTTATATTAATTATTATATTTTATATTATTTATATTAATTATTATATTTTATATTGTTTATATTAATTATTATATTTTATATTATTTATATTAATTTTTATATTTTATATTATTTATATTAATTATTATATTTTATATTATTTATATTACTTTTTGTATTTTATATTATTTATATTAATTATTATATTTTATATTATTTATATTAATTATTATATTTTATATTATTTATATTAATTATTATATTTTATATTATTTATATTAATTATTATATTTTATATTATTTATATTAATTATTATATTTTATATTATTTATATTACTTTTTGTATTTTATATTTTTTATATTAATTTTTATATATCATATTATTTATATTAATTATTATATTTTATATTATTTATATTAATTATTAAATTTTATATTATATTAATTATTATATGTTATATTATATTAATTATTATATTTTATATTATTTATATTAATTATTATATTTTATATTATTTATATTAATTATTATATTTTATATTATATTAATTATTATATTTTATATTATTTATATTACTTTTTATATTTTATATTATTTATATTAATTATTATATTTTATATTATATTAATTATTATATTTTATATTATATTAATTATTATATTTTATATTATTTATATTAATTATTATATTTTATATTATTTATATTAATTATTATATTTTATATTATTTATATTAATTTTTATATATCATATTATTTATATTAATTATTATATTTTATATTATTTATATTAATTATTATATTTTATATTATATTAATTATTATATTTTATATTATATTAATTATTATATTTTATATTATTTATATTAATTATTATATTTTATATTATTTATATTAATTATTATATTTTATATTATATTAATTATTATATTTTATATTATATTAATTATTATATTTTATATTATTTATATTAATTATTATATTTTATATTATTTATATTAAGTATTATATTTTATATTATATTAATTATTATATTTTATATTATTTATATTACTTTTTATATTTTATATTATTTATATTAATTTTTATATATCATATTATTTAGATTAATTATTATATTTTTTTGTATTTATATTAATCATTATATTTTATATTATTTATATTAATTATTATATTTTATGGTTTTTATATTAATCATTATATTTTATATTAGTTTTATTAATTTTTATATTTGCATTATTTATATTAATTATTATATTTTATATTATTGATATAAATTATTATATTCCATAATTTTTATATTAATTATTATATTTTATATTATTTTTATTAATTATTATATTTGATATTATTTATATTAATTAGTATATTTTATATTGTTTTTTCATTATTATATTTTATATTATGTATGTTAATTATATCGATTTCATTATATCGACGTTATTCACAACTCCAGATTATATTTGATATGTGTTTGAAATGATCTTGTAGCAATATAAGTAAAATAATTAGCTTTTACTTTTTAAGATTGCAGACGAAATTTCTGCAAAAACGGTGGTAAATGCGTTCTTGGGAAAAATGGCAAACGACAATGCAAATGTGCGAAAAACTATGGCGGAAGGCATTGCGGACAAGGTAAGCATTTTTGTTTTGAAAGACCCTTTTTCCTGTTAAGTTTTTATTTACTGACCGTTGGGTCAGTTTTCTAGTCCTAGCTGGTAATTGGAACGTTTTATCACTCCATTCTTGTTCTCATGCGATTGAGTGGTATCCACTGAATTTATGACATTCGCCTATGTCGGTAGATGAGGGGGGCATTATCAGTTTTTTTACATGAAAGTCAACACTTATCAAAGCCCGGAAGCCACTCGGGGATAAGGGTTATTGCATGTACAGTAATCAATGGGATAGTATCGTAGTAATCGTTAGTATTGGAGTTTTGATGACGTGTCTTACTTAAGGGGGCGGTTTGTCAGGAATTTGTTTATGTTAGACTTGAAGACATCTAGGTTGTAGTCAGGTGGGAAACAGGCAAACGGAAGAGAGTTCCACAGGTGTGCACTTCTAAGAAATAAGCTTTTTCCATGGAATCTAGGTTTTGGTTTTGGCACAGATAAAGAGTGGGGAAAAATTATTGGCAGTGGTTTCAGCCAGACATGTGTTTATCGTGAAAGATCGGCAAGGGAAGACCAGAGATTGGAGCTCAGACGACGACGTCTGTGACGATTCTTGGAGACTTCATATCAGAGAGGCGGTAGCACTCTCTATATAGGGATGGCCCGTACACGCCTATATAGCCTACAAAACAAAACTATCCAAATCTCAACTAAAATCAACTTATAAGTTTCAAAAAGCACATATTCTTACAGAGAAGCGTCTTACGAATCCAGCGAGTGTCAGAACGTCGGTTAAGATGTCAAAAGAGAGCCAAAAAAAAGGGCACAAAAATGGCCAATTGTTCTTTGTTCTTTCTTCTTTGTTCTTCTTCTTTCTTCTTTCTTTTGAGACGATGTATCTCGGTGTACGAACGGTCTCTGACAACAGTTCAAGCATCAATCGACTGCTCTTTACACGGAGAAGTGCAGTGACCTATCGCTTTTTAGCTAACTCCATAATTAAATAAGATTACGTGTAATAACAAGTTTTAAACACTATATACCCAATGTAGACAGACCACTTCGAACACGGAACTTCTCTCAAAAGGGACAGCTCCAAATAATACACCGGATGCTCATAGACGTTCCAGTTTGCCAGTGGCCTATATTTCTTGGACGCTGAATATTTGAGGTGAACGTTAAGGTTATTTCTTTAAACAGTAACCCACCAGCGTTAATTAAACCACGAAATCTTTATCTCAGTTGATCAAAATCGTTATAAGAGTACCTATCAGCAAGTACGACGTCAAAAAACAATGTTATAAAAACAAATAATTCTTCAGATTTTGGACTGTAAAATATGTACAAAATGTCAATGCTGTGGCCAGGATTCGAACCTAGGTTAGCACGGCCACAACGTGGTGTCCTAACCTCTAGACGACCACGGCTAACACTGACGTCTGTCGCTCTTGGCAGAAAGACACATGACTACTGTCAAACTATTGAAAAATAAGGAGGAAACTTGAAATTCTCACGCATGCGCAAAAATACACTATAGCAACCATTGTTAAATGCAGCTGAATCTCTTCGCTCGCTAAGTAGATCAGACCAGTTCTTCTAAGAACTCACCAAACGCCAAAGGAAATAAGTTAAATTAACCGCAAAAGAAACTGCAAGAAAGTCATCTTCTAAGAACTCACTGGAAGCTGACCAAAAAGAATCAAAATCCAAGCTCTAGTCACAAAAATAACTAGATATTGTTGCTACTATACACAATCTTCTAATAAAAACAAGTAAGTTTTCTAAAATAAACTACAATAAATTAACCAAGTAACCTCACACTGTCACTGATTAGGACTTCATATAAAGATAACAACTACACTATTGGTGTATATACCGTTCCACACTTTAACTATTGGTGACGGGGCAGTATCTCAATTCTACGAGAGTTGTCTTGCTATAAGATAAGTGATATTATAGTAAGATACACATAAGTGTTATATGTTTACATTTAATAAAAAATGCCAAAGTCAGCACGTAGTAAAAAAGCTCAGAGAAATATAGACTATGAAAAAAACAAAGTCAAGGTATTATCTGAGCAAAAAGAATACTATCAGAAAAATGCTGAAATAATAAAAATTAAGTATCATGCAAATCCTGAGGCAAAGAAGGCTGCCTCACGTGCTGACTCAAAAGCACGGTATAACAGGGATCCCGAGGGGAAAAAACTGCCTCACGTGCTCTTTATAACAAAGAACCAGAAAAAAGAAGGCTGCCTCACGTGCTGACTCAAAAGCACGGTATAACAGGGATCCCAAGGGGAAAAAAGCTGCCTCATGCACAAACTATTATAAATATAAATATCAAAAACTGCCAAATCTTTGCCAAAACGCCAAAGAATGAACCAAGAAAAATTTAATAGTGAAGGTATGAATATTTTAGAACTTTATAATACTCTAACTGTTTTATCAGAGAGGTGGTAGCACTCTCTATGTAATATAGAACCGATGGAGGACCAAGAGGCAACTCCTAAGGCCCAAAACCCAAAGACCTAAAACCCAGCAGGAAGCGACCCGCTACTAATGGAGGCGGAAATGAGCCGCCTCCTAAAAAAGACAATACTATCATGAATGTAAGTTTAAAAAAAAGACTGTAAGTAAAAATACTAATTAACAAGAATAAAAAGACATTGGAAATGCAAAAGGATATAGGGATGGTATGCCAAAAAGTATACAAACAAGATAGCTATGAATGGCTAGGCACATGGAAATAGAATTGCATCCAAAGTATAGCCCTATAGCTTTTCTCCAATCTTCATTCCGTGCCATCATTACGGTTGTAAAAAGCTATAGGGCTATACTTTTGATGCAATTCTATTTCCATGTGCCTAGCCATTCATAGCTATCTTGTTTGTATACTTTTTGGCATACTATCCCTATATCCTTTTGCATTTCCAATGCTTTTTTATTCTTGTTATTATTAATACGGAGCTGAGATATTTATGCAACATATATTGTTTACACATATAGAGGGAAGATACTTCACTTATGATGGAGGAGGGGACAGACAATACTTGGAGGGGGTTATATGAAGTTCATTAAAGATGATGACAGTCACAGTGATAGAGTCAGGTGGAGACTGGGAGTCTATCCCCTTAGAACCGAAGGGGAGAAGAGTAGTCATCCAAGTTTGAATTCCTGACATCATCAATCGGGCATTATCTATAAAT
>NC_136504.1:119361440-119363940 GCF_053919585.1 Euprymna scolopes
TGAGTTTCAGATCAAAAGATGTTTGTTATTCTATATAAGACAAAGAATACATTTGAAATATTACAACTCCTTATCCTATAGGATTTCGATGACTACCATCTCTTCAGAGGATAAAATATTAGCAAATAGTTATAATGGTTTGCACCTTATTTGCTAAAGTTAGTGAGACCGGGGAAATCACAATTAAAAATTGATTGAGTAATTAAAAGTCATATTGTAAGGGAAGTTAAAGAAAAGGATATAAAAATTAACATCCAAACTGCATGGTAAAATCCGAAGTGAATGTCTATGAAAACAGTGTAGTAAAATGATCCAAACTGTATTTTGAGTAATCCACATCACAATGTAATGATGCGAATTAGGCATTTTCCTGGAGCAATTTTCCGTTGTTTATATAATGGGTCCGGTAAAAAAAGTTTTTGATATGGGTCCGGGTGATCTTTTTATTAATAAACATATAAATTGATATATTTAACATTTTTATACTCATAGAACATGAGCTTATATTCCATTCTAAAATAACTTTCAAATTTTTAATAAAATGAAAAATTAATAACTTAAAAAATTAAAGCCGCTTTAGAGGACAGGCCATGCAGAATGAGAGAAATTGAAATGGTACAAAGAAGGGAGAAAAAGAAAGGAAAGAACAGAAAATGTTTGCGCATAATAAAAAAACCGGAGCTTTTTTTATGGAATCTACGTTTTGGTTTTGACACACATAAAAAGTGGGGAAAATTACTGACAGCGGTTTCAGCTAGATGGGTGTTTTTCGTGAAAGATTGGCGAGGGGGGGGGGAGAGATTGGAGCTCAGACAAGCACTTACCATGGAAGTAACGATAAAACAAGAACAGGCTCGCAACGTCTCTTCTGTGGGAGAGAGGTTGCAGGGAAGAGAAAAGAGCACCCCCCACTAAGCCACGAAGCCTATTTTGTACTCTGTCAAAGTAGGATAGCCTGTTGTTAGCAGCTCCAGCCCAGATGTGGCAGCAGTATTCATCCTTGAACGTACTTGGCTTTTATATAGCTAGAGAATTGTATCAATAGTGAGATATCTTCTGGAGCGGTAGAAGCATCCTACCGTTTTTCCAGCGACCTTGGTAACCGACTTGATGTACATGTTCCATTTCAGGTCAGGAGTAAAGGTCAAGCCCAGAAGCTTATCAAAACATGGAGCTTCCCCTGGACGAGAGCTATCCTTTCTTACTCGATAAAAATAAAAAGTAATGTTGTGTGTTACTTGTTTTTACACAGGAATCACCACTTATCAAGGCCAAAAGCCCCCTCGAGAATAAGGGTTAATGGGTATACATTAGTTTATGTGATTATAGCGTAGTAAACATAAGTAGTGGAAATTTTGTAAATTGGATTTCTTAGGGGGACGGTTCATCAAGAACTTGTTTACATTGGACTTGAAGACAATCAGATTGTAGTCAGCTGGAAAGCAGGCAAACGTAAGCGAGTTGCACACGCGTGCAGTTCTAAAAAAAGAAGCTTTGTTCATGAAATCTACGTTTAGGTTTAGGCACAGATAAAGAGTGTGGGAAATTATTGATAATGGTTTAGAACCAAAGATGCTGAACATAAGAGGATGACGTCTTGGGAGTCTTGATAATCGTTCAAAAATAGAAAATTAAACGAAGTACTAAAGTGGATATAGTTTTAAAGTTACGACGATCTCAAACAAGTTTTGCATTTTTTTCATGTTTTTCGAAAAAAAAAAAAACTGCAGAATTTAAACGACCTCAGCGAATAGCATCATTTGTGTCAACGGTCCTGTTTAAAGGCAGCATATCGTCTCTTAACCATTATTTCTGATGCAGTGGAACGCTTCCCAAGAGACTCTCGCTTGAAAAATGTCCGAATAACATTTATAATTGCTTTGCTGTATTTTGTCCACCATAATGTGACGTTTTATCTTCTTTTCCTTGTGCATCAATCCTGAGCCACGACAAAAAATTGTTTCAACCCTAACCCTACCCCTAACGTCATTCAGATTTCTCCATTGTTTTGAAAACTTGTAACAGTAGTTTCACTTAAATGACTGTAATCAATATAATAATACTATAACGTGTGTTATTTTCTGTGTCACGTTTACATCCGGGTCGTTTAATTGTTATGTACTTTCATTTATTGTCATAAATAATTTTACCAAGAATTCTTCATAAATTTTGGTTTCGGTTTCAACTATAGCTGACGGCACTCCAGTAATCTTTTTTTTTTATAAATAGTTTTATCAAGAATTCTTCATAAGTTTTGGTTTCGGTTTGAATTATGGTTAAATAAACTCAACTCATATATATATATATATATATATATATATATATATATATATATATATATATATATATATTCATAAGATTTATTTTGGTTTCGATTCAAGCTAATGCACCCAAGTCATATGGATATATTTTTAATCTTTTAAATCGCAACTTTATGAAAATCGATAGAATAATAACGCTGTAATAATATATACTAAATCTGCAAGAATTAAAATATCAT
>NC_136504.1:119368940-119593940 GCF_053919585.1 Euprymna scolopes
ATTTGGTTGGAATAAAAATTTCCCCTTCTAATTGTACGTATCCAAATTGAGAAAATTTAGGAAAAGAAATTGTATGTACTTTGGGGCCTTTTGGATAATTTCCCCGGTAATTTGTAACAACGCAAGAATACATCATGTTAGCAAACTGAAAACTAGAGTAAACTGCTGCTGATAGCCTAGACCATATACCTACAACTGAATCTGATAATGACGTCACGCTGTCATGTGCATCAGCCTTCTTTATTCTCGGTAGCTACGATTTAACTGACTTATCTCAACTAACCCAGTCACCTTTAAAATATACACTCAAAATTAAAAGAACCCAACCTTAAACTCACTTAATTAATTAACCCTCCAAACATTCCATATTTTCACACCATGACTCGCCTCTTCACCTCATCAGCTCACCCATCCCCACAGCAAAAACAGCACACCCACCCCCTATCACGCAATCCCCCATTTAAAATCACAAGAATATCCATTTCCCACTTGAACTTTAAATCAAGAGGTCAACCCTTTTAAAGAATACTAAAACATAATTCCCCCCCCCGCCGAAAAATTCCCTTAAGAACCTGTATGCTCGCCCAACTTTAACCCTCCCCCTCTCTCTTTACCCGCTCTACTTCGCCCCACTCTCCTCTTTCTCTCATCTTAAAGGCTTCCCTCACCCACTATAAATAAGAAAACGAACACAGAGACTCACACCACAAGCAAGCCATTCCAACGCACCGTTCTGAATATCATCTCCAGGATTATTTTGCTATCTTTGCTATTTTGATAACTACACTATTGATTCTGAGGTCCATTGCACACTAAACTCAATGCTCAATTTCTATTACTCATGGAGATAATTGCAATGGAATGGTATATCCACCCAATTTCGGATATACTTTGTCAACACCGAGAAAGCATTTGGACTACAACAACCAACACACAATCAACGCAACAACGAATAAGGCTGCCCGGTATGCTTTTCAAAAAATCAATCAATAAGGAGCAGTATGTTTTCGCTATATGGGAATGTCACTTTCTCCCATGGGCCTATTTTCTGCCCACCTGGATTTATAACCCCGACCGACATTGGACTTCTTCCGATAATGGATTACCCAGGTTGTATCAACTTCTCTTTTCGTATAATTTTCTCCATATAATTATCCACAACCACTCAAAAAACATTTTCAATAATTGTGCTGAAAAGCTAAATAGCGTCCATTCGCAGCTGGACATTTTGCTAACTGCATTTCATTTCCTCTGATGATATGAGACATTGTTGAAAATCCATGGATTAAGGAAATTAATATAACCCCTTCTATATATTTCTTTTGTCAAGCAATAAATTCTTAAATCAAATATATGTCTCTATATGTTTTTTTTCTGAATTTAAAATTTTACCACGAAACTTATATATTGCTCTATTCTTAAATATTGAGCTTTTCCTTTTCGGCTAGGATCTCCTTGAAAGTATTACTTCAAGTAATATCTATCAGGATTTTTCATCTGAATTCTATCAGTGTCTTATCTCGCTTATATATATATATATATATATATATATATATATATATATATATATATAATTCTCTAGCCATGTCCTCTTGTCTTAAAAGTTATGAAACATTATATGAACTCGATGTGTTAACTATTTTAGGGTGTGATCCAAATTTTTGCCAGAATGGTGGTAAATGTACTTACGTAAAAATAGGACGTCGACGATGGCGAAGAAAGTGCAAATGCCCAAAGAATTACGCTGGGGAACATTGTGAAATAGGTACGTACTTTCATTGTTTTTATTTTTCTACATGGAATCGAGCACGATAATATACTTTATACATAATTTTTATTGGACTTTCTAAATGTCAGTTTCATGTTGGACTAGCAGTTCAGTCCTGCTTTGCTTGGGCCTTATGTATTGTTCATAAATTTATGTATATATATATATATATATCTATATAAAATATCATTTAAAGCCCCCCCCCTCTTTAAGGTGAGTACTGTGAGTAATCTCATTAGCTACTTAATTTGGCTGAAAAAATGCGAAGCTCGCGGTTTGTTTAAAAACAAGCAGTTTGAGCACTTTACAAGTGGCGGACGGATGTTTGTTTAAAAAGACATTCGGACAGATTACTTGTGGGCATCGTTTCCGTGGTCGAGGGGTAGAACTCCCGACTGTCAACATGACAGTTCAAGGTTCGATCCTTAGCTTGGGAGAGGTGCTAGTCTAGCGGCAATGATGTGTTGTGATACAATGAAACAGAACTGTATGTCGATGACTACAAATATATATATATATATATATATATATATATATATATATATATATATATATATAGTAACTTATAAAAAATATATATGGCAATTACGCTACACAGAATATTCCGAGTTTCATCCACACTTTGATTTGTCAGGCTTATGCGAAGAGTTGTGTTTGTTTCGCCTTTTTATATATACGCACATTCTATTGAGTTTTCAGTTAGCCAATCAGATTTCTAGTTTCGACCGCTCCCTTCCTAATCAGCCAATGAGCACGCACTTACAGGATAAAGGCCCAGTTGACTTGTGGTTCACTCCTTCCTTTGTGTGTGCTTTGTGCTTTTTTTTAGTGGGAAGCGTAGAGATCTAGTAATTTAACCTATTTTAAACATACTTGTAGTTAAATGTGTTTTTTTAAATTATTATGTTAGTTTATATATGCATACAATCGAGTTGATTTTGTTTGTTTTTCCTTTTGAAACTGATTTTTAATAAACAATTACGAATCGTTTTACTCAATATATATATATATATATATATATATATATATATATTCAGTAGTGTGATTGATAATTTAAAATTCAAATTAGAATTAAATTAAAGATCCGTTTCACAAGAAGTAGCAACAACAAAATCAATAATTTGTACGATCGTTTCGGAAAACAATGTTTTTATTGTGGTAGACATTAAGCCACGGACAATAATTTTTACATATACTATTTTTAACAAACAAAGTTTCCTCACCAGCAAAAGTATTGGGAAGGGTTTTTAATATATGTAAAAGACACCATAAATAAACCTAGCATTAAAAGTAAGGCAGATGTATCTTTTAATTCTTATGAATTTTTATTGTAGCTTTTCAACTTATGAAATAAGTTGAAAAGCTACAATAAACATCCATATGAATGCTTTGACCTTAATTGCTGATTCCAAAAGGCAAAGAATTAAAAGATACATCTGCCTTACTTTTAATGCTAGGTTTATTTATGGTGTCTTTTACATATATTAAAAACCCTTCCCAATACTTTTTGCTGATGAGAAAACTTTGTTTGTTAAAAATACTATATGTAAATATTATTGTCCGTGGCTTAATGTCTACCACAATAAAAACATTGTTTTCCGAAACGATCGTACAAATTATTGATTTAGTTGTTGTTCCTTCTTGTGAAACGGATTTTTAATTTAATTCTAATTTGAATTTTAAATTATCAATCACATTACTGAATATTAAATTAGCTCTAGGATATTTACCTATCGAGCTTATTATATATCTAAATTACAACGAGCACTTTTTCTTTCCTGTATTTTAATTAAATTAGTAATTTTACTATTACATTAAAATACACTCTGCTCTTTAGACTGTTGTTCTAATCTCCTTTATATATATATATATATATATATATATATATATATATATATATATATATATATATATATATATATAAGAAACTTTGTGTGTATGTATGTAAATTTGTTCATTATATACTTCAAAACGGTTTGACCGATTTTTATGAAATTTCACACAAATGTATTTATGTAACTGTCAATATTATTAGATGCGTTTGGTATCGGAATGTCTTTGATAAGTATTGATAATCGAAAAAGCCCGATTAAAGGAGGAACAAACGATTTTTATTAAAGTTAAAACCTTATACAATCTAACATCACACGTGCATTTGAGAAGTTTTATTACCACACAAGCAGAAAAGCCTGGCATATAAAGTCAACAGCAGCTTCTTTGATATGACAGGGGCGCATTCAAAAGTAGAAATAACCAACCAGCGGCGAGGAAGGCTGTCCTATATAAGAACCACACCTGGGACTACGAAGAGTATCAAGTCTCTCATCCACTACAGCTTCACCTACAATGGCACAAGAACATTCAACTGTGTTCCAGCTGCAATAAGAAATATAAGGAGAGTGTCCCTCGACACTTTCAAGAAACAACTGAACATCTGGCTGGAAAAGATACCTGACCCGCCACCAACACCAGGCTACACTAGTCTCAACCTCAATCGTCTAGTGGACTGAACCTCTGTAGGAAGTGGACAGCCTGGGTGCAGCTGTGTCAGTAACTGACAGAATAATACAAACTACAAGACGGTCAGAGGTTATATGGGCCTAATCATTGCGAGAATAGCAATCAAGGTGAGAACAGTAGGCTATATAATCTGAATATTAAAAATTATTAATCCTCATCTAAAAAATTCCGAAACATAATATCGGTGCATTGACTTCATTTTTTTAGCTTGCACTCCAGAATATTGTGGAAAGGTTGGTGTATGCAGTTTTGTGAAAAAAAATGACAGCATAGTAAGACAATGCAACTGTCCAGAAAATTACTTTGGAGACCGATGCGAATTGTGTAAGTCTTTTCGTTTATCTGATACTATTGCTAGTTGTTTCCCCATCTTTATCTCTGTCCTACTTCTCCGTTTTCCCTCGCCTTCTCCCCAACCTTTTCTTACTTCCTTATGGACATGCACACACACGCAGCTACAGCTATCCTTTATACAAAATGAGTCGGCATAAGGGAAGTAACTTCTTGATAAATATACAGAAAAATATCAGCTTTATTTGTTGATTAAATATATTTCTCATTCCGTGGAATTTCCACGGGTCTTGCTAGTACACTAATAATTGCTTTACTATAGGAATCCTTTGAAAATCAAGACCGGATTGCTGTTATTTTAATGATCATGCTTGGGAATTACATAGTAAAATGAATTAAATAGTCTATTGAATATTGTCTAGAGAGGCATAGTACAGTGTGGAATGATAACATTGTCGCCTTAAAGAAGCGAAAGCTTTATTTTAAAACTTTTATTGAAAAAACTCAGTTCAGGTAACTTGATTATGTAGTAGAGCTGACATCTATTCAATGTAATCAGCATCTCGGTATGGCGCTGGGACATGGAGCATGCCTTTTATACAAGCGTTGGTGGGAGCTCAGTGAATACTCGGCAGATGATGGCAATGAGACTAGCTTTGGTGTTGTGGGTGTTCTCGATGTATGACCAAACAAAGTAGTTCAGCAGGTTCAGGTCCGAGAAGGATGGGGGTGGGGTTAAGGGAAGGGCACAAAGTCGTAGCACTCCTTCTAAAGCTGAGCCCTGGTCTCTTTATACTTGTGGGCTGGCGCTGAGTCCTGCTACCACAACCAGAGTTTGGCAGTGGCCACTTGATTGCATCAGCACATCCAGGTACGGTTTGGTGTTGACTTTCTAGCCCACTTCAAAAATGTGAGGCGGCATGTGGTGGCCTTCACTTGAAAGCACACGAAAGACCATAACCGTGGCTGGAATCTTCATTGCACCCTCAAGTGTTGAATTATCCGGATTTGAATTTTGCGGATGCTCGCAATGGTCATGTCATAATTTGGATCATAGAGAGCATGAGTTGTACAGCGACGCATCTCCGACTTCGCTCGTTGAACATTGTTTCACTTTCAGACATGATAGAAGGCTCCTATCACTCTTATGATCTGTACACACCTGGCCAACTCGCAGATGGTCTGCAACAAAAAAAAAAAAACTGGTTTTCACCCAACGGAAATCGAATCAAGTCGTCTTTTCTAGGGCGATAATTTTATTGTTCTGTATCACCATGACGACAATCATATTAATGTTAATGATGGTGATCCCATGGATTTAAATGATGGAGATTCTGAACGACTTGGTCACTTGAGGTGGGTCCATGTGGCCAGCTGTAAAAGAAAATGATGCAATTGCTATGGTCAGACATGTACCTGTTCATTATTTTGGTACAACTAAATCTATAAAAAAAAACCATCCAGCTTTTGTTGTTATTTATCGCATGTATATGGCTATATCAGCGTAAAATGCTAATTTTACTTTGCTCACAGGAGTTAAACAACAATCGGCTGAGTAAGTATTTGGATGGGTAACTATTTAGGAATAGAATACATTGTAATTTTTAAGTGTAAGTTTCAATGAATTTACTTTTTTCTATAAGTTTGGCAAATGCGGATGGCATAATACTTAGTTTGCCCACACATTAGCATAACCAAGGTCGATACAAAATTTTAGCCAGATCGGTCCGATAGTTTCTGAGAATAAGTGGAACAAACACAAAGAAAAATATTATAGATAAATTCGGCTATTTCTCTTGCATGCGACCTCTTTCACACAAAAGAGATGCTGCGGCCTGTCTTTACTCTATCGTTATTTTCATAGCAAGTGCTCGTCTGAGCTTCAATCTATGCCCCCTTTCCAAACTTTCACAAAACACTCGATTAGCTACGACCATTATCTACAGTTTCACACACTTTTTAGCTGTGTCTAAATGGAGATTCCATGAACACTGCTTCTTTCCTAGAATTATCAGTCTGTGGAACACTGTTCCGCTGGCATGCTTCCCGGTAGACTGCAGTATGATAGACTTCAAGTCCAATGTAAACAAGTTCCTGTTGAACCATCCGCTTTAATAATCAAATTCTACCCAATTTACACTATTAACAATTACTACACTACCATCTTACATTCATTAACCTTTATCCTTGAGTGGCCTTCGGGCCTTATATAAGCGGTGACTCCTTTGCTAAAGAAATGCATGAAGTCGTAAATAAGAAAAATTATTAAAGGAAAATGAACACTCTGAAATAAAAACGTTTTTAATAATGAAATGCAAGTTTTTACAAAATATCTTTGGGTATAATTCTTACTTCAGAATATACATGTACGCGTGTATAAATACGATAGTAATTACGACAGCCATTCTCTCCCTTGGAGAGAAGTACTATCCACAATCACAATTGTCCTATCTCTCTTTTTCTCTGTTTCTCTTTCCTGTTCATTTTCCACGTCAGATTAGTGACTTTCTGTGAGGAGACGTACCTCTTATGTCTTCCACTTGGAAAATTCACTTCACTATGAAAGTTTCGTTGAAATTTACCAACTAGCATTATCTTTATATACTTGTCTCGATACATTATTGCATAATGTATCTATATTATGATTTTGTTTGTCTGTCTGTTCCATTGTTTCTTAGAAAATATGGGCCGATCGACAGGGTGGTCAAAAAGTCAGGTAACATTTTAAAGAAAAACGATATTAGCAATACACGTATATTTAAGTACCATACATTGAAATATAAAATGAAACAAACATAAAATATGTTTATTTTGTTAATTGTCGTCCATTTCTCTCTATCAATCGCTGGAAGCGATTAACCACTGATTGTGTAACACGTGTAATCATGTCAGCTGATATCCGCGCAATCTCCTCTTCAATAAATAACTTTAAAGACGCTATTGTATCAGGCTTCTTGCCATAAACGCTATCCTTTACATAGCCCCAAAGCCAGAAATCAGGAGGGGTAAGTTTATATATTACACTCAAATATTTAAACAAATAATATTAAACGAATAGAGATTATAATAGATCATATTGTTTTTTCTACCTTTAACATGTTACCTGACTTTTTGACCACCCTGTAGCTGAAATTTTGTATGGACCTTTGTTATAAGATGCGGTGAAATAAGTATAATGGTATCCGTGCAACGCATAGAAAAGGATTGACGTTGATTTGTATTTCATGAAAAAATGAGCACAAAATTAACCAATTGTCTATCATCCATTTGACAGAAAACACTTATTCTAAGTAAAGGGGCTATAACTTTTTTCCGTTTTGACGGTCTAAAAAGTCTAGTTGTAAATTGATACTAAAATCATTCACAGTCTATCACTATGGATCATATTAGTTTTAAATTCAAGTTAATATGTAATATATTTTCGCAATATATTTGCACTAGTATAAAAGAAACTATAACATCAGTATACTGACTATTTTAGGGTGCGATCCAACGCATTGCAAAAATGGTGGTGAATGCACATACGTCGAGGAAAATGGTGCGATGAAAAGAAAATGCAACTGTATTGGAATTTACAGCGGAGAACGTTGCGAAAAATGTAAGTATCATTATTATGTTTATTAACTTCGCAGTTAGTTTTTTTTTTCGTTCGAAACACCAAAGATAATGAACATAGTAAAAGAGAAACCACTAAAAAACGCACCGAAGCTCAAAATTAGGAACTTGTGACTTCTGGAAAATCTACAACAGTGTAGTAAATAATGGGCAATCAACAATTACCCCACTAACCAACAATCACGAGGTTGTTTGCTCAGCAACCGAGAAGGCTAACATGCTTGCCAGTCAGTTTGCCTCCAACTCCACACTGGACTCTCTCAACCACCCCCTACCTGACTTTGCTATGCGGACAGACGCCACACTAGACAATGTGAAAATCACCCCTGCTCAGGTGCATGCTATCATAAAAAACCTTGACACTTCAAAAGCATGTGGACCCGATCTCATCCTGGCTGTGCTATTAAAAAAGTGCTCAGCTGAAGTAGCTCCAGTTCTCTCTAAACTCTACAACAAATGCCTCTTCTGTGGTACCAGTATTCAAGACTTCTGGCGAAAGAACGGACCCATTAAATTATCGCCCTATTAGCCTCCTCCCACTTTTTTCCAAAATATTTGAGTCCATAATTAACAAGGCTCTAGTCCACCACCTTACAGATACTAAACTTCTGACCGACCAACAATATGGATTTAGGCAAGCCTGTTCCACATCAGACATCCTAACTGTAATCTCTGAACGTATATACCATTCACTGGACAAAGCCGGGGAGGGCAGAGCAGTAGCTCTAGATATATCTAAGGCTTTTGACAGGGTATGTCATGAGGGTCTCCTCAGGAAAATTAGATCATACAGTATCACTGGTAGAATACTTAACATAATTAAATCCTTCATAGATAAGAGAAAAATCCAGGTTATCCTCGACGGTCGTACATCTAAACAATATGATATAAATGCAAGAGTGCCCCAAGGGTCTATCCTTGGAACTCTGTTATTCCTAATATTCATAAATGACCTCCCTGACAAAATTGCGTCTGAAATGGGTATATATGCTGATGACACCACACTCTATAACAGGCACGACAGGAAAAACAAATGAACACATGTCTAAAGAAATGGCAGAAACACTAGAGGAAGACCTCCAATCTGTAGTGGAATGGGGAAAAATGAATGGTCACGTTCAATGCCGCCAAGACTAAACACGTTTCCTTCAATAACTACAAGAAACTTTCTCTACCACCAATAGCAATGGCCAACGACACTTTATCTGAGAGTACATCTTTCAAACTTCTTGGCCTAACGTTAACAGGAAACATGAGTTGGAACAATTACATTGAAAGCATTGCCAGGGCCGCTGCAAAGAATGTAGGCTCTCTCTACCGTGCTAGAAAATTACTAACACCTGAAAGTATCGTGTACCTCTATAAGGCCACCATTCGCCCATGTATGGAGTATTGCTATCATATTTGGGCTGGTGCATCTGCTGCTAGTCTCTCGCTCCTAGACAAGGTTCAAAAGAGAATCGCCAATCTGATAGGCCCTGAACTGGCATCTAAGCTTCAGCCTATGTCCCATCGTTGCATCACTCTGCCTGTTCTGCAAGTATTTTAATGGTGAATGCTCTGACGAACTGCAAGCACTTGTGCCCCCACTACGTAAACACCCTCGACAAATCCGACAGGCAGTTAAATCTCACCCCCACACAGTAGAGATCCCTAGATGTAAAAGATCTTTCTACTCCAGTAGTTTCTTCCCCAGAACCACTAGACTTTGGAATTCCATTCCAGGTCCCTGCTTCACCAACTGTACTGACGTGCAGAAGTTCAAGTGCAATGTGAAACGACATCTTGATGCCCAAATCCCCAAATAGTACCCCAGTAGATGTTACCCCTAATAGTAGCCCTCTATACCAAAGTGGCAATGTGCCTTGTTTGGGATGAAAATGTAAAAAAAAAAAAAAAAAAAAAAGCACCTGGTGAATGATGTTTGCCAAGCAGAACCGACTTCTGGGGTACAGTGATGTTGTACATTATTCTCAAGGAGTTCAACTGTTTTTTTGACATCATCTGGAATTAAGCCAAGTGCATCTATGATTATTGGCATGATGGAATTTTCTTATTCCACAATTTAGCAATCTCCGCTCTCAGTTTCTGATAGTTCTGTATGTTCTCTTTCTTCTTGCCCGTTAAGTTGATGTTTTTTGGACAAGCCACATCAATAATTTGCATTCATTGATCTTTTTGTTCACAACTACAAATACGGTTTAATGTGAGTTTAATTTAATGTTTATTGTTATGTTCTTCTATTTCTTGTTATAAATAATTTTATCAAGAATTTTTCATGAGTTTTGGTTTCGGTTTCAATGATGGCTGAAAGAACTCAAGTTGTCCCCCCTCTTGGGTAGAGCACTATCGTAAATTATCTTACTCGCTACTTAATTTAGCTGAAAAAATGCGAAGCTCGCGGTTTGTTTACAAACAAACGTTTGAGCCCTCTAAGAGTGGCAGACGGATGTTTATTTAAATAGACATTCGGACAGTTTAATTTCGGCCACCGATTTCGTAGTCAGGGGGTAGAACTGCCGACTGTCATCACGACGGTTCTAGGTTCGATCTTCGGCTTGGGAGAGGTGTTAGTCTAGCGGCACTGATGAGTTGTGAAACAACGAAACAGGTCTGTATGTCGATGACTAAAATATATTTTATAAAGCCCTCCTCTTGGGTAGAGCACTATCGTAAATTATCTTACTCGCTACTTAATTTAGCTGAAAAAATGCGAAGCTCGCGGTTTGTTTACAAACAAACGTTTGAGCCCTCTACGAGTGGCGGACGGATGTTTATTTTTTTTTTTTTTCATAAATTTTTATTTTGGTATCGATTCAACTAATACACTCAACTCATATGAATATAGCTTTTTATTTTTGAAATCGCATATATATATATATATATATATATATATATAAACAACTTAAAATTGCACACTGAAACTATGAGGCCAATGGAGCATAATTGCTCCACTTCTCGTTCTCCTTCTTATGTTCCTGTCCCAAGTTACTGAGAAGTTTACAATTTATACTACTACTACTACTACTACTACTACTACTACTACTACTACTACTACTACTACTAATAATAATAATAATAATAATAAAAATAATAATAATAAAAATAATAAAAATAATAATAATAAAAATAATAAAAATAATAATAAAATAATAAAAAAAATAATAATAAATAATAATAATAATAATAAATAATAATAAAAATAATTATAAAAATAATAAAAATAATAATAATAATAAAAATAATAATAAAATCATAAATAATAATAAAAATAATTATAAAAATAATAAAAAAAATAATAATAATAATAAAAATAATAATAAAATCATAATAATAATAATAATTCTATTCTAGTGTTGCCTGGAAGTTTTGTTCATAGAATTCCCATTGCCTGCCACTATTATTCAACAGAAATAAAGAATATGTTGTATATATATATATATATATATATATATATATATATATATATATATATATATATATATATATATATTGTACAGTGAAAAATAATAAACGGATATAAAATATAGAATCGATTTATTACGTTAGGTACGCAAATAAAAGTGCCTGTCAAACAGCAACTTTTAAGCAAGTCGACAAATAAATCTTCTCAGCTCAAACATATATATATATATATATATATATATATATATATATATATATATATATATATATATATATATATATATATATATAATGAGAATAATAGAGATAGTATTCCGACAAAATGGAGAAATAAAAAGGAACAAACCGTATTATGTGTTCATCAACGTTTCGTCTGTAGTTTGAGATTCATCCAGAGGAAGTCTCGAAATAAAGACGAAACGTTGATGAACGCATAATACGGTTTGTTCCTTTTCATTTCTCTCTCTCTCTCTCTCTCTCTCTCTCTATATATATATATATAATGACTTCATTATATATATATATATATATATATATATATATATATGAAATGAGTTCATTTTATATATATATATATAATGAACTCATTTTCCCCCTCTGATTTTGACCTTAATAGGATTAGAAATCAAGACATTCCATGCAAATGTAATATGCACAAACTGCAGCACAATATCTGAAGTGTGTTATAGGCATATTACTTCTCCACTTCCTCGATAATCGTAGATTTCTATATTTTTTCTGCTGAGAGTTCCCAGCCAAATTCGGTTACAATCAATGGAAGTGGTAAAACCTTTTCTCTCTAATAAATTCCTCCTTCCCCCGCCAACACTTAACACTTGGGGTTTCTTCGTAGTTGCTTAAAATACTGGAAGATAATTTTAACGAATCAAAGGGTTATTTATGATTTTTTGTCCGCTTTTCGCGGTGTTTTTTTTGCTTTTGTTTTTCCGAACACGTCCATCATTTATGACCACGTCCATCTGATTTATGAACACGTCCATCATTTATGAACACGTCCATCATTTATGAACACGTCCATCATTTATGAACACGTCCATCTGATTTATGAACACGTCCATCATTTATGAACACATCCATCTGATTTATGAACACGTCCGTCATTTATGAAGACGTCCATCATTTATGGACACGCCCATCGTTTATGAACACGTCCATCATTTATGGACACGTCTATCATTTATGAACACGTCCATCATTTATGAACACGTCTATCATTTATGAACACGTCCATCATTTATGGACACGTCCATCATTTATGAACACGTCCATCGTTTATGAACACGTCCATCATTTATGGATACGTCTATCATTTATGAACACGTCCATCATTTATGAACACGTCCATCATTTATGAACACGTCTATCATTTATGAACACGTCCATCATTTATGAAAACGTCCATCATTTATGAACACGTCCATCATTTATGAACACGTCCATCATTTATGAACACGTCCATCATTTATGGACACGTCTATCATTTATGAACACGTCCATCTGATTTATGAACACGTCCATGATTTATGAACACGTCCATCATTTATAAACACGTCCATCGTTTATGAACACGTCCAAAATTTATGAACACGTCCATCATTTATTAACACGTCCATCGTTTATGGACACGTCCATAATTTATGGACACGTCTATCATTTATGAACACGTCCATCTGATTTATGAACACGTCCTTCATTTATGAACACGTCCATCATTTATGAACACGTCCATCATTTATTGACACGTCTATCATTTATGAACACGTCCATCTGATTTATGAACACGTCCATCGTTTATGAACACGCCCATCATTTATGAACACGTCCATCATTTATGAACACGTCCATCATTTATGAACACGTCTATCATTTATGAACACGTCCATCATTTATGAAAACGTCCATCATTTATGAACACGTCAATCATTTATGAACACGTCCATCATTTATGGACACGTCTATCATTTATGAACACGTCCATCTGATTTATGAACACGTCCATCATTTATGAACACGTCCATCATTTATGAACACGTCCATCGTTTATGAACACGTCCATAATTTATGAACGCGTCCATCATTTATGAAAACGTCCATCATTTATGAACACGTCCATCGTTTATGAACACGTCCACCATTAATGAACACGTCCATCGTTTATGAACACGTCTATCATTTATGAACACGTCACTCATTTATGAACACGTCCATCATTTATGAACACGTCCACCATTAATGAACACGTCCATCGTTTATGAACATGTCTATCATTTATGAACACGTCTATCATTTATGAACACGTATATAGTTTATGAACACGTCCATCATTTATGAACACGTCCATCATTTATGAACACGTCCATCATTTATGGACACGTCCATCGTTTATGAACACGTCCATCATTTATGAACACGTCCATCATTTATGGACACGTCCATCATTTATGAACACGTCCATCGTTTATGAACACGTCTATCATTTATGAATACGTCCATGATTTATGAACAAGTCCATCGTTTATTAACACGTCCATCATTTATGAACACGTCCATCATTTATGAACACGTCTATCATTTATGGACACGTCCATCAGTTATGAACACGTCCATCGTTTATGAACACGTCCATCATTTATGGATACGTCCATCATTTATGAACACGTCCATCATTTATGAACACGTCTATCATTTATGCACACGTCCATCATTTATGAACACGTCCATCGTTTATGAACACGTCCATCATTTATGGACACGTCTATCATTTATGAACACGTCCATAATTTGTGAACACGTCAATCATTTATGAACACGTCCATCATTTATGAACACGTCCATCATTTATGAACACGTCCACCATTTATGAACACGTCCATCGTTTATGAACACGTCTATCATTTATGAACACGTCCATCATTTATGAACACGTACATCGTTTATGAACACGTCCATCATTTATGAACACGTCCATCATTTATGAACACGTCCATCATTTATGGACACGTCCATCATTTATGAACACGTCCATCGTTTATGAACACGTCCATCTGATTTATGAACACGTCCATCATTTATGAACACGTCCATCATTTATGGACACGTCCATTATTTATGAACACGTCCATCATTTATGATTACGTCCATCATTTATGGATACGTCCATCATTTATGAACACGTCCATCGTTTATGAACACGTCCATCTGATTTATGAACACGTCCATCATTTATGAACACGTCCATCATTTATGAACACGTCCATCGGATTTATGAACACGTCCATCATTTATGAACACGTCCATTATTTATGAACACGTCCATCGTTTATGAACACGTCCATCATTTATGAACATGTCCATCATTTATGAACACGTCTATCATTTATGGACACGTCCATTATTTAGAAACACGTCCATCGTTTAGTAACACGTCCATCGTTTATGAACACGTCTATCATTTATGAACACGTCCATCATTTATGAACACGTCCATCATTTATGAACACGTCTATCATTTATGAACACGTCTATCATTTATGGACACGTCTATCATTTATGAACACGTCCATCATTTATGAACACGTCCATCATTTATGAACACGTCCATCATTTATGAACACGTCCATCATTTATGAACACGTCCATCTGATTTATGCTTTTTTTTTTCGATTTCTTTTTTAAAGAAGTTTTACTTTTTTCGCTTTTTTTTTGTTTTGTTGTTTTTGTTTTTTGTTTTTTGTTTTTTTTTGTTTTTTTTTGTTTTCGTTTTCCCGATTTTTTAAAGAAGTTCAACATCGTTTTTTTTTAATATTCAAACAGGCTTATCACTTCGCTTATTCTTTACTTTAACTCTCCCCCCTTACACACATACACACCTCCAAACAACCGGGCAACGCCGGGTACCCCCTTTAGTTTTCAATATAATGAAACGTAGTAACGTTTTCATGCCACAACAAAAAGTTAATGTCCGGCTTAACAGATATTTGAGAGTAATAGCAATTTAACAACAAATGATTTTTTAAAAAATTAAACTCGGCTTGCATTTTATTATATTGGATTACACTTTAGGGTAGATTTCGTATCAGAATCTATGAGAATAAGTGATCTTATCTTATAACTCTGTGTTGTATTTGGATTATTCGGAATATTGTTCTTATTTTGAGAGTTATTTGCACAATGCTCGAAAAACTCCTGATTCCCAAATTCGACAAGATACACTTGAAGATGGCCGGCTGTTACATCGACGAAACGTTTTGCAAATAACACTAAAACTAAGAACAGAATGGATTGTTTCAGTGTGTAATTTTAAAAGTTATTATGAAATATATATAGTGAAATTATAAACTGGATTGCTCCAGGGTGCAATAAAAAAATAATCATAAAAATAGCATGAAAATTATAAACTTAATAATCAACTTGATTGTTTCAGAGTGTTATTTATTAAGTACTTCTAAAAATATATAATAAAAATAATCAACTTGATTGTTTCAGCATGCAATTCAATTTTCTGCATGAATGGTGGTACATGCAAATACGTGAAAAGAAAAAACAGATGGAGAAAAAAATGCGATTGTCCAGTAAATTTCTTTGGCAGACGTTGCGGAAAATGTACGTATTTAATTAAACTTATATTGCATGTAATACAAGTATTTCTAGAACATGACAGACAAAACTTTATTGCATGAAATGCATTGATCACAAGGAGTCAAAAACAAGTGAAAATTGAAAAAAAATCGTTATATTTTATCTTAGTTTATTTTTAATCAGTTCAAATGCATGTCACGTTGGTACAGTGGTAACGTCACCAGCTTTGAATACTACAGTTTTGCTTTTGGTTTCGATTCTAGCTGATGGCACTTAAATACGTTTTTTATTTTACTTTTGAAATTACGACTCTATTATAATGTATTAACTCTAGACAAATTAAAATAACATATTTAAGCGTATTTTACGACCGGGCAAAGCCGGGTGCCCTCCCCTAGTCGTTATTAAAACAGCCACTATATTTTCGTGCAGTATTATAATACGATTCTCGTTATATTCAAATTCAATACAATACGATTTCTAAATAAGTTTGATAAACGATGATATAAACTACCACCTCCATCTGCTGACTCTTTTAGGGTGCGATCCCGATCATTGCAAGAACAATGGTAAATGTAGGTTTGTGGGAAGAAGAAGAGTATGCAAATGTGCGCCAGGTTACACCGGCAGACGCTGTGGAAAAGGTAAGTATTTTTGTCTTTTTTTGCGAAACAATTTTAAAGCTGTAACGTTGCTTGGGTGCCAACACGTTGTAGTCCCAGTCGCAGACAAAGGATAGAAAAGAACGTCAACTCGTTTTTTTTGTTGTATAACATTTATTTCCGCATTCTCTCGTTATTGCTTTTCGAACGTCATCCCTGCCTCTCATGTGATCTCGAATGTTATCTAACCAATCTTATAGTGGACAAAGTCACCCGCTGTTAAGTAGAGGATAGGAAAGAAGATCGTATGGTCATCTTAGCCAAGAATGAGTACACAAAATTCATCGAAATTATACTTACAGCTAGCGGCTGCGCCACGTCGGCACACACAATTTTGAGTCAAACAGAAAATCGAGTACACTTAACATCAAGTACACTCAACGCTTACCATGTGAACTCGGAGTATGGGAAATTCCTATATGTACAAAACAAAATCACTCAAATAACAAAAATACCCTAACTAAGGGATAATGATACTATAGAAGATATTCTGACATCTAAGACCTCTACAGTGAAGGGATGGGAAACTAATTGAGTCAGAACATTACACCTGGGTGTAAAATATACACCTGGGTATAAAATATACACCTGGGTATAAAATATACGTATGTAGAGTACAAGTTGAGAACAGCAAAGCTGATATGAGACACACTTTTATTTACCTATAAAATTTTTTTTACTTAGTTTTACATCTTGTGTGTGACACAAGGTTTCAAGAAATGAAAACCTCTGATCTTCTGATGCGTTTTGTCAACCCCGAGAATATTTATATCAAACTCAGAAGTTGTATCGTTGAGTGAAAAACAATATACAGATCTAAATGCGACTTTGTCTCTGTGTGTGTATATGCGTTCGTTCTTTATATACTCCGAAACGGCTGAACATGTTTTCTTTAAAATTTACAGAACTTCAGTGTATAAGTTTGGGATTGATCTTAGTTAAGTTTTGTCTCAGAATATCCCCGATAAGTACCGATAATCAATAATCGAAACTCTGTTATTCTACTTTATCGATCATCGGTAAAGCCATTTTTCCATGTCATCGCTTAGCAACTAGGATAGAAAAAAGGGCCGTGAAAATTCTACTGTGGGTTACTTGATCTCGTGTTTAAAACATTTTTTTTTGCATGACGTGGTTTGTAGGTTCAAACTCTGCATGTAAACTTCTTTTTTTTTTACATGGAGTTCACCACTTATCAAGGCCCAATGGCCACTCAGGGATAAGGGTTATTGTGTGTACAATAATCAAAGGGATAGTGTAGCAATAGTATTGGAGAATTGGTAAGGTGTCATTACTTAGGGGGGGGCGGTTCATCAGGAATTTGTTTGTGTTGGACTTGAAGACATCCAGGTTAAAGTCGGGAGGGAAACAGGCAAGTGGAACAGAGTTCCACAGGCGTGCAGTTCTAAGAAAGAAGCTTTGTTCATGGTATCTACGTTTTGATTTAGGCACAGATAGGGAGGGGGGGAAATTATTGACGGTGGTTTCAGCTAGTCGGGTGTTTTTTGAGAAAAATTGGCGAGGGGGACTAGAGAATTGAGCTCAGACGAACACCTTGTTTTAATTAGCTGCAAAGAATTTTATAAGACTTGAAAATTGATGTTCTTTTTTTGAGCAGTGCAAAAGTTAATTATGTTTCTGTTTTTGAACGTTCATTGAACAAGCAACCAATCCTGAAATAATTGCAAAACCGTCTACACACATATTTAGTGATAATATGATTCAGAGGTTTCTTATATGTCGGTTTATAAAAACATAGGCGCCCCAACAATCAAGTACAAGTAATATGCCTTGAAGCATAAGATAAGGAATTTTTCGGCACAGTTGACTAATTGCAGAAATATACAACGACAACCACATAAATTCTTACAGCGAATAGATAGACGATGTTGATCCTATGGTTTCTTTTGCATACGGTTCAAGAAAATGTGACCTCCAAACCTCGCCAAAATAGTAATCCGCCAATTACCCAATATACAACTTGAACCTTATATTACCCAACTGCTTTAAAGAACCTTCACCATGGATTTTCTCACGCAATCTGGATCTACAATTTTCATATCCTTTGCTTCAAATCCTCTTGCTACAGGACTTCTGATTAATTATTTTGACTTTGATTTTCCATTTCTCACTGATTACATACCTTTATAAACATTTGCTAATATTTTCTCCTGATTGTTCGGTTGAAATGTTTTGGAAATAACCCTATGTTAAACTTTGATTCAATGGTAGAATAGGAGTGCAGGGGAATATGCTGTGGTTCAAATTCCGTAAACGTAACGAAAACTTTTTTAATAAATGACAAGTCACATATACATTATTTTGACTTTGACTTTCCATGTCTCACTAACTTTAGCAAATAGGGTACATACCTTTATAAATATTTGCTAATATTTTCTCTCCTCTGAAGAGATGGTAGACATCGAAACCCTATAGGTTAAGGAGATTAATTTTCTAAAGTATTCTTTGTCTTGCTTAGAATAATAAAAATCTTTGATATAAAAATCAAGCACTTCAAAAATTCATTGAATCAATACAATATATATATATATATATATATATATATATATATATATATATATAGTAGCTCAGTTTAGTTTCGTATATACAAACATGTATAACATTTTATAATTTGTTGATATTATTTTCATAAGTATGTATACACAAATTAGAATTAATAAATTTACCAATTATTAAATAAAACATTTTGGTAGAAGATTCATAAATTAATTAAAATTGTTAGTACGAATAGTTGGGTTTAATGACTTTGTTTGATAAAGATTCAATATGGCGTAATGGAAAAATATAAAGGTAACTGCAGCTTCTCTTCCAATTTTCAGATTTTTACCATGTTAAATAACATTTCAATTCCTTTTGATGGATTGATTGTTGCTATTTCTTCTGATGAAGGGCATAATAGATTCACTGATTGATATAATAATTAAGTGATTGATTTTGTGCTACGAAACAGATGCTGTCAAGAATTGTATATGTAAACCGAATTAAAGGAATAAATTATAAGGTGGTCAACATCATGAATTTTTATTCTACACACACACACACACACACACACACACACACACACACACACACACACACACACACACACACACACACACATATATATATATAAATTTAAAAGAGATTAGAACAATAGTCTAAAGAGCATAGTGTATTTTAATGTAATAGTAAAATTACTAGTTTAATTAAAATACAGGGAAAGAAAAAGTGCTCGTTGTAATTTAGATATATAATAAGCTCGATATAATCACATTACTAAATATATATATATATATATATATATATATATATATATACATATATATATATATTCCATTTTCATCCCAAACAAGGCACAGTGCCACTTTGATGTAGGGGGCTACTATCAGAGATGTAGGGAGTTGAGCAGCAAGATATCTGTTCACATTACACACTTGAACTTCTGCATGTCAGTACAGTTGGGGAAGCAGGAAGAACCAGGAAGAGAATTCCAAAGTCCAGCAGTTCTGGGAAAGAAACTGCTAGAGTATAATGCTTTCTTACATCTAGGGATCTCTATTGTTTAGGGGTGGGACTTTGCTGCTTGTCGGGTTTGTCGGGTGTATTTAGGTCGAAGGGGTACAAGGGCTTGTAGTTTGAACATTCACCATAAGAATACGTGTAAAACAGTCAGATGCAACATTTCGTCGATGGTACAGAGGTTGAAGCTTAGATGAAAGTTCAGGACCTACTAGGTTGGCGACTTTCTTCTGAACTTTGTTCAGTAGTTTCCATTTTTCCATTTTCATTATGTGTCTGCGTTGTGTTTACTGCTTTAGTTTATTGTTGATTAGAATCAGATTTAAGTCTTTAAGTGTATTCATTTTTCTCTCTTTGTTTCTTCTTTTTTTTTTTTTTGTAGTGCGCGGTTGAAAAGAATTTCATCAACTTGGATCTCCAATCCCAAAAAGCCTGCATAACCGAACATCTTGACAAAGAGGTTATATATAAGATATACTTTAATTTAGTTTAGACAATGATTTTGATCAACTATTTGTTAATGAAATATAGGAATTGAATAAACTATAATTATTTTTGAAATGTAATATGAATTGAATAAAAGGCTATTTCACATAAAAAAAAAATTTCTGTCGTTATTAATCTAATATATAAAAACTATATGTCTGTCTGTCTGTCTTCATATTTTCAAACTCTATCTCTTCCGAAACTAAAAGTCGCAGAGCGGTGCTAGGGGTCTCAAATGAATTGGAGTTTTATGGACCATTTTTTATGGGTCTTTAACCGGTGAAAAAAGTTTTAAAGGGATTAAAAATGGGTCAAAATTGAAAAAATCGCCATACATTTTGTATATTTGTCTTAGTTTATTTTTAATTTATAAATTTTGTGCGGACTTTATTTTTGGCGCCATTATTGTTATTATTTATTTGTAAAGGTGTATTGTTTTTTTTTTTTTTAACCTTTGCTTATTTTTGCACTTTACATTTCGCTTTGCAAAGCGGCGAAGAGACAGTTCTTTCCCCTTTACTCTCGCTTCCGATGTTTTGACAGGACGTACTTTTAGTTATACTATTAATTTTAGTTATCAAATATTTAAACATTTTAATATAAAAAATATTAGAATAAAATATTAAAATATCTGATAACTAAAATATATATACATAAACTGAACCCAGGCAATAGAAGTCATGTCTGGCTTCATGAGCAAGGACCCGAACCATTCGGCTACCGTCAACCGCGAGAGATATAGTTGAAATTTAAATATTTATTCTTTTTAAATGCTTTTAACGTCAGTCAGAGTGATCTAATCATTATATGAAGATCTATGCACACACACACACACACACACACACACACACACACACACACACACACACACACACACACACATATATATATAACTACTTCATTTACTCACATAAATTCAATAAAAACAACACTAGCGAATAAATACTGGGAACTCAAAGAAAGCGGACATTCGCCGGTAGTCGAATGGAAAATAATGAGACAAGCTACCACATGCAGACATTTAGACGACCCATGTAAATTATGCCTCCATGAAAAATTTTCTATCCTGTACTTTAAAGAACCTCAAAATCTATTAAACTATAGACGAGAAATAGCAAACAAAATAAAACTTACTCTAGGATAGCGATACAAAATAGCTTTAAAACTAACAATAACAATAGAAAACAAACAAATAAATAAATTAAACAAACATGAATATACATAAACGATCACACATATATGTATATATATATGCATATATATGTGCATGTATGTGTGTACACATAGGTATATTTATATATATATATATATATATATATATATATATATATATATAAAATGAGGGAAAAGATCTACCTTAAACCACTAACCTAGCTCTAAAACAGATCCTTTGTTCGATAAAATGCATGCCCATTGGCTGATAGGAAGGGGCGCGGTGGATACTAGAAAGCTGATTGGCTAACCAGAAATCCTCAACATATATAAAAACAAGAAGCAACCACAGAATTCGCGCATAAGCTTGACGAATCCTATAAGTGGATGAAACACAGAATATTCAGTGTAGCTTAATCGCCATATATATTTTATAAATTACTATATATATATATATATATATATATATATATATATATATATATATATATATATATATATATATATTCTCTTATATTATTCTCTCCCTCCCCCTGCTTTCTCTAAGCTTCCACAGCAGTACTATTATCTACCTTACTCTTCATTTTTTTAAATTTTCGTTCATGTTTTATTTATTTATTTTTTAAATTTTCTACTCTCCATGTTTTATTTTATTTTTTAATCTATTTTAAGCTAATGTAACGTATGCTTGATGTGGTAAATATATTTATATGTAACCAAGCTCTTTTTCGTTATCTGACAAAAAGCATTAGGCTTCGAAATGCCACGACGTAAAGAGTTTCTTTGTTTTAAACTCTCATACTTCCCTTATTGAACAGACAAATAAATTGTAGTTTGACAAGCAATAATTTTCATATCAATAAATTAGCAGCCCTAAAAAGACTTTATAAAAAGACGAGAGGTGAGAGGACAGGGAGAAGTGGTGTATGATTATGACAGGTCTCAAGTAGTAACAGATACAAAAATTACTAAAAGCGATAAGTTAGAAAAATAATTATTAATGAAAAAAGAAATCTGTAAAGGGAAGCAAAATTATATTACGCTTATTTAAAAAAAGAGATAAATTGACAGGGGAGATAATTCAGTTCTGTTGATTACGTCACGTGATGAACGTAATTGAAAATGTGGGACAAAATTTATTTCTTCATGTAGATTTTTTCCAAAACAGTTTCTCATTAATAATTATTTTTCTACCATATCGTTTTCCATAATTGTTGGATATTTTACTATTTGCAACAAAACGATTACGTAGGTACTAATCGTTTTACTTGGAATTAAATAGTTTTCGTTATTATAATGTAGAAGCACTTATCTTGCTTTCTTTATTTTTTCCTTGACTCATAATGTCTAATAAGTAATGTTTCTGGATAAAAAAAAGGAATTCATGTTATTTGCATCCTTCAAACTACTGTTCTCATCGTCGAACTCGGGATTTTGGACAGAATTTCGGACACAACCCTTTATTTACTCCATGGGTTAGAATGCTCTTGTTTGGTCAACCATATCTGGATAGAGGTAATCAATGATTCATAATTGTATTTTTCAGTCGCCCACACTGAGAATTGAACCTTCAACCTTCAGGAAAATATCACTTTTTACAATTGATTTTTTCAAGTACTCTAACCATTGTGCCACGGATTCTTGTGCAAGGTTCGATTTGGACAGTCTTTAAAAGGTCAACCCACCTAAATGAAACCATGATTTGTCTCTGAAATACGTAACTTTTAACTAACTGATTTGGACTTTATCTCTCATACTTGTGATCGAGCAATTTATTCATACATTTTCAACGCTTAATATATATATATATATATATATATATATATATATATATATATATATATAGGCTTATATGTAATATACTGAGTTCGTGTAATTCAGTAAATTTTCATATACCAATAGGTTTTAAGCCACAAATGGTTGACTTAAGGATTAAGCTACAAAATTATCACATTTCATAATTGAGCATTAATATACTGTGTGTTCAAAATCAAGACTTCAAGACAAGGTGTTGATGGCAACGAAAAGTGTATTTCATTTTACGTTACAATTGTTTCAATGTCCAGTTCGACAGTTTCAAGTATTATATCATTTGAAAATTAAAAAAAAAAAACATCATTTCTTCAGACTTTATGAATAAACACACTTTAGGCAATGTAGCATTTTTTGAATAGGAAGAAAAAAGGCGGGGAAGGGGGGTTAATCCCTAACGGGAAAAGCATGCGAGAAACATTTACCTTGGTTGTGGTTACGGAAAAGCCCATTTAAATATATATATATATATATATATATATATATATATATATATATATATATATATATATATATATATAGTAAGTTATAAAATATATATGACGATTAAGCTACACTGAATATTCTGCGTTTCATCCACTCTAGGACTCTTTATGCTTATGCGCGAATTTTGTGGTTGTTTGTCATTTTTATATACGCATATGTGCATATATAAAAACAAAACAAAAATGTGCGTGTATGAAACGTGAAATATTCAGTGTAGCTTAATCACCATATATATTTTATAACCTACTAACTAGCTCTACCTACGTATTGAGCACTTTTGAAGTAAATACTTAAAGTTTACGCATAAATTTATACTTTCGTATACTAATTTTATGTGAGTAAATTAAGTAGTTATATATATATATATATATATATATATATATATATATATATATATATATATATATATGGCGATTAAGTTACACAGAATATTCCGCGTTTCATCCACGCTAGGATTCATCAGGCTTACACCAGCCGCAATGAGGCGAACACTTCCTTACAATGTTTCCATGTGCCGCCATGATATGTATGTATGTATATATATATATATATATATAATACTTGTTTATTGTTATATAAACATGCTCACATCCCGCTGCTACAAATAGCCACTTGTTTCAATCAAACAACAGATATCATCAGGCAGCGACTTGACTATTCAAAAGTTCAATGAAGATTATTCATTGTACTTTTGAAAAGTCAAGTCGCTGCCTGATGATATCTGTTGTTTGATTGAAACAAGTGGCTATTTGTAGCAGCGGGATGTGAGCATGTTTATATAACAATAAACAAGTATTATCAGCTCTTTTTATTGAGCACTATCTAACAACCTCGTTGAATTCATTAGTCCATTACTTTTGAATATAAAAAAACCCGAGTATATATATATATATATATATATATATATATATGTGTGTGTGCGTGTGTGTGCGTGTGTGTGTGTGTGCGTGCGTGTGTGTGTGTGTGTGTGTGTGTGTGTGTGTGTATATACCTCTTCTCTGGCCTGTAGGGGACTAAAAATTAGAGGACATGCCCCTTATGTCTTTTACTTTTGGTTACGGGCAGACATGTGGATTTTCCCTCTCAAGAGAGGAGAACCTTTTTTCCACCACGAGGTGAGCTCTAAGGACTTATTCCACCAGTCAGTGAGTCTTATTGAACTGTCTCCATTGCACTATGTTATGTTGTTCTTTAAATGTTTGTCATGTACAATAAATGTGTAAAGGTAATTGGGCTATTGTGTTTTATTTGTATTTTTCTGTTTAGTTTAAACTAACAAGCCCACACCACTGGACCGGTCATAACCGAATCTGACATGATGATGGTCCCTCCCATCTGTCCATTGGATATCCAGCATAGATTAAAGCGAATACTGGCAAATGGAGGTTGTAGTCTGAAAATTGCCGCGAAGTTCGTTTGAGCAGACTGAAACAAAGGGATTCACTAACGACACAAAACAGGATATAGAAAAAATTGTATTAATTATTAAAACAATAAAATTTACAAGTTTTGCAAAACTTATTGTGTTTGCGGCTTTAGAGAAAGTCCAACTATAAAGTTATTTTACGTCCAAAGAATTAGACGGCTCTTGTAATGTTCGTATAGGCACAAAATTTTAGGAGAGGAATTTTCCTACCTGTTGCTTCATGGACGAGCTGTGGTTAAAAAAGGAAGAGACTATTGTTCTATAAGCGAACCCGATAAACGGGGGTCCCTGATTGGTTAATTAGACAGACCCTATTTTTAGATTGTTAGTGTATTAAAGGGAGGTAAGTGGGAATGATAACCCCCCCCCTTTTTTTTATAAAATGACCTTTGCTAAAGATAACTGCTGGCTACCCTGCTAACTTTTTAGTCTTCTTTTTTTCTCTCCTGGAAACTGTTCAACTTTCTGCCGTTGAAATAAACCTTTCCATTGTTGTTTTGAAAGAGGGTTTGTTTTCCACTCCAGTTACTAATTAATTTATAGTCAAGCGAACCAACCACACATTCCTAAACAATTAAAGAACTAAATAAACTATAAAAAATAAAATGTAATTTAAAAATGTCCTTTTGCTATACAAATATGCAAATTAGTTAACATGGCGACTGATGTCACACACGTATAAGCAGTTTATAAAGACATGTCAATTGTGTAAAGTTGAAACGGTAGACAAAATTGTGTAAAGTTGAATTAGCTTAAAATAAAGTATTTTAACGGTAGACAAATACGTTATATTTTTTCTGAATTACCTCCCTTTCATTGGCATTACTTTATAAATTAAGCGATATTCAGCAAATGTATGTTTTGTGATCCAGTTTTCACAATTATCTCCCTTATATTGACATTATTTTAACATATTTTTATTTTTCATTCTTGTCATTTTTGGATGAGATTAAAGTGTAGTATTCACGCTTCCAGTGATGCAGAGAAATAGGCGGCACGAAGGATGCAGCAAATAGTGTCAGATAAAAAAATTGTATTTTACTCAATTATTTTTTACATAAAATAATAAATAAAATGGGCGCTTATACAGTGACATTAAAAAATGAAAATATTGGAAAAAAAGGTTATATCGTACGTACTCGTAAACTCGTTATAGTCTGAAGTTCTTTGAAAAAAAGTTTCACCTTATTTCATCAAGTAGTTTTTATTTTACAGCGAAAAAACTATTTGTTATGATACTGAGCAAAAGGTTCAATTTTTAGGAAGAAAAGCTAGTAATAAAGATGGGTAGGGAGTGTCGGCGCTTTACATGGAGTTATCTCCCCGTGGTGTGTTCAACAAATTTCGTAATGGCTGACTTCAACGCGCTCTCATAAAGACATGTTTTTCTGCTGTAAAAAAAAAAAAAAACTACTCGATCAAATTGATTTTTTTTTCGGAGATCTTCAGTCCAAAGCAGATATGTACAATTTAACATTTGTTCGCTATTTTCATTTTTTAATGTTTTGACTAAACTTGTTTAATCATCGCCATTTGCCTATTTCCGAGGACGAGGAGATGGTGCCTTTAAACGAAAAGGCAAAAACAAAAGACAAAATGAAAAAAAAAAGGATTAAAAATTACAAATAAACGCTGTAAAATAAGTAAATAAAAAAAAAACTAAAAAATTTATCAAGGTATTTTTTCCTGCCCATATTTCAAAATAATCTCATCAAATTTTGAAAAACTATAAGGGGTCATTGGAGTTATCTCCCCTGGCGTTCCCCTCATTGCCAACGAAATAAGATGGAGGTAACATGATCGATCTCAGTAAAATTTGATTTTTCTCTGTAAAAAAAACTACTCGATCAAATTAAGTGAATTTTTTCGTATGAAAACTTTATTCCATAACGAGTACGTAAAATACATATATATTTTTCCCCAATATTTTCATTTTTTTAATATCTTGATTAAACTGTACGAGTACCATCAAATGTTATTGTTTCCATGTTTGGAATATTTTGGTAGAACTGAACGAGCACAGAGCACACACCACTCTAATTTTTTTCTGTTGGTTTTCTTTTTTTTGTTGCAGTTTTTTCAATGGATTAATATTGATTGGATATTAATAAACCAGATTATTATTATTATTATTATTATTATTATTATTATTATTATTATTATTATTATTATTATTATTATTATTATAATAATAATAATAATAATAATAATAATAATAATAATAATAATAATAATAATAATAATAATAATAATGATGAAGATGATGATGATGATGATGTCAATATTTCGACATTTGAAAGGGGTAATAAATACCCCCATCTTATAAACACGGAAAGGAATTATTGCCCCTGGTTTTTCTTGTACTTATGCAGTTTTGCTACCGTGCTGAAACAACGTTATCATTTCAAAGCTATTCTTAACATCGGCAGGAGAGGCTACTTTGTAACTACTCTGTGCTTCCACCTAATAATTTAATGAAAAAAAGATATCGTGAAACTTGAAATTAATCTGAAAAAAAAAATAAATAAAAAATAACGCGGAATCAATAGTGTATAATACTTTTTTTTTCACTTTTTTTTTTTCCTATTTTGTGAAAAAAATATAAAGAAATCAATAGATATCTCATATATTTTTTATACTACTAAAAAAAAAATGTGGATTTGAATGAAAGCCACCTAGTCTCTAATTGTTTTATTGTTCGTTTTTTTTTTTTCCATTTTTTTCAGTGAATATTTTTCCCACGCATATTTTTGCTACGTGCGCGTACAACAATAGCCACCACTTGTAACAAAGAATTACAATTCTTAATATCCGGAAAACTACTTGTTTATGGAAAATTTAAATGTGATATTCGTTTTCAGCACACCCCGAAAAATCCTACTTCCGTGTCACCACTTATCAAGGCCCGAAGGCCACTCAGGGATAAGGGTTATTGCGTGTACAGTAATCAATGAGATAGTATTGTAGTAATCATTAGTATTGGGGGTTTTGATAGAGTGTCTTACTTAAGGGGGCGGTTTGTCAGGAGTTTGTTTATGTTGGACTTGAAAACATCCAAGTTGTATTCAGGTGGGAAACAGGCAAGCGGCAGAGAGTTCCACTGGTGTGCAGTTCTAAAAAAGAAGCTTTGCTCATGGAATCTACGTTTGGATTTAGGCACAGATAAAGAGTGGGGAAAATTGTTGACATTAGTTTCAGCCAGACGGGTGTTTTTTGTGAAAGATTGGTGAGGGGGGACGAGAGATTGGAGCTCAGACGAGCACCTGCCATGGAAATAACGATAAAACAAAGACAGGCTCGCAACGTCTCTTCTGTGGGAGAGAGGCTGCAGGGAAAAGAAAAGGGCATCCCCCACTAAGCCACGAAGTCTATTTTGTACTCTGTCAAGGCAGGATAGGCTATTTTTAGCAGCTCCTGTCCAGATGTGGCAGCAGTACTCCATCCTTGGACGTACTTGACTTTTATAGAGATAGAGAATTGCATCAGTAGTGAGATATCTTCTGGAGCGATAGAAGGATCCCACCATTTTCCCAGCGTACCTGGCAACAGATTTGATGTAGGTGTTTCATTTCAGATGAGGAGTAAAGGTCAAACCCAGAAGCTTGTCAAAACATGGAGCCTCTCCAAGACGAGAGCCATCCATTTCAATTGATGCCAGATGGGGATCAGAGCGTTGATGATGTAAAGATAGAAATAAATTAATTTTTTATCTGACATTGCTTGCTGCGGACTTCCTGTCACTGATTCTTCTATATCGCTGCACTTCCTTTTTTTTCTGTCCTCAGTCTATGGAGGGAAATACTTCTAGACCAAGGCAATCTTTTATCTGTGTCCACATCTCGAGTGCCCGTTTTTGTCAGACCGATATTAAAAACTGACATCGTGTCCAACTCAGTTCTTGTTGCTAGGTAAGTAAATTACTATTAGCGATATAAATTTTGGGTTTGTTTTACAATCCACAGAGATATAAAAAATGGTCAAAAATTCAAACATATTATAACCCTATGGACTGAGTCGCCCGTCGCCGTGAGCAGAGATGGGCCGCACCTTAAAGGTAACCTCACTCCCGACGGCTCGGGGTAATAAAAAAATAAATAAATAAAATAAAATAAAAAAAAACTTATCAAATAAAATTCAATAACTTTTCGCCTGGAGCCTTCAAATTTTCAACGACTTTTAATCTTCTTCAAAAGTTTTCAAAAGCTTTTGAGAGTATTCAACTTTCCAACTCCTTGCAAATTAAGTCTTTAAACTGGCGAAGACTTATTCATAACTCTTTGTCGTCGCTTGATCGTCTAGTTTTTACCTTTGTCTTCATCTTTTCTTCGTCTAGTGGTTAGGACCTTAATAACTATGCCAGACGCTCGCTGGTTGCTGGAACTCATTGCTTTTCTACTTGAACACGCAATTCGTGCATAACCCTAAGTTCATGTGGCAGTTCTGCTTTCATGATGGCTAGTTGGTAACCCTATCACAAGGGTCCTTCAGCTGGTCATCTGATGTTGGACGTTGAGGAGGAGATCCTCTTTCACAGGCAGGTGCATCACTTTCTTCTGCTGCATCTTGAAACATCGGTCTAGGGAAGAATTCATTTCACAACCACAGGCAAACAACAAAAGAAATCACAAAGGCTTTTTAGAAACATTAATTATTCAACGTTGTTACAGGTATAGTCTCAGTAAGGACATGAGCTAGGAGCCTTTATAAGCTTGGTAAATCAGACTGAATTCTGGGTGCAGGATTATAATGGTTTAAATGTTTTTTTTTCAGCCAGGCCATTGGACGACATGTCCAACGGGCTGTACAACGGCTTCTCCTAACCGACGAATTCTCACCAAAACATTTCTTTATATTGTCTCTCTAACTTCTAGTTTATGCCCCCTTTCTATTTGGGGCTTTGTCTGTCTTTCTCTCTCTCCGTCTCTGCCTCTATCCCTCTGTCTGTCTCTCTCTTCCTCTCTGTCTCTGTCTCTATCTCTCTGTACCCTTTACCATTACTCGTGGGAGGGGGTTTCCAAAATACCATTTGTATAAGGCAGGATAAGTGAATCCGCCATCATAGTTAACCCCTTTTTTTTATATTCAATTTTCACCCCAAACAAGACACAGTGCCACTTTGAAGCAGGGGGCTACTATCAGGGACTTAATTAGCAGGATCATTATGAAGGGAGATGAGTAGAAAGATGTTTGTTCACATTACGCTTGAACATCTGCATATCAGTGCAGTTGGGAAAGCAGAATCCCGGAAGGGAGTTCCAAAGACTTGCAGTTCTGGGGAAGAAACTATTGGAGTAAAAGGCTTTCTTGCACCTAGGGATCTCTACTGTAAAGGGATGAGACTTAGTAGCTTGTCGGGTTTGTTGGGGGTAGTTACGTCGATGAAGTACAAGTGTTTGCAGTTCGTCAGAGCATTCACCATTAAAGTATTTGTAGAACAAGCAGAGGGACGCAACATCTCGTCGATGGGACAGAGGCTGAAGCCTAGATGACAGTTCAGGACCTATCAGGTTGGCAACTCTCTTTTGAACCCTGTCCAGAGTTGAGAGACAAGCAGCAGATGCACCAGCCCATATGTGACAACAGTACTCCATACATGGGCGAATCGTGGCCTTATAGAGGTATAGGATACTGTCAGGCGTAAGTAGTTTTCTAGCATGGTAGAGGGAGCCAACCTTCTTTGCAGCAGCCTTGGCAATGCTCAATGTATCTATTCCAGTTCATATTCCCTGTAAACGTTAGGCTGAGGAGTTTAAAAGTAGTACTTTCAGGCAATGTGTTCTTGGCCATTGCTATTGGTGGTAGAGAAGGTTTCTTGTAGTTATTAAAGGAAACAAGCTTAGTCTTAGTAGCATTGAATGTGACCATCCATTTTTGTCCCCATTCCACTACGGATTGGAGGTCATCCTCTAGTGTTTCTGCCATTTCCTTGGATATGTTTTCATTTGTTTTCCCCTCATATCTGTTATAGAGAGTGGTGTCATCGGCAAATATACCCATCTCCGAAACAATTTTATCAGGGAGGTCATTTATGAATATCAGGAATAATAGAGGTCGAAGGATAGACCCTATTTACAAAGTGATTTCACGGTCAATCTAATAATTAAAACCACTCGACAGTTCACCTACTTACCTAAAGGGTGATGGTTCATCTGTCAGTGCGAACGATACTCAAAATACAATTGCGAATTATTAATTATGAATGACAAAAAAAGAGCATGCTACTCGCATCGATTGAATAAAGGGTTTCAATCGAAATTCAGTGTAGATTCGTGAGTTTGATGGAAAGATTCCCACGTTCGATGAGATACACCTGAAGAAGGTCGAAGCTTACATCGGCCGAAACGTTGAAAAATAACACTCAAGATGAAAACAGTAATCTGAAGAATCTAAATAATAGGAATAATCAAACCTAACCCTAACCCTAACCTCATTTCAAAACTATCAGAAACGTGACAAATCTTCATCGACATAATTTATGTACTCGATAGTCATTTGTTTTCATTGCTCAAACTACTTTTGTCAAGAATAAAATCATTAGATCAAATCCACAACCGCTAAAACTGATATCCTTTGATGAAAGACGATAAATCTGTTTTATTTGTGTTGGGAAAGAAGCCGTATTTCTGTATTCGTTCAGATTTCACTGCTCTGGCGATAAATCTCCTTTTCTGTTATAAATCATTTCTGTATTATTCAGGTCTTACGGACCTACGATTTTTCTCTCTTTTTTCAGTAATAAAATCGTAACATCTAGTTTTTTGTGAAAGGTTATTATTGTTGACTTTCATACCTCTGTTGAAAGAGGGATCGTAATTATAATCGGTCGCTAGGTTCATTCTAGTTTCGCGAAGCATCTCGCATGAGCGTTTTACTCTCGGCCCCTGTATTTTCTTCCTGGGTTTTATTTAACTACTTTTGGTATATGTTGTGGGGGAATCACTATCCAAATGGACTGTTTTATCCATTATATAAACCATAGATCTTTTGATCTCAGGTGTAGATTAAACACCAGAGTGACCCTCACCTGCCCGGTGACGTTTACTACTCTTTTCAGTTGTAACCTTTTTACGTTGTTGTTCCAGTAATACATTGTTTAAACTCTATTCCGCTGTTCTGTTTTTTTTTGTGGCTTATTGCAAACCATAACAGTATAACAGCTAACTTCGTGTCATTTGGTTGGCCAGTGCATTTCTTGTTTCTAAAAAAAAAAAAAAAAAAAATGTGAGGGTTGATTTGGTAACATCCAGCCTTCTTCTGTTTGAACAGTTTTATTTGTTTTGACTTGAAGTGTAATTTAATCTGCTCGAAAGGGATATCTCAACAAGTACTCATCGTTATTCTTAAGTTCACGAGGTGACATATATGAGTTGTTTCCTGTTTTGTTTCTGCTATTCTTTTTTGTTCATGTCTGCATGAGAATAAACTAAATTTTGTTTTTAATTAGATTTTAAATGGGGGGGAACATATAAATGATACATGGCGTTTTTTTTTTTTAGAGGCGGTGAACTTTAAATCGACAACTCCATTTTATTTAATAGCATATTTGACAATTCATCATGTTATTTCAACGAGACAGAGCCACATGCCACACAGCATGTGATACGGTACGATGGTATTTATTTGATTTCCCACCAAAGCAAAATTTTTATATGAAGACTTTGCAGATATCATTTACGATTAGAGGTTCGATTCATGGCTTAGGATGGGCACTTATTCAGTCGCATGGAAGATTTTTGAAACATTGGATGACTATATACATAGCGTTTTTACAGGTGGCGAACCTTCAGTTAACAACTCTATTTTCTTCAATTCCAGATTTGGCAACTATTGATAATTTTTAATTCAACTTGGTTCCGCGATTTATCATGTGATTTCAGCGAGACGGGACCACATGCTATAACATGACTGACTTGAGGGAGCGATAGGGTTAGGGTTAGGGTCAGGGTTAGGGTTACACAGCATGCGATACGATCAATTTACTGAGTGAAAATATTTAATAAACGAATACAAATCCGTTAATTGGCCATAGGAAAAGAAAAAAACACAAGCAGAAAGAGAGAGAGAGTGAGAGAGAGAGAAACACAACACAGGAGTGACCACAGCCCAATAAAAGAGTAATCAAAATTGAACATTCCAATGTATAGTAGACACTTACACGTTTCCACCTCTTGGCAACAGTTCAAATGAACTACGAAAATGCTATTTTTACATCACCAGCACATTTTGAAAATAATTTCTGAAGGGGACGCTTCACAGAACGTCTGAAACGCGTTAAAAACGATTTCAATGATTTAAAAACATTATTACAATGATCAAAACATAATTCTCAATGAAAAACCAAGACACGGAATAATAAAATAATGTTAAAAAATACACATTGTTGGTGACTACCCCCGTATATATATATATATATATATATATATATATATATATATATATATATATATATATATATGTACGAGATTTCCTTGGATTTTACTTGTACAAATGGAAATTCTTTTAACTTTCTTGAAGTTTTACAATTGGGATTTTACCGTAACTAGATTTTTTATCTTCCACCAGACTATCCATTCATGTGTAATCACCTTTTTCTTTACCATATTCCCTCTGCTTAACTTATTTTGTTTTCAAGTAAGATCTTTGACTTACTTGTTGTTTCATCAAATACTTCTGCATGCAAAATCCGATCCCGCATTTTGCTAATTCCTACCCTCTGATAAGAAGGATAGTATTTCTTCGAAACTCCGCGGGTTAAGGACTATCCATTTATCTAGTGGTTCCTTTTCAGATTAAATATGTTTTTAACTCATTTCAAAGTGTTTTTAACATATTTTATTAACTGTTTTAACACACACACACACACACACACACACACACACACACACACGCACATATATATATATATATATATATATATATATATATATATATATATAGTAACCACTTGTTTGCCCTTAGTTTATTCAATTCATACAAGACAACCACTTAATATCCGTAAAAAGTTTAGTTCAGATCGACAATAGCAAAGAACATAAATTGCATTCGTTGGTTCCCCAACAAAAAGAGGGTGGACCTGTAAATTCACCTTTGTCCGTTCGTCCGTTCGTCTGTCTGCACTTTTTTCAATAACTACGCCTTAGAATTTTTTGAAATTTTGCACAAACATTAAACATGATATGAGTAAAAAGTAACTGAACGGATTTTCCAGGAAAACTCTGGTTGCCACCCCCTCCTCCAGGGGTGCTTTTCGGGTTAAAATGGCTAAAATTGATGTCTTGGATTTTTATCAAACTTTCAGAAAAGTTGTTACCAACTGATTTTTATATAATTTTGTTTGTCTATACTTTACGATAACTCTTGGGCCCAGGGGCTCTTTTAGGGCTATTAAAAACACTCCATTTTTGGGACTATTTTACCATATTTGTCCCAAACTTTCTGTGTATGTCTATTTAGTAGTTTTGCATGGTGCTGAACTCAAATTTAAACATGTTAAGGCCTTGGGGACATTTTGGGCTAAAAGGGTTGGGGGGCAAATGATGGACTTAGTCATTTCTTTTTTTGCATGGTGCAGAACTCAAATTTACATATGTTAATGCTTAAAACTGCACCGTTTGTTCATTTTCATCAGGATTTGATGTCCCCTGGGGGCTTTTGGGGCTAATTAGAGTTAGGGGGAAAATGCTGAACTTTGTCTTTTTTTATTCCCCGTTCACTGTGCACTCACGGGGAAGCATGTACGCTTCACTTTGTCATGTTTTATGATAAATATGTGATACTAGCGGGAGAAGGGCACACGTCTTTGCCCGGGCGTAAAAATATGCTTCAATATTGTAATTTGTCCAGATTTCGTATATTATCTATACTCGTAAAGTTGTTTATGTTTTTGTGTATTGATATTCATATTAAATATCCTCTTTTCTATTTATTTAAAAGGAAAATACAACTTTGTTATATATGGGTCGTGGAATTACATTCATTAGCAAAAGATCTAGCTAATTTGCATATTCTTTTAAACATTCATTTTAATTAATTCCCTATTAGTTGCTTCGGTTTCCTAATGGGATAACACTCTTTAGTTAACTTTTACGTGTAATTGTATTCGTGCAGATATTCTACATGATTTATACTTGCATAATATTTGTGTAAAAATGTTATAATAAACGAAAACCTCTTTCTATATATATTTATGTATGCGTATATATATATATATATTGTTTTAAAACTTTTGCCTATCAAACTCCTCTGTCAGTTTTTAATCTACAGACATGAAACTTCATATATAGGGTATTCGAACCCATGCAAAACTTTATATTTGTGTTTTAGCCGAGGAAAATCAGTGCAAATATGTGAAGATAAAAAATGGAACTTGCCAGATGAAGGTCAAACAACGGCATTAGGAATATACATGCGTAACGTAATAGCTATTAGTTTATGCTTTAATTTTTAGCCTTACAGCAAACAGGTCTTCATATCTCAGGCATTAATGTCAAAGAAAAAATGAATTGTAAGCTAAACGTTTTCGGTGGTGGCACACGAGTCATTTTTGAAAACTGTTTTAAATCATTACTATATATTGGGTCCAATATAATATAATAATAAATACGAAATATGCTTTAAGCAAAATATCATATTTAAATGTATTTTCGATTATGCAGCACGCTAGTATTATTAAAAAGTCCTGATTTCAAAGGTAAAAAAGTAATGTACTTGGGTGCCATCAGCTAGAATCGAAACCAAAACTGCAGCTTCTAAAGCTGGTGACATTACCACTGCTCCGACGTGACACACAGGTAAACCGATTAAAAATAATAAAAAAAAACAAAACAACTAAGACGAACGGACAGAATATAAAACGATTCATTCAATCTTGACCCATTTTTGACCGCTTTAAAAACTATTTTAACTATAAAAGAACGGTCTGTAAAAATCCAATCATTTGAGGCCCCTATCAGTATTCGGGGGAGATAGAGTTTGAAAATATGGAGATAGACAGACAGATAGACCGACCGACCGACCGACAGACAGACATATAGCCGTTTATATATGAGAATCTGACCAAGAATAAAGCAAATTGCATTCCATATATTTTTTATTTTTATTTATTTTATTTTTTTTACATAGACGTCACCACTTATCATGGCCGGTAGGCCACTCAAGGATAAGGGTTAAAGAGTATAGAGTAGTCAAAAGGACAATACAGTAATCGATAGTAATGGAAGTTCGGTAAATTTGTTAACTTAAGTGGAACGGCTGTTCAGAAACTTGTTCACGTTGGACTTGAAGAGAATCATATTATAGACAGCTGGAAAGCAGGAAAACGGAAGACAATTCCACAGGCGTGCAGTTCTAAGAAAGAAGCTTTGATCATGGAATCTATGTTTAGGTTTAGGCACAGATAAAGAGTGGGGAAATTTATTGATAATGTTTTCAGCTAGTCTAGTGTTTCTTGTGAAAGTTTGGCGAGGGGGGACCATAGATTGAAGCTCAGTTGAACACTTTCCATGAAAATAACGATAAAGCAGAGACAAACTCGCAACATCTCTTCTGTGAGACAGAGGTTGCAGCGAAGAGAAAAGGACATCTCCCACCAGGCTACGAAGTCTATTTTTATTTTTATGCTTCTCTGACTTCTGATTTGTTGCCTAATTATTGTGTCAACTATTTTCAGTTGAACCATCCAATTTAAGCATCTTTAATTATCTCCCCTGGTGATTGTACTCTTCCCTCTTCAATTACGTTCTGATTTATCACATCTGTAATCATCTCGATGCCTGTTTTATTTGCAACCTTCAACATATTAGCAACAGACTTACGTTTCATCATCTTACTAACAGCTTCTCTGTACAATGTATATAGCTGGCTTCGGCACTGCTTCTATAAGTTATACGCTTTTCTTGGCTCCATATACATACTTTATATCTATCTATCTATCTATCTATCTATCTATCTATCTATCTATAAAAGTGAACGTGTCTGTGTATCTGTGTGCCTGTCTGTGTGTCTGTGTGTGTGTGTTTTTATGTACATTTCCCTACGCAATAAGTCTGTCAATTTATAGTCTACAGACTCGAAATTTGATATCCAGGGTACTGAGATTTGGGAAAATCTTTTTAATCGGTTTTCGGCCAGAAATTTGGCTGTTAAAGGTTTAAAGTTCAACGATTTGACCTTTGAGAATTCTACCAAACTCCTTCACCAATTTTGGGTATAAACATTTGAAATTTTAGATATAGGTTCATTGGACATGGATCTATCTTAATAACTTGATTTGAGCCTAAAACAATAAATTTTAGTGGATCATAATAGGGGTCAAAGTTAAAAAAAAATTGACCTCTGTGGTCTCTCCCAAATTACTCAGAAAATTTCTAGTCTAAACATTTGAAATTTTACATAAAGGGTATACAGATATAGGGCAAGCTGTCTAATCTGTGTGGGTCGAAAATTTTTAGTTACCAATATATAAATGTATGTATGTATGTATGTATGTTTGCATGTCTGCCTAAAATTTTCGACAGAGGCGACGGATTTTACCAAGATCAGTATTGTTTTAAAGTTCGACCTTTCAGACGACAAATATCGAAAAATTGGCTAAAAACATTAATTTCTTCACCTTCAACTGGGCACTTTCCTACAGGAAGGGGTCACTTTCTTTGCCGATATTGTCGAAATTCATCCTCCCTTTTCGATTATCTAGCCTTACGTCACTTCCGGTTTGACGGTTGTAGTAACAGCAAAGACGTCACGTTTTTTCCCATTCTTTTCCTCCTTTGTGGTATGGGTTCGAGCCTGCCTTCCTACTACCACTTTCTTTTTTGTGTTGCTCAACATACACCTCCAAACACTCAAACAAAAACTAGTATATGTATATATATATATATATATATATATATATATATATATATATATATATATATATATAGGGCGAATGAACTCTTTTTCTGGTCAACGTCCAACTAGCACCGTGTATATTTGTGTGTGTGTATATGTGTATTGGGGTGGAGAGGGCTCCCGTAAGCCGTGGTGAAGGCAACCTTTCTAGGAGAAGCAAATCTCTGATTTAAAAAACTATAAAGCGGAAGACCAGTACTCGCATTAAGCTGGTCTGCAGTTTAATTTGTTGCTGGCTATCTTGCTCTTGCTTGTTGCTGGATCTCAACATTTTGAACCGAGAGAGAGACTTAGCTGTCGTACAAAGCTAAGACTCTGTAACATCATCTTTGTATAGATACTCCCTCAGGCATTTGGGCTCATTGATTTTAAATGTCTGAGGGAGTGGCACTCGTCTGACAAGACGTTGCAAATCATCAAATCATCATCATATATATATATATATATATATATATATATATATATATATATTAGTGATGGGAGGATTCTAATATTTTTCCCGATTCCGATACAATTACTGATTTTGTACTAAATTCCAGAATCCGATTCCGATTCTTTATAAATCTCAAACTATTTAACTTTAAAATGTTATTTTGTCCCGATTACCATAAAACGCATCTTAAATGTGCAGATAATTTCTCAAACATAAAAACACGCTTGTGAAGGGGTGATCTATAGATTTTAGTTTTACTGGAAATTTAAATCAATAAATATTTATTATGTTATTATTTTAAATATTTATTGTTCTATTCTTACTACAAATAGTGGAAGATGTTTCTTAAACCAAAATCAAATAAAAACGATAATTTAAGGAATCGGTTTTGGCATCCGAAAATAGGTTCAAAATTTTCCGATTCCGATACCCCAAAAAGCTTTGACTTTTCTGATTCCCGATTCCGATTCCGATTAATCGTCCCAACACTAATATATATATATATATATATATATATATATATATATATATATATATAAATATAAAATGAAATAAGAATTACAATTAAGTTTACCAAGATAATCCAAACCAGCAAACTATAAGTATATCATAAATATGAAAGACTTAATATTTATAAAATAATCCTAACCACATGTAAAAGCTCAATAAAACCAAATAGAAAATAGAGCTTATAATAAGAACAAAGAATTTTTAAAACATTTTAAAAACGCTTCAAGAAAAGTTAAAAACGTATTTAATTTTCAGAAAGGAAACACAAATTTAGTGGATTGTCCTTAATCTGCGGAGTTTCGAAAGAAATACTTTCCTTCTCTGCCTTTTGGATGGCATCGAAATATCTTCCAATAAGGCGATTCCTTTGGCTTTTATTTGTGGATACCGAACTTTGACCAACTTTTCTTGGATTTTACCTTTTTTGGATATTCTACTCATCCCTGATCATCCATTCACGTGAAATCATTTTTCTTTTTTCTCTATTCCCTCTGCTTCACTATTTTTTACCAAGTAAACTCTATGGTTTACTTGTAGTTTCATTAAATACTTTCCAAGCAAAATCCGATTCCGCATTTTGCTAATTCCTACCCTCTGATGAGAAGGAAAGTATTTCTTCGAAACTCCACGGATTAAGGACAATCTACTTGGTGTTGGGTTATTCGGAGGTATTTGCACCGAGTGGCACAAGTGCAACGAGTTCATCAGAGCACATTCCATTAAAATAGTTGTAAAACAGGTAAAAGGATGCAACATTATGGAGATGGGACAGAAATTTGAGCTTGGTGGACAGTGCGAGTTTGGAGACTTTTTTGGGCTAAGTGGAATAGACTAGTGCTCGACGCACCAGCCCGGATGTGACAATAATACACCATGTATGGGCGAATAATGGCTTTGTATAGATACAGGATACTTATCGGTTTGGGTACTTTCCGATCACGGTAGAAAGAACCTAACTTTTATGCAGCAGCCTTGGCAATGTTTTCAACAATAGTAGCAGTAAATATCTATAAACTACATCTACATTTACAAATAAAAGAAATAAATGATTGGGTTTCCCATAAGATTAAGGATAATTACAGATCTGAGTAGTTTTCTAGCATGGGAGAGGGAGACCAACTTATTTGCAGCAACCTTGGCAATGTCTGCAATGTATTTGTTCCAATTTTTGTTGCCTGTGAATTAATGTTTTATTAATTGTTTAGTTATTTGGTATTTTAGAATCAACCCAAATCGTAGCAAATTAGAATTAGCTGACTTCACGTAAACGTGATCAAACCAGAAGTATAAACACAAATAAAATATGATTGATTTTATTTAAAGTTCGAAGCAAAAGTGAATTTGTAAACAAATTTGCTATGACATTAGCGTTGGTGTGCGACTATAAAGCATCTATTACTATTAAAGTCGAGGAAACAGATGTTATTTTGTCGTTAAATGTGAGCTCAAAGAGCGAACAAAGGACCTGCAGCAGGTGCGCTCATTTTGAGTTTAACTTTATAAATGTCAAATATAAACTAGAAAATATCAGTTATAATCTATGAGAAGTCAACAACAAAGAATGACTTATACTCGAAAACAGATCTCGTTACAGAAGCGTGTTATTTCGTTTCTTCCATGTAGGTGAAATTATTCCACACTCAGATTTAAAAGCATAACTGATTTGTTAAATACAATGACTTTTTTGATAAATCTATCTAGTTAACCTTGAATCGTTAAAGAAAAAGAAATGTTTGTCTGCTTTGGATTAATTAATTAATTAATAAATTAATTAATTTGGTTAATTTTTTTTTACATGGAGTTCACCACTTATCAAGGCCCAATGGCCACTCGGGGATAAGGGTTATTGTGTGTACAGTAATCAATGGGATATTGTAGCAATAGTATTGGAGAATTGATAAGGTGTCATTACTTAGGAGGGGGCGGTTCATCAGGAATTTTTTTGTGTTGGACTTGAAGACATCCAGGTTGAAGTCAGGAGGGAAACAGGCAAGCGGAACAGAGTTCCACATGCGTGCAGGTCTTAGAAAGAAGCTTTGTTCATGGAATCTACGTTTTGATTTAGGCATAGATAAGGAGTGGGGAAAATTATTGACGGTGGTTTCAGCTAGTCGGGTGTTTTTTGAAAAAGATTGGCGAGGGGGGACCAGAGAATGGAGCTCAGACGAGCACTTGCGATGGAAATAACGATAGAATGTACTCATCTTGAGTGTTATCTGCACAATGTTTCGGTCGATGTAATTTCCGACCCTCTTCAGGAGTATAAGTCGCCATGAAGAAGGTTGGAGAGTACACTGATCGAAACGTTGTGCAATCAAAACTCATTATAAAAACATCAGTTTGATTAATCCAAACAAATCATCCCTCATCTAAAAAAACTTCACAACAAGAATTTTATTATTGAAAAAAATGTATTACAAAGTGATATTCATAATTTTGCAAGAATCGTCTCACTGACCGAGCTTTGAAGGAACAAAATAAAGCTACTTCCGATTTTAATTCAGGACACTTTTTATGTACAGAAAAATGTTCCGATTAAATCTAAACCCCTTTTCGCATAGATAAAAATCACATTCCCCTGCTAATTGACCCTATATCCACTAGTATGTTAAAGATATAGGGCAGGTACCACAGGCATACATATACCGCTCTTTCCAGTCTTTCATTATCTCTATCGGTTTTTTTAACCCCCCCCCATCCTTTCCACTTTATTCCTATATCTCAACACATATCCTAATCCACAACCTTATTTGGCGTTCTTTACATACAACCAAACCTCATCCCTTATTCCTATTTTTTACATTTGACAGAACCTCCCGATATTAACTCCCTGTGACGTGAAGACGTGAAGACCTGATATTTTCATTGCAAACTCAGCTTTTGTATAAGCTGTATCGCTTGAGGAGGTCCCAAGTTACTGGAAACTAGCTGACCGAAACATGCTCATGACTGTGTAGCAACATATTACTGCTTATGTAAAAACAAATAAATAGCATATATACTATATACGTACAGTTTATAAAAAATATATATATATATTATATATACATACAATTTATATATATATATATATATATATATATATATATGTATATATATATATATAGTTTTCCTTCTCCTAGAGAGGTTGCCTTAATCATTCTCCACCACCATGCCATTTGATCCATGACTGGGACTTAGGTTGCTGGGCACCAGAGCATACTTCACATGCCGGTGGGTCATGTATGCCGCAGCTGACAGGGCCTAAGCTCCTCCGGAGGTTTCTGTCAGGTTTACCTCACCCTTAGCCTTTGGTTAAAAGAAACTTGGCCCACAAGGCAGTGGAGGTCCACTTATACGGCGCAGGACACTCGCCGTTCATTAGAGCCCGTCTGAGTGGCAGTGGTCACGGCGTGCACGTGGGGTTAATTTGTCTGAGAGAAGCACAGAAAGACACTAAGACATATGTGTGCTTTTAACACGTCCACACTAGACCTTGACCAAATGGCATGGTGCGTGGAGAGGGATCCCGTAAGCCTTGATGAAGGCAATCTCTCTAGGAGAAGGAAAACTTCTATAACTAAACTGATATAAAACCTGCTGCGACTGCTACTTCCAATGATGTTGACTTGTTATTCTTTTTGGTTCAATGCGGCAGTTGTTCAGAGTTGTCTCGGTAAAAATTATTTCCTCACTATAAAAAGCTTCAAGCACCGGCATTGCCTGATATAAATTAAACACACATTTTACCATCTCGTGTATCTTGATAGCAAAAAGGCGTTTGAACAATGTTTAATCATTGTAATTTCGCATATTCATTTCAGAAACAGCCAGATAGTTTTACAATCAGAAGTGCTGACTGTCGCTTAGGCGGTCGAGTTTCAATCCTGGCTTAAAGTACTTGCTAGTCTAACCACACTGAAAATCTATGGTATATATTAAAACACATCCTAACTTCCTCAAAACTCGTCCCACATACTACAAAAGGAGTTACAAAATGCAACAAACCGCGACGTGGAGTATGTGACATAATAATAGAAGGTAACACATACACATTCAAAAACCCAGTACAAACATTCAAAATAAAAAAGGATCTAAATTGCACCTCCAGAAATGTAGTATATGCAGTAAGATGCACAATATGCAACAAATCCTACATAGGCGCCACCAAAAATTTCAGCAATAGAGTGGCCTTACATAAGAGTAACATCAAAATTGCAGATAACAGACACCTCTATGTTTCAAAACACGTACACACATGCAGTGGAAACAGTTTCAAAATAATGCCAATCTTCCAAACAGACAATTATTTTTATTTACTTACACAGGAAAAAAACTTCATCACCAGATTCACTCCTGAACTGAACAGAGCCTAATATCATCACACAAAACATGAAATGCAAGGTACACTCGCATGCACATCCATACACATACACATATACACACCCGCACATAAATCAGAACCGACACATTAAAACACACACACACATGCGCGCATACAACCACACACAGAAATAACACCCCTATCTCTAATACAACACACTGAACAATACCAACCCTACTTAACCTCGAAACCAACAACACTAGGAAACACCTAGAACCATAGTATAATATCTGTCCCAACACCTCGCTCCCTCCTCAGTCAGTGGAGGAGAACCCCCTCATGACTGAAACAACTATCATCCCTTCTATCACCCCCTCCCATACCTATACCCCCTCCAATGCCCCCCCCTCTGGGGAACAAAATCTGCCCCACACTAGGAACCGATTCTGGGTCTGGCCATACCCACATGGGGAGACAAATAAATGGAAACATTAAAAAATCCCCTATACATATTTTAAATACACCCCTCTTTCTAAACAACCATAATATAAGGAATACCCGAAAAGACTAAAACGAAAAATCACAATACTAAAATCCAAGAATCCAAAAAATAAATATCAAAATAGAATGAAAGCACCCCTACCCTTATTTCAGAAGAGCTAGCCCCCCCTCTCCACACATACACATTAGTAACGACCTCGGATCACAGTCGCCTACCTAAGGAAGCAAATAACCCCCAAATACTATAAAACAATATACACATTCCCAAACCAATAAAAGCAAACACACACACACACACACACACACCCTACCCCACCCTAAAGGAAAAGAAGAAAAAACATTAGCAGAAAGAGATAGCGACTACAGCCAGGTCAGCGGCCTCGACAAGCCCAATAAAAGAGTAATAAAAATTGAGCATGCCAATGAATAATAAACACTTACAAGCCTCCACCCCTTGGAAAAACTTCAAATTAACTACGAAAATTTCCATTTTTACATCTCCAACACATTTGAAAATAATTTCTGACGAGGACGCATCACAGAACGTCTTAAACGCGCGTAAAAACGATTTCAATGACTTAAAAACATTATTACAATGATCTAAACATAATTCTCAATGAAAAACCAAGACACGTAATAATAAAATAATGTTAAAAAATACACATTGTTGGTGAAAAAAAAATTCTACAACCCAGTATATAACACACTTAAAAATAAAAGGTCTGGTTTAGTCTCATGTAATTGGGTTTCAACCTCTTGGAGGTTAGAACGTAGACCCCTGATGTTGGAGAAGGAGACATGGTAGTGGAGGTCTACGTTGGAAGTTGGAGAACCGGGTTTAATCGTGTATTTTTTCTTGAAACTTGACATGATGGAATTTTGGAATTTGTGGACTAGGTCGTCAGATTTACTTAGAGCAGGACAGAGAGGGGAAACTAAGAGAGAAAAATAAACGAAGAATTTTTTTTTGTAGAACGATAAGGTAAAACCGTAAAAATTACTCATTAAATGGCATCGAGAGGCTCCACCAGAAGCAGCTCCATGGTCCAGAATCCATTCACCAAATGGCAATACAGCAGCCCCAGTACGTTTCACCTGCTGATAGAAAGCCTCTTTAGTGGTTAATCCAAGGTTCGAGTCTCTGACTATCAGGCGGATAACGTCAGCCCAGAAAAAAGTTTACATCCGGCACCCTTACTAGTGACATAGCTACAAGGATAGAAATAGAAACAGAAAAATTTCAACCATCTCTGCCAACTGTTCGCGCAAAATACTGCCTTATACGTAATAAAAGTTCAACGGACGTGTTTAAGGGAAAGTATGGTGATAGATTCCCTCTGACGAATTAAAAATAAATACAATTACCTAATCTATTTTTTAAATCAACCTGGTAGATAAATAAACATTTATGGACGAGAAAAACGCTAGCATTTAATTAAACAGAAATACATAAATTAAATACTAAAAAAATATAGAAATTAATATTTGAATCTAAAGATAAAAAGTAGGATTTATATCGAAGTCACTTATCTCGAAAAAAACACTTCCGTCTCCAAAATGCAAACTGTAGAAAAGAATTTAAGTTTTAATAACATCAGCGTTCAAGACTTTTTTTTTTAATTAACCGTTAAAAGAAAAGCGTGATCTTATTCTGGACTTTAGCTAGTTACGTTTTAAGAAACTTGCAATATAAAAGAAAAGCAGAGGGGGGTCCAAAAGTCAACTGGTGATGTTTTAAGTAATTGCGAGATAAAATGAAAGCAGGATTGAGGGTTGGGAAACATTTATGGACGAGAAAACACTAGCATTTTATAAAACAGAAATACATAGATTAAATACTGAAATATAATGTAGTTATTAATATTTGAATCCAAAGATAAAAAGTAGGATTAATATAGAAATCACTTATCTCGAAAAAACACTTCCGTCTCCAAAATGCAAACTGTAGAAAAGAATTTTAGTTTTAATAACATCAGCATTCAAGATTAAAAAAAAAAATAACCGTTAAAAGAAAAGCGTGATCTGATTCTGGACTTTAGCTTGTTACGTTTTAAGCAACTGACGACATAAAAGTAAAGCGGAGGGGGGTTTTAAAAATCAACTGGTGACGTTATAAGTAATTGCGAGATAAAATGAAAGCAGGATTGAGGGGTCGGAAACATTTATGGACGAGAAAAACACTAGCATTTAATAAAACAGAAGTACATACATTAAATACTGAAATAAAATGTAGTTATTAATATTTGAATCCAAAGATAAAATGTAGGATTAATAAAGACGTCACTTATCTCGAAAAACACTTCCGTCTCCAAAATGTAAACTGTAGTGAAGAATTTTATTTTAATAACATCAGCGTTCAAGACTTTTTTTTTTTAATTAACCGTTAAAAGAAAAGCGTGATCTTATCCTGAACTTTAGCTTGTTACGTTTTAAGAAACTTGCAATATAAAAGGAAAGCGAAGGGGGTGATGGTGGTGAAAAAGTAAGTTGGTGACGTTATAAGTAATTTCAAGATAAAATGAAAGCAGGATTAAGGGGTCGGAAACATTTATGGACGAGAAAACACTAGCATTTAATAAAACAGAAGTACATACATTAAATACTGAAATAAAATGTAGTTATTAATATTTGAATCTAAAGATAAATAGTAGGATTAATAAAGGCGTCACTTATCTCGAAAAACACTTCCGTCTCCAAAATGTAAACTGTAGTGAAGAATTTTATTTTAATAACATCAGCGTTCAAGACTTTTTTTATTTAAGTTAACCGTTAAAAGAAAAGCGTGATCTTATTCTGAACTTTAGCTTGTTACGTTTTAAGAAACTTGCAATATAAAAGGAAAGCGAAGGGGGTGATGGTGGTGAAAAAGTAAGTAGTTGACGTTATAAGTAATTTCGAGATAAAATGAAAGCAGGATTAAGGGGTCGGAAACATTTATGGACGAGAAAACACTAGCATTTAATAAAACAGAAATACATAAATTAAATACTGAAATAAAATGTAGTTATTAATATTTGAATCCAAACATAAAATGTAGGATTAATATAGAAGTCACTTATCTCGAAAAACCACTTCCGTCTCCAAAATGCAAACTGTAGAAAAGAATTTTAGTTTTAATAACATCAGCGTTCAAGACTTTTTTTTTTTTTATTTAAGTTAACCGTTAAAAGAAAAGCGTGATCTTATTCTGAACTTTAGCTTGTTACGTTTTAAGAAACTTGCAATATAAAAGTAAAGCGGAGGGAGATTCAAAAAATCAGCTGGTAACTTTATAAGTGATTGTGATATAAAATGAAAGCAGGATTAAGGGGTCGGAAACATTTATAAACGAGAAAACACTAGCATTTAATAAAACAGAAATACATACATTAAATACTGAAATAAAATGTAGTTATTAATATTTGAATCTAAAGATAAAAAAGTAGGATTAATATAGAAGTCACTTATCTCGAAAAAACACTTCCGTCTCCAAAATGCAAACTGTAGAGAAGAATTTTAGTTTTAATAACATCAGCGTTCAAAAGACTTTTTTTTAACAGTTTATTTAAAAATTATATTACTTCATTATCTCAGATTTGTCATAAAATAAATATCCAACAAAACATGTATGATCTAAAACGAATAGTATTAATTCTCCTAAAATAATCTTGAAGTTGGATTAATTAATTTTAATGAAATTACCGTTACATAACTAACAATTAATACTTTGTAAAGAAAACAGAAAAAAAAAGAAAGAAAATGGAATCATCTCTTTTTAATTTCCTCTAAATTTAATTACAAATAAAGTTTTTTTTTTTTTTTTACTTTTACGGCATATCAACTTTTTTCGGGTTACTTAATGCCGAATCCAGTTATTTCTTAAAATATTATTCATGTTGCATCCAGTTATTAGTCGCGTGCAAGCGACTTTATAAGTAACTCCGTCGGTCGATCGGTCGGGCGGTCGGTTTGTCGGTAACACTTTTGTATTTGGCCTTTTTGGTCAAGATCAAAGTGTAGTATCTTTTCCAGCAGATACTGCAAGCAAAGACCATATGTGGGGGAAACCCCACATATAAGACCTTGGTCAATATAGGGGCACCCCTTCATACTAATTGTCACTATCCAGCTCCCCTACTCCCCGAGGAGTTGGTGTCCATTTCCCCTTCACTCCTCACATTAAAAATCGGCCTTGTGCCTAATTTGCTCGGTGGGCGAGCAAATAAATACTAAAGACCATATGTGGGGGCAGCCCCACATATAAGACCTTAGTCAATGTAGGGGCAACCCTTCATACCAATTCTCACAATCCAGCTCCCCTACTCCTCGGGGAGTTGGTCCCCATTTCCCCTTTACTCCTCACATTAAAAATCGGTCTTGTGCCTAATTTGCTCGGTGCGGAAGCAAATAAATACCCTTTTCTTGGCCTTTTAGACAAGATCAAAGTGTAGTATTTGTTCTTACTACATGCTGTACTTATGTTTGTAACTTTGTGATATAAAAGTGGGGGATCACTTTTCTGTATTAATTTAATGTAAAATGATCACCCGCTTTATAACCAGTCAGTCTCAAGGCCATTCAAGTCATTCTCCAGATCATTCAAGTTGTTTTTGAAGGATTAGTTATTTTTTAAGCATTCACGTCATTCTTAAGGTCATTCAATTCATCCTTAAGTTCATTAAAATCATTCTAAGTCATTTACTTTTTATTTATTTAAGTCATTTCAACCCATTTTTCGGTCATTTTAGTTTATCTTTAAAAATTTCATGTCAATCCTACATTCACGCATTCATTCATTACATGAGAGCACGCGACTAATGGCTATCGGCCTTGTTTCTTAGTGAGTATTTATTCTTTAAGCTTTTTGTATCTTCAATTACTAGTTTGTAGTGTTTGGTTTGGTTGTTTTATAGTGGATTTTATCGTTTTGTTCCTTGTCCTGCAGAACATGAATGAGTTTTGCAGTGGGAGAGGGAAAAGGGTTACAGCATTAATGTTTGGTACATTTTAAGTTAGGGAACAAGTCGGGGTTAGGGGAGAGATAGAAAGAGAAAGTGGAGGAGATAGAAAGATATAGAAATGGGAAGAAGGAAAATGGGAGAAAAGGTGGGTTGTTTTTGTTTCTGGTTTTGCAGAACATAATTAAGTAAATCCTTCTTAGATAAGAGAAAAATCCAGGTTGTCCTTGACGGTCGTACATCTAAACAATATGATATAAATGCGGGGGTGCCCCAGGGTTCTATCCTTGGACCTCTATTGTTCCTGATATTCCTAAATGACCTCCCCGACAAAATTGCCTCTGAGATGGGTATATATGCTGATGACACTACACTCTATGGCAGGCACGACAGGAAGACGAATGAGCACATTTCTAAAGAAATGGCAGAAACACTAGAGGATGACCTCTGATCCGTGGTGGAATGGGGACAAAAGTGGTTGGTCGCGTTCAATGCTGCCAAGACTAGTTTCATTCAATAATTACAAGACACCCTCTCTACCACCTATAGCAATGGTCAACGACTCTTTATCTGAGAGTACATCTTTCAAACTCCTTGGCCTAACGTTCACAGGAAACATGAGTTGAAACAATTATATTGAAGGCATTGCCAGGGCTGCTGCAAGAAAGGTGGGCTCTCTCTACCGTGCTAGACAACTACTAACACCCGAAAGTATCCTGTACCTCTATAAGGCCACCATTCGCCCATGTATGCTGTCACATCTGGGCTGGTACATTTGCTACTAGTCTCTTGCTCCTTGACAAGGTTCAAAAGAGAGTCGCAAACCTGATAGGTCCTGAACTGGCATCTAAGCTTCAGCTTCTGTCCCATCGACGAAATGTTGCATCCCTCTGCCTTTTCTACAAGTATTTTAGTGGTGAATGCTCTGACGAACTGCAATAAATTGTGCCCCCACGACGTGAGCACCCTTGACAAACCCGACAGGCTGCTAAATCCCACCCCCACACTGTAGAGATCCCTAGATGTAAAAGATCTTTTTACTCCAATAGTTTCTTCCCCAAAACCGCCAGACTCTGGAATTCCATTCCAGGTCCCTGCTTCCCCAACAGTACTGACGTGCAGAAGTTCAAGTGTAACGTGAACTGACATCTTGCTGCCCAAATCCCTACATAGTACCCCAGTAGTTGTTGACCCTGATAGTAGCCCCCCTACACCAAAGTGGCAATTTGCCTTGTTTGGGGTGAAAATGTAATAAAAAAAAAAAAAAAAAACCCTTATTCAGCATTCCATTATTTATTAAGTTAGAAATTAAGTTAAAAAGGTATAGATTTAAGTATTTAAATTTAAGTTTTTCAAGATCCTGAACGGAAGCATATGCTCTATCCCTGCAATCATAAATGGACCTGAAAAGCAACAGAAAAGGCCAAACTATTTGTCAAGAACTTTGCAGCTAATTCTATCCTATGTGACTAAGGCCATCACCCCCCCGTATTTCCTCCTATATCAGAAAATACACTAACCCTAACCCTAACCCTAACGCTAACCCTAACACTATGCGACACTGGCAGGCTAATCAAAAACCAGTAAAGCATCTGGCCCTGGCAGCATTCCAATTATATTCCTGAAAAAACTTTAACTAGAACTAGCTCACATACTTACAAAGCTGTTTATGCGTTGTCTTAAGAAGGATTGTTCCCCAAACCCTGGAAAATCGCATCAGTATGCCCTGTATTTAAGAATTCAGGTGATCGGTCGTCTTCCTCTCTGTACAGACCAATAAGTTTCCTGTGCGTCATGAGTAAGTTGCTGGAATCTGTGTTAAATAGAGAAATAGTCAACCACTTCATCAAAAAATAACCTTCTTAGTCACTTGCAATATGGTTTCCGTTCTCCAAGATCGACAGCAAATGTGCTTACGGTTATTTCTTATAGGATTAGCGAATCTCTCGACGAAGGCTTCCTTTATAGGGAAATTGCTCTTGGCATATCAAAGGCCTTTAATAAGGTATGGCATAAAGGTCTACATCACAAGATCCCCAGCTATGGAAATGTTTTTTCAACTATTAAATCATTTCTCTCTGATAGGTTCATAAGCATAGTGGTTGTTTGGCAGAAATCAAAAGCTCACAGTATTAATGCTGGAGTCCCTCATGGGCCCATCAAGTTCTCTCTGATTCTCTCTGCTCTGATCTTTAGTATGTGGTACAATGGGGAAAGAGGTGGCTGGTTACTTTTAAGGCATTTAAAACCAAGCTTCTATCGTTGCATCATTAATGCTCTGATCCCCCATCTGGCATCAATTGAAATGAATGAATCTCGTCTTGGGGAGGCTCAATGTGTTGACAAGCTTAATCCTGCCTTGACAGAGTTCAAAATAGACTTTGGAGTCTAGTAGGGGATACTCTTTTCTCTTCCCGGCAACCTCTTTATTACAGAACAGACGTTGCGAGCCTGTCTCTGCTTTATCGTTATTTTCATGGCAAGTGCTCGACTGAGCTCCAATCTATGGTCCCCTATTACCAAATTTTCACCAAAAACACTCGTCTAGTTGAAAACACAATAAAAATTTCCCCCACTCTTTATCTATGCCTAAACCTAAACGTAAATTCCATAAACAACGCTTCTTTCTTAGAACTGTACACCTATGGAACTCTCTTCTGATTTCCTGCTTTCCAACTGCCTAGGCTACAAAGTCTATTTTGAATTCTGTGCAGTGACGGATAACCTACCTCTACTGCCCAGATGTACTCCATCATTGGGCGTACTTGGCTCTTATACAGGTAAAGAAATGCATCAGAAGTGAGATATCTAATCTAGCGGTAGAACGATATCGCCGTTTTTCCAGCAGCCTTGGCAACAGATTTGATGTATGTGTTCCATGTCAGATCAGGAGTAAAGACCAGACCTAGAAGCTTGTCAAAACATGGAACCTCCCCAAGATGAGAGCCATTCATTTCAATTGATGCCAGATGGGTATCAGAACGTTGATGATGTAAAGACAGAAGCTTTGTTTTGTTGCATTATGACTAACCAGCCACCTCTTTCCCCATTGCAACACGTGCTCAAGATCAGAGGAGAGAGCATCAGAGAGAACTTGGTAGTTTGCGACCTTCGATGTTCTGCTATATATGATAGTGTCTACGAATGATCTTAGGATTTGATTTGGGTGATCATTGATGTAATTATTTCCACTATCAAACAACACTGCCGCCCACACGAACCATGGACGTTATGAACTAAAAGTTTTTGACTTGAGTTTCGACCTCATTTGGTCTCATCAGTAGTCAAGATTCGAAAACTGTGTCACAAATATTAGTTTGCTTGCTGAATTTGCTTGTTGAATAACATCGTGCGAGTAAAACCCTACTCGTGAGATATCGATCTGGATTCTAAGAAGTTGGCTGACTGCATCTCTTGTTTCGATTTCACAGTTGTCCTTCGTCACAGGTTGCTTAATCGCTGTCAATCAATAGATTTTCTTTTATGTGGCATAGTAGCTCAGATAGTAGAGTACTCGTATCACATCTAAGTAACTCAGGTTTCGAATTATGTGTTTGGATAATGACGCCAAAGTTGGGCGAACTCGAGTGCATGACTTCTGTTCTGTGACATCCATAGTTTCTGTGTACTGCGCCATTGTCTGACTGTTAAAATAATTATGTACATCTCACATTCAATACATTGCACACGCGTATAATTTTATTTGTTTAACATAAACATTAAAATGTCAATACACATTCGTGAGCATGTTTCACAAAAGTTTAGTGCATAATGGACTACGGACTAAATTTTTTTACAAGCAATATCGCCCGAAAAGGTCTCTAGTTACCTGCAACTGGCTGATCAAAACATGTTCATAAATGTGTAGCGACATGTTTATGTTTATGTAAAACAAATAAAAAGAATATCTTGTCCTACTTCGGTATTGAGCACTCTTGTATTAACCTCATTAAAACTTCATTGGTTGTTTTGCCTCAGAAAAATATTAATCTGGAGGTATATATATATATATATATATATATATATATATATATATATATATATATATATATATATATACACACACACACACACACACACACATATATATATATATATATATATATATATATATATATATATATATATATATATACACACATTTATATATATATAATGTAGAATGATAAAATTATCGCCCAAAGAAAACAACACTACAGCTTTATTCTAAGACTTTTACTGAAAAATCAATTCAGGTAACTTATTATATTATAAATATATTAATATATATAAATTTATTAATATATATTTATATAAATATAATATAAATTTATAAATTTATCAATATATATTTATCTAAATATAAATAATATAAATATAAATTATTATAGGTGATCATGTAGTAGAGATGGCATCTATTCAATGTCGCCGCCTTCAGCCTCAATCACTGCCTTGATACGGGTCCGGAACCGGAAGTTCGGCGAATGCTTGGCGGATGGCGATTACCAGGCTGGCTTTGGTGTTGTAGAATGTTATGTTAATAATGTTTACGACGTATGACTAAACGAAGTAGTCCAGTGTGTTCAGCTCAACGGAGGAGAGGAGCACGTGAAAGACGCGTACAAAGTCGCAGCACTCCTTCTGAAGCCAAGCCTGGACTTGTGGGCCAGCGCAGAGTCTTGTTGCCACACCCAGGGTCTTCCAGCAGCCACCTGATTACACCACACTCTTGAGCACATCCAGGTACATTTTGGCGTTGACTTTCAAGCTGACTTCGAAGATGTGAGGTTGCATGATGTGGCCCTCACTTGAAACCACACCAAAAACGTTAACTGTGGGTCGTCCGATACATTAAATTGTGCCCTCAAGCATTGAAACGCCTGTATTTACATTTTAAGGGGTCTGGCGATAGTCCTGTTGTCAGAACTTGGATCAATAGAGTACAGCGGCGTATTTCTGATCTGGTTCGTTGAAAATTGTATCACTTTAAAACATGAGAGAAGTTTTTTATCAAACGGAAATGGAATTACATCGTCTTTTCTATGGCGACAATTTTAGCGTTCCATTTTGTATTCATTTTTATATGAAAAATGCCCTCCGATAACGGGTACTTATACCCGTAGGTTGGCAGTGAATAACGTGTTTGTGTGCAAGAAATAGAAGACGTGATGTATGTGAAGTCAAACATGGATAAAATAAATGTAGATGGCAAAGTTTATGTTTAGAAATGTTGGTGATATCAGTGGAGAACAGGGTGGAGCAGGTGCAAGTGTGATAATTGCATTTGAATTATAATGGCTATATTTATTTTCATTATTAAATATCTAAACAGCTATATGACGTTAAATAAATTTCACTCACTCATATAAAGTACCTTCGTCTGAAATTTAATAAAAATTGCCCTAGCCATTTATGAGACCATAGGGAACGCGCCCCACACACAAAGTTACTTTATATAATTGTAGAGATTACTCAATTAAATGAATTTCTAATAATTAAAAATGATTTAATTTAAATGATTGAGTTTAAAATATCTTCGTTAGGGTTTGTGTTCCTTGACAGAAGCGCTGGTCGAGTTTGAATAAAATAAATATGTATTGAATACGTTTGAAGCCAAAACGACACATTATTACAAAATAAACAGATATGTATTTTGTTTGAAAAACAAAATTAATATCTGTTTTTTTTTGTTGTAATAATGCGTTGTTTTGGCTTCAAACGTATCAAATACGCATTAATTTTATTAAAAAATATGTTTATTTATTTATTTTTTTCAAAAGGTTTATGACTGCAATAAGGTTATGTTCAGGTTCAGTATTTTGAAATTTTTCACATGCTTTGAGACTGAATAAAAAAGGACAAGACTATAAATTAATGCAAATTTCAAAGATCAAGGAAGCTTTGACATTTGCAAACGTGAAATCGAAAAAGTTCAGCGATTGAAAAGTGGACACCATGGCGACAGATTGTGTGCGACTATAAACTACATCACGTTAATAAAGTCATGACATTATCTCCTGTTGTCGTGTTTCTTTATGAATTAAATATGCAGTTATTCCAAAGCAAAACATATCGCAATACACAACATGTTTATCTTTATTATTAATTGTAGCTTTAATGCAATTTGAAATATTTGTTATCATATTGCAGTGCTGTAACTAAAGACTGACTCAACAAACTATTATAATATTAATATGACATCTAAGGGTTACAACAAATTCATGCGGGATATTTGAGACGTGATCTTTACAGATCATTTTAAATTCATCTAATTAGTTTATCTTAACATTTAATCCAATAGCCTGTTTAGATTAGTGGAATAAATATAAATCATTGTAATAATTGTAAAGCAGGGAATCATTGCATTTTAAACTTACATAAAAATTGAACTTTATTTTCTAGACGTTTAGAGTTTACTCAATAGAGATTTGAGTAAGTTGTTCAAACATATCCAGAAAAAAAAATTATAAGACAGGGCATGAATCTATGTCATTTAATTTAGTGTAACACGTCTGTTAAAATTTATTAATAGACAAATTAAATAATTTATTCAATGGTCCGCAACAAAATTGTTGCCTGCGTTTTTCAGCTTATTAAGGACGGATTTAATACGCTGAATTCAAAAGTGACATTTGATTCAAACAACACGAAATGTTTTTTTCTAAACAATTATTTATATGAGATAAACTTGTCAGTAAAAAATAGTTTTTATATCCAAAACTCATTTCTGATTAAGACAAAGTGAATACGCCTACCTTCTTAAACATATAAATCCTGAATAATAAGTCCTGAAGAGTAGTAGTCGATGGGAAAAAATCAGAAACTCACAGTATTAATGCTGGAGACCCTCAGGGGTCCATTCTGGGCCCAACTCTTTTCCCGATCTACATTAATGATCTTCAAATCACATCCTTACTTCATTCGTAGACATTTATGCTGATGACACTACCATCTATGGTAGTACATCTAAGACCGTAAACGACCAAGTTCTCTCCGATTCTCTCTCCTCTGATCTTGAGCACGTGGTAAAATGGGGAAAGGAGTGACTGGTTACTTTTAATGATCTAAAACCAAGCTTCTATCTTTACATCATCAACACTCTGATCCCCATTTGGCATCAATTGAAACGAATGGCTCTCGTCTTGGGAGGCCTCAAGTTTTGACAAGCTTCTGGGCTTGACCTTTACTCCTGATCTGAAATGGAACACATACATTAAATCCGTTGCCAAGGCCGCTGGAAAAATGGTCGGATCCTTCTATCGATCCAGTGGATATCTCACTGCTGATGCAATTCTCTATCTATATAAGAGCCAGGTACGTCCAAGGATGGAATACTATTGCCACATCTGGGAAGGAACTGCTAGAAAGGACTTGTCCTGCCTTGATAGAGTTCAAAATAGACTTCGTAGCCTCGTAGGAGATGTCCTTTTCTCTTCCCTGCAACCTCTATCTCACAGAAGATATTCTGCGAGTTTGTCTCTGCTTTATCGTTATTTTCATGGAAAGTATTCGACTGAGCGATCTATGGTCCCCCCTCGCCTAACTTTCACAAAAAACACTTGTCTAGCTGAAAACACTATCAATAATTGCCCTCACACTTTATCTGTGCCTAAACCTAAACATAGATTCCATGAACAAAGCTTCCTTCTTAGAACTGCACGCCTGTGGAATTGTCTTCGTTTTCCTGCTTTCCGGCTGACTACAATATGGTTGTGTTCAAGTCCAACATAAACAAGTTGTTGATGAGCCGTTCCACTTAAGTTAACAAATTTACCGAACTTCCATTACTAACGATTACTATTTTGCCCAATTGACTGCTGTACACTCTTAGCCCTTATCCTCGAATGGTCTCTGAACCTTGATAAGTTGTTATGCCTATGTAAAAAAAATATTATTAACAAGCGAGGGGGTGGCGTCCAGCTTTGCCCTTTCACAAATACGCTTAAATATGATATCTTAATTTGACCAGATTTCGTACATATCATTGTAGTGTTGTGATTTCAAAAGTCAAAAGAAAGTATTTAGGCGCTACCAGCTAGAATCGAAACCGAAAGCAAAACTGTAGCATTCAAAGCTGGTGACGTTACCACTGTACTTACGTGACACGTATATGAACTGATTAAAAATTAAAAATAAACTAAGATGAATGTACAAAATGTATAACGATATTTTTCAATTTTGACCCCCTTTTTGCCCCTTAAAAACTATTTTAACAGGCTAAAAACCCAGAAAAAAACGGCCCATAAAAAAATCCAATCATTTGGGGCCCCTAGCGCCGCTCTGTGACTTTTAGTTTCAGAAGACATAGAGTTTGAATATGTGGAGGCAGATTACAGACTGATATAATGAGTTTTATAAATTAGACTAGGGGATGGGGCGCTCTGCTTTGCCCGGGCGTAAAATACGCTTAAATATGATATTTTAATTTGTCCAGATTTCGTATATATATATATATATATATATATATATATATATATATATATATATATATATATATATATATACTCCTATAAATTTGCTTTTTTTTGTATTGATATTCATATTAAAAACCTTTTTTCTATTTATTTAAAAAATACAACTTTGTTATATATGGGTCGTGGAATTGCATTTATCTGTAAAAGATCTAGCTTAAACATTCATTTTAATTGAATCCTTATTAGGTTTTTTCCGTTTTCTCATAGGATGATCATCTTTAGTTTACAATAACATGTAATTATGAGATGATCATCTAGATTTTGCTATTATATTCATGACGATAATCTACATGATTTATACTTGCGTAATATTTGCGTAAAAAGTTATAGTAAACACAAAACTCTTTCTATATATTTTTATGTATGTGTATATTTGTTTAAAATTTTTGTTCTACCAAACTCCTCCGTCAGTTTTTATTCTACAGACATGAAACTTCAGATACAGTGTATTCGAACTCATACAAAACTTTATATTTGTGTCTTAGCCGGGGAAAATTGGCGCAAAAGTGTGAAAATTAAGAAAATGGAATTTGCCTGGTGAAGATTGAACGACAGTATTACGAATATGTATGCACAACGTAATAGCTATTGGATCATGTTTTAATTTTTAGCCTTGTAGCAAACATATCTTTATAGCTCAAGTATTAACGTTAATGGAAAATAAATTGTAAGCGAAAACGTTTTGATTTCTGGTGGTTGCTCCCGAGTCATTTTTGGACATTTTAAATCTTAAAATATTGGGTTCAATATAATATAATAATAAATACGAAATCTGAATTAATTAAAATATCATATTTAAGCGTATTTTACGACCGGGCAATGTCTGACGTAATCAATCATTGGGGAGCTTTAGAACCTCCCCAGGGGCCTGGGAGGAACCGAATAACTATGCGGAGATAGCTAATCGTTCCCAGGTGACGCCAGATAACCCGAGGATTTAAGATCGAGAATATAAATATATATATTTTATTTCATGTCAAAATAGATATTGTTTGAAACCAGAGAAATATAATTTGCAGTTAAAATTGATGACAGGAAACTTGGAGCATAATATTGTCTTGCCTTGGTGAACTCAAAGTCAGATGTCAGAACTGTTATGATGACCTTAGAGGTCATGGGAATTAGTATGTCTATAGAACTCAGATCCCAGATTCGGGAATTACACACCCGCAAAATCTGGGACTTTCCGATTTCATGGCGAAATATTATTGGCTAGGGAAACTTCCACCCCATCCACATACCTCACCATATATACTACTGTCGCGCGAAAATTAGTCAGAGTTTTCGAGTTGAGTTTCGAAGACTTTCTGAAACTCGAGGTAACCCGCCGTTCCCTGGAGACGTAACTCCTCTTCCTCCTCATCCACCCGTCTGACGCTGTCTGTGAAGAGATTTGAGACTTTGAAAAAACATACTAAGAACTGAATGATATTTGTAAAAACATTTGTGCATAAGTTTGTGAAATTAATTCTGTAGAATAGAATTTCACGAGTCTGTTTTTGTTCCTGCCTGCGGCTTCGATATTCGCTTTCAGCATACAGGATTCAATTTAACAACCCTCAGAAAAGGACCAAACAATACGAGCCGAGAGTTCCAGATAAACAGGGGTCTTAGCCGAACTTCATCAGTGTGGGGTTACACATGTTGATTATTCTAAAACAGAAATAATGAATTGTGCATCAAATAAAATGCCCATACAAATAAGCGACACTCGGGGATGCTTTAAATGTTTGACTTAATTTATTAAAACAAATATGGTTACCTCAAATTACTGTGGCACTAATTCCGTTTTCCAGTGTTTTCGGCATTGTTTGATAAAGATACGACATAATCACGTTGACACACCGGTTCTTTCCAAATTATCGAAGTTAAGCCACGATGAGCCTGGCTAATACCACATGGGTGACTATTTGGGAAGGCTAGGTGCTGTATGTACCGCACTAAAATGTCAAAATCTCCAGGTTGATAACAATGGGCATGTTTAATCCACTGAGAGAGATGCACACTCAGTCTTTATTAAAATTCGTCTGCCTAACATTCACAGGCAATATAGACTAGAACAAAAACATTGAGGACACTGCAAAGGCTGCTGCAAAGAAGGTGGGTTCCCTCTATTGAGCTAGAAGACTATTCACACCTGAGAGTATCATGTACCTTTATAAGGCCACCATTCCCTCATGCATGGATTATTGTTGCCACATCTAGGCTGGTGAATCTACTAATGGGGTCTAAAGAAGATTCTCCAATCTAATTGGTCCCACTTTGTCAACTAACCTCCAACCCCTGTCCCATTGCTACAGTGTTACATCTCTGTGCTTGTTTTGCAAATATTTTAGTGAAACGTGCTCTGATGAACTCGTTGCACTTGTGCCCCTTGACGTACATATCCCTGACAAACCTGCTTAGCAACAAAATCTTACCCCTTCACTGTTAAGGCCCCTAAATGCTAGAAAGCTTTCTACTCTAATAGTTCCTTCCCTCGACCAGGTAGACTTTGGAATTCCCTTCCTGCTATCCGTTTCCTTGACTATACTGATAAGCAGAAGTTTAAATGTAATATAAACCAACGTCTTGTTAATCTTTCCTAGACGTGGTCCCAAATAGTAGTCCCTTATGTCCAGGTTACGATATGTGTTGTTAGGGGGGTGAACGTGAGTAAAAAAAAAGAAAAAGAAAAGGATATGCATCTAGAAGGAAAACTGTCGAAAACTGTCGTGTGCTCTGTCTTATGTAAGCCATTGCACCTACCGAGATTAGCAATTATACCAAAAAGTGTGATGTGTTCTGCACGAAGCCTTCACCATTATAAACAAATATTCGGTGTCGATTTCGAAGCTTTTCCGCCAAATTTTAGTTTCTTTGAGTATTTTAAAGGGGTTTTGTAAAATGTTTTTGATGGAGGTATGAGACGAATGGATTCGCCAATCATTTTTATAACCAACGGCTGTGCTAAACAACCAATGAAAACGTCGCAAAATTATTATAAAAATTGTCGAATTTTGGATTCAATCAGTTCGCCATTTGCTACGTCACGGACTGCATTTAATTCTTGGCCGCCATCTTGGTTACTGATCTGAACTACGCCGCCATCTTTGTTCAACATAATATCTCAGAACTTAAGAGGTTAACTACGCGACCGACCACATTTGATTCTTGGTCGCCATCTTAGTCCAAATTTTTTGTGTATGTCTATTTATTAGTTTTGCAGGGAAAACTCCAGTTGCCCCCACCCCCAAGGCATGCGTATCAGGTTAAAATGGCATAAATTGATACTTTTCTGCTTGTTGATGTCTTGGATTTTTATAAAACTTTCAGAAAAGTTGTAACCAACTGATTTCTATATAATTTTGTTTATCTATACTTTGCGATAACTCTTGGGTGTGCCCCAGGGGCTCTTTTAGGGCTAATAAAAACACTCCATTTTTGGGACTATTTTACCATATTAGTCCAATTTTGTTTGTGTATGTCTATTTAGCAGTTTTGCATGGTGCTGAACTCAAATTTAAATATGTTAAGGCCTTGGGGACTTTTGCGGCTAAATGGGGAGGGGCAAATGATGGACTTAGTCATTTCTTTTTTTGCATGGTGCAGAATTCAAATTTACATATGTTAAGGCCTAAAACTGCACCGTCTGTTCATTTTCACCAGGATTTGCCGTTCCCTGGGGACTTTTAGGGCAAAATGTGAAGGGTGGGGGTGGGGTCAAATGTTGAATGCCCTGTTCACTGTGCACTCACGGGGGACCACGCCTGTTTTCACTTGTTCTATTAATTAGAAATTAGTGATAATTAATTACTTTTTAGTAGGAATAGCATTACATTTATTTAATAAATTTAATTTATTAAATGAATTTAATTTATTTCTTAAACTTAATTTATCTACGTTCATGCTGTTATTATTGTGGAGATAAGTATTTATGTCGATAGTTTTTAAATAAAGTCTTTTAAGGTCATCTTGCAGCCACAACTTTAAAATAAATTTCAAACGGAAAAGCGTAAATCACAAATATCCAATCATATTAAAGGTTGAAATAGATTCGTGAATTATTCAAAAAGGAAAAATGTTTCATAGCCAATAAAATTTGAAATATCTGCTGCAATATGAAAGAAAACATCTTTTGATGCCATTTTCCATATATGTCTGTACACGTCATCAGAAATGTTGTTGCTATATAAGCCAATCGGAAGTTGGTTCAATGCAATTTTCTCATCGTCATGATGAGGATTTTTGTATTAGTCCTGCTGGCACTCTTCGCGTTGGTTTCATCAAATGGAAACAGTGAGTAGCCAATTCATTTGCCTTTTGCTGTTTGCATCAAACGATTCTACTAAACAGAATCATGTTTTTTTCAGAATATATTATGAATCTAAATATATATATATATATATATATATATATAGTCTTTGAAGTTTTTAACATTTGAAACTATACAAAAAATTACTTTTTATCATTCGTTAAAAAACCATCCAGTCAGTAAGTCATTTAATCACCTGCAATCACTGCATCAACTCTCTCGAATTTACTATAATACCAATTTTTTTTTCAAGGGATCATCAGTTGTTTACCATGAAACACTGTTTCGGGGATTTAAAAAAAAACAGTATATTACTTCATGGCTCCCCAGCAGTGTGGATCAAACACCACCACCCTTAATCTTAGGAAGAAGACATGTTACAAAAATTTTTTTATCCAATTTCCTATTCTTAATTGCAATTACTAAACTTTTCATAGTATAAAAATGAATGTCTTACCTGTGCGATTCATCAATTTCCACATTTAAAATGGATACATTTTTTAATTTATCAGTCTTGTATTTATAAGCTTTGGATTAATCCATTTAACTACTTATCACCCCCACTATAATTAGTAGTTTTTATATTTACATTCTTATTTATTTAAAATTAGATATATAAAGGTTAAAAATATTTTATTTTTACATATATACATTTTTTATATATAAATTTATTATATGTAATTATAAATACATTTTATACATTGCTAATATAGTTTTGGATTTCCTTTATTAATATAGTCTGGTTTATCTTAAACGATTCAAAAGCATCAGGATAACGAACACATGCTTTATTTAACTGCTTAAATATTTTATTTTTATCCCCACCTTGTTTTATCATCCTTATTACTAAGCTAGAAACTGGTGGTATATATATATATATATATATATATATATATATATATATATATATATATATATATATATATATATATTAAGTAATGTGATTGATAATTAAAATTTAAAAATCAAATTATAATTAAATTAAAAATCCGTTTCATAAGAAGGAACAACAACAAAATCAATTATCTGTACGATCGTTTCGGAAAACAATGCTTTTTATTGTGGTAGACATCAAGTTTATTTCAATTTTTTTCAGATAAATCTGCCTTACTTTTAATGCTAGGTTTAGTTATGGTGTCTTTTAAATTTAATAAAAACCCTTCAAAATTTGCTGACGAGGAGACCTTGCTTATTAAAAAACTATATGTAATAGTTATTGTACGTAACTTGATGTCTACCACAATAAAAAGCATTGTTTTCCGAAACGATCGTACAGATAATTGATTTTGTTGTTGTTCCTTCTTATGAAACGGATTTTTAATTTAATTATAATTTGATTTTTAAATTTTAAGTTATCAATCACATTACTTAATATTGAATTAGCTCTAGGATATTTACCTATCGAGCTTATTATATATCTAAATTACAACGAACACTTTCTCTTTCCTATATTTTAATTAAACTAGTAATTTCACTGTTACATTGAAATACACTCAGCTTTTTAGACTATTGTTCTAATCGCCTTTAAATATATATATATATATATATATATATATATATATATATATATATATATTACATTTTGACCCCAAACAAGGCACGTTGCCACTTTGATGTAGGGGAATACTATCAGGAACACAAACAACAGGGATGCTATGTAGGGAGTTGAGCAGCAAGTTGTCGATTCACGTTCACTTGAACGTCTGCATGTCAGTACAGTTGGGGAAGCAGGGACCTGGTATGGAATTCCAGAGTTTAGCAGTTCTGGGTAAGAAACTACTGGAGTAGAAAGATCTTTTACATCTAGGGATCTCTACTGTGTGGGGTGGGATTTAGCTGCCTGTCGGGTTTGTCGAGGGTGTCTACGTCGTGGGGGCACAAGTATCTGCAATTCGCCAGAGCATTCACCATTAAAATACTTGTAGAACAGGCAGAGGGATGCAAAATTTCGTCGATGGGACAGAGGCTGAAGCTTAGATGGCAATTCAGGACCTATCAGGTTGGCGAATCTCTTTTGAATCTTGGCTAGGAGGGAGAGACTAGTAGCAAATGCACCAGATCAAATATGACAACAATACTCCATACATGGGCGAATGGTGGCCTTATAGAGGTACAGGATACTTTCGAGCGTTAGTAACTTTCTAGCGCCGTAGAGCGACCTACCTTCTTCGCAGCGGCCCTGGCAATGCTTTCAATGTAGTTGTTCCAACTCATGTTTCCTGTGAACGTTTGGCTAAGGAGTTTAAAAGGTGTACTTTCAGATAAAGAGTCTTTGGCCATTGCTATTGGGGGTAGAGAAGGTTATTTGTAATTATTGAAGGAAACAAGTTTAGTCTTGGCAGCATTGAATGTGACCACCCATTTATGTCCCTATTCCACTACAGATCAGAGGTCATCCTCTAGTGTTTCTGCAATTTCTTTAGATATGTGTTCATTTGTTTTCCTGTCGTGTCTATTATAGAGCGTGGTGTCATCAGCATATATACCCATCTCACAGACAATTTTGTAAGAGAGGTCATTTATGACTATTAGGAATAATAGATGTCCAAGGATAGACCCTTGAGGCACTCCCGCATTTATATCATATTGTTTAAATGTACGACCGTTGAGGACAACCTGGATTTTTCTCTTATCTAAGGAGTTAATTATGTCATGTATTCTTCCAGTGATACCGTATGATCTGATTTTCCTGAGAAGACCTTCATGCCATACCCTGTCAAAAGCCTTAGATATATTTAAAGCTACCGCTCTACTCTCCCCTGCTTTGTCCAGTTAATTGTATATACGTTCAGAGATTATAGTTAGGATGTCTGCCGTGGAAAGGGCCTGCCTAAATTCATATTGTTGGTCGGTCAGAAGTTTAGCATTTGTAAAATGATGGACTAGAGCTTGGTTATTTATGGACTCAAATATTTTGGCGAAAATGGAAGGGGGCTAATGGGGCGATAATTTACTGAGTCAGTTCTTTCGCCAGAATTCTTGAAAACTAGTACCACAGAATCAGTTTTCAAGCAGGCAGAAAAGCAAGATTCATTAAGGCAATTGGTGTAAAGTCTGGAGAGAACTGGAGCTACTCCAGCGGAGCACTATTTTAATAGCACAGCCGGGATGAGATCAGATCCACATGCTTTTGAAGTGTCAAGATTTTTGTAGTGGCATGCACCTGATAAAGGGTAATTTTCAGATCGTCTAATGTGGCATCTGTCCGCAAAGGAAAGTCAGGGAGGGGGTGGTAAGCAGGGTCCGCTGTGGAATTGGAGGCAAACCGACTGGCAAGCATGTTACCCTTCTCGGTTGCTGAGCAAACAACCTCATAATTGTTGGATAGTGGGGGAGTTGTTGATTGCCCATTATTTACTACACTGTTGTGGATTTTCCAGAAGTTACGGGTTTTTAATTTTTGTGATTCGATGCGTTTTTTTGGTGGTTTCAGTAAATTCTCTCTTAGCTGTCGCTATTTTTTTCTTACGGTTATTTCCAGCTTCTATATACTTCTGTCTGTTTGAACTGGACTTATGTCGGTTAAATCTGTGGTACGCCTGCTGCCTTTGCGCAATGGCAGCTGCACATGTGGAAGTAAACCATTGGGGATAATGGGGCTTGCTATACAATTTGCGCGTGGGAACATATGTTTCAATTGCTGTTTTGTGCACTGTTCAGCAGAAAGTGAAAAGATATTTCCTCATGGGGCATCTCTGATGAGATCAATGATGGCTTCCCAGTCAACCTTTTTAATAATACCCCGTTGTTTTGAGCAACGGCTCTTTAGTTTTCGCTCTAGAGTTTAGGGCGATTTCAAACATTATCACTGCATGATCAGCGTTCCCAAGTGGGCTGTGGGCATTCGTTACACAATCCTCGGGAACTGTGGTCAGAAACAGATCTAGAAGTGATGCGTTTATATATATATATATATATATATATATATATATATATAATATATATAATATGTATATATATATATATATATATATATATATATATATATATTACGATAGTGTGTGTGTTATTTTGTATGTTACGCTTACATATTTTTTTTTGGACTGACTGTCATTTAATTGTTATGGCCTTCCATTTTGTTGGATTGTTAGGTCGCTTGTGTCTCGTCGACGTGTTGAATAATTTTTGATCTGCCTATTCCCTTCTTATATGGGGTGGTGCGATTGATCTATGAACAAATGATTAATAAAACATGTTAAAAGACATCTTGAAAAAGAGCTAAAAACATATTTAATTTTAAAAAAGGAAACACAAGATAAATGGATAGTCCTTAATCCGCGGAGTTTCGAAGAAATACTCTCCTTCTCATCAGAGGGCAGGAATTAGCAAAATGCAGGATCGGATTTTGCATATAAAAGTATTTAATGAAACTACAAGTAAGTCACAGATCTTACTTGGTTAAAAAAAAAGGGTGAGGTAAGGGGAACAGGAGGCAAAAGAAAAATGATAAAAAGATTTCACATGAATGGACAGTCCGGTGAAGGGTAAAAATCCAAAACTGGTAAAATCCAAAACGGTCGAATTTAAAATTTCAATCCAATGGGTAAATTCCAAATGGAATTTTATTTTATATATATATATATATATATATATATATATATATATATATATATATATATATATATATATATCTTCATAAGTTTTGGTTTCGGTTTCGATTCAAGCTGATATAAACATGTCATATCGGAATATTTTTTTCGTTTTTTATTTTAGAAATAATTGACTTAAGGATTAAGCTACAAAATTATCACATTTCATAATTGAGCATTAATATACTGTGTATGCGAAATCAAGACTTCAAAACAAGGTGTTTATGGCAACAAAAAGTGTATTTCATTTTACGTTACAATTGTTTCAATATCCAGTTTGACAATTTCAAGCATTATATCGTTTGAAATTTTTCAAAAAACAACATTTCTTCAGACTTTATTCATAAAGTTTTTACACACTTTTGGCAAGGAATCGTCCTAAAAAAACGCAAGACAATAAACTTGTTTTGAGCAATGTTATCATTACAAGAAAATTACATCAGTAATTTTCTATAATATAAATCTCACCTGTCTGTTTAAATGTATGTATGTATGTATGTATGCACGCCTAAAACTTTTGATAGAGGCGACGGATTTTCACGAGCTCGGTACTGTTTTGAAGATCGATCCTTTGGACGCCAAATATCGAAACATTGGCTAAAAATATTAATTCTTTCACCCTGAACTGGCCACTTTTCTACAGGGAGGGGTCGCCTTTTTCGCCTATATTTTCGAAAGTCATCGTCTCTTTTCGAATGTCTAGCCTTAATTTAAACATTCGCCACTTCTTGGTTTGGCGATGGACGCAACGGCAAACGCTTCGTTTATTTTCACTTTCTTTTCGTACTTCGCGGTAAGGGTTCGAGCCTGCCTGCCGACTACCACTTTTGTTTTTTCTTTTACTACACACACACCTCCAAACACCCGGGCAACGCTGGGCACCCATGCTAGTACAGACATAAGTATCAAATAATGTATTAAATAGATTTTTACACCGCATTATTATTATTTCATATATAAAAAGACACGTAATACGTCTTCCAAATAACTAAAAAAAATAATTAAATTGAAACTACGAGGGGCGCCCCAAAAGTAATGCCTCCAATTTTTATTCTGTCCGAATGGATTAGAGAGAGTTATAAATTGCATTGTTATGATGATTGAACTTATCCATTCATGATCTGAAAGTTTCATTTGCCTGTTTCAGTTATTGAGGGTACAAGACTCTAAGAAAGCAATGCCTGTCATGAAAATGCATCATCAGCAGAGATGCATCATTGAATTCTTTGTAAAAGTCCATTGAGATGTGCGGTGACCACGTAGGAAAATAACTTCTACGGCACATAATAACTTATTGAGCAATCCTCGTATGACAAAGCGCGCTCTGCACGGCTATCGTTCGTAGATCGATAAGTGCATTCAGAATGCTGGTGGCTATGGAGAAAGATGAATTCTGGAGCACAGTAGGTGGTTTGATTTAATTATCGTGGGCTCTTCAACTTTTTCAGTTAAAATTAGTAAGCTTTGTTTTAGAACAAACCGTGAATTAACCCGTTATATTGTTTCTTCTAGGTTGTCCTCAGAACTATTGCAAAAACGGTGGGACCTGCATTATTGTGCTACGATCCTTTAAATGGATATTCCAATGCAAGTGTTGTAAAGGATATTCCGGTCTTCGTTGCGAAAATGGTAAGCAATTTATTTTTTTTCTGGTTGCCAAATTATTTTCAAATCAATTTCACAATATTGATACTGATATTATTATTAAAATTTATATGTAATATAAAAGACTATTTTCTTTATTGAGAGTGGAATACAAGTACTAGAAATGTTTATTATTTGGAAATAATTATTGAATTTATTTATTTACCTCCTTTTGTTTAGCCAACTGCTCGACAAGTTGAATAAGCCAAAAGACGCATAAGGTCGCTGCAGGCATGAACCCATCAACTATAAACTTACTTTCTTTTGTTACTTAATCAAACAGCAACAATCCGTCTCGGTAAATTAGACCAGATACGAGCTGGTATCTGAAATGTGATGTACAGATATCTTACAAGCTGGAAAAGTTGGGAAAGAAACAGAAACTACATTTTAATATTTATAATCAACTACCGTGACCTGTAGAAATTCCACAGCAGACTCTTTCATATGTAATATATTGATGTTGGCATTCTGTAGATGTTCAGTGTATATGGAGACGCTCTGATATTATTGTAGCTTTTTTATTTCAACTACAAAAGTGTTTATCTAAGCTAGCACGAACGCCAGGAAAAGACCAGACATAAAGTACGCTTAAATATGATATTTTATTTTTGCAGATTTCGTATATATTATTATAGAGTTAATGTTCTATCGATTTTTATATATTATAAAGTTGCGATTTAATACACACACACACACACACACACACACACACACACATATATATATATATATATATATATATATATATATATACGTATATATAATCTCATCGTCTGTTACCGAAGAAGAATTTAACACTGTTTCAAAATGTTCCCTCCAGCGTCTCAAGATACCGTCCTTGTCTGTCAGTAATGTCCCGTTTTCTGCTAAAATTGGCGAAACTCCTGATTCTTGAGGACCGAAAACCTTCCTTATACCTTCATAAAAGGCTTTTGTGTCCTTTCTATTGAATGCTGACTGAACAGCTTCTGCGTGTGCGGTCCACCATTTCTCTTCCATCTGTCGTAGTGTCCTCTGCACTTTCCCTTTCCAGGTTTTGTATGCCAATCTTTTTTCCAGTAGAGTTTTGGTCGTCAATCCATGCTTTGTGAGCTTGATGCATTTTCTGAATTTGATACTGGGCTTCTATATCCTGGTCATCAAACCAATCCTGGTGCTTCCGCATGGGTAAGCCCAGCACTTCCAGGGCAGTGGAATGGGTGATATTTCGTAGCGCTTCCCAGGACGCTTCTATGTTGTCAGCTATTTCTACACCATCTAAATTCTTCTTCGGTACCAGACGATGAGATTATAAACTCAATTGAGCAGGTTCCCGAGAGATCAGAACTATCCGTGTTACCAACTCTCCCAGAAGTCCTTGCAGCAGTTGAACAGATATCATTGGGTAAAGCATCAGAAAATGACGGTATACCACCGGAAGTCTACAGATATGTTGGCCATAAACTGGCCAGAAAGCTACATGCACTTTTCGTGTCCATTTGGACATCTGGAAAAGTCCTGCGGGACTTTAAAGATACATCAATTTACCATCTTTATAAAAATAAAGGCTTGAGGAATTCCTGTGACAATCATCGTGGCATATCTCTGCTCTCAATTGCTGGAAAAATCATGGTCAGACTAATAATCAACAGATTAATCAGACATCTTGTAGATGAGATATATCCCAAATCGCAGTGTGGTTTCCGCTCTCTTCGGAGTACAATAGATATGATCTTTTCTCTGCGACAGGTCTCTGAGAAAGTTCGAGAAAAGAACAAAGAGCTATAAATAGTGTTCATTGATCTTACTAAAGCCTTTGACACTGTCAACCGAACTGCCCTAGGGAAAATCCTTAAGAAAATTGGTATACCTGACAATATGCTCAAAGTTATAACATCCTTCCATGATGGCATGAAGGCTTCAGTGATGTCCAATGGTGACTCTTCTGAGCCTTTCAATGTGACCAATGGAACAAAACAAGGTTGTGTAATGGCTCCAGTACTATTCGCCCTTTACTTTTCTGTTATGCTGAAATATGCATTTGCAGATGTTGACACTGGCGTTCATTTCCAATTCCGTACAGATGGTGGGATTTTTAATCAACAACGCTTTAAAGCGAAAACACTTCCCCAAAGAACCATTATAAGAGATTTGCTGTTTGCAGATGATGCTGCCCTTGTCGCGACTTCTCGGGAGGAGGCTCAACATCTTGTAAATCGGTTTTCTACTGCATGTAAAGCCTTTGGCTTGACAATCAGTATAAAGAAAACGGAAGTCATCTACCAGCCACCACCTACACCAAAACAAGTACAGGGTGTTAAACAGAAACAAACCGTGCACAATTTTCCTCAGATGTCGATTCAGGTAGATGGGAAAAACCTGAAGTATGTTAACAAGTTTACATACTTGGGAAGTGTGGTTGATTCAAGTGCATCTCTTGACCATGAAGTTATCAACCGTATCTCCCGAGCAAGCAGTGCCTTTGGCAAGCTGAACACAAGATTATGGAATATTCGAGGTTTAAGCCTGAAGACAACAATTCATGTATATAAGGCTGTGCTACTGTCCACACTTTTGTATGCCTCGGAGTCGTGGACCCCGTACCGAAAACAAATTTCGCAACTTGACGTCTTCTATAAGAGATGTCTACGTGCCATTTGCGGTTTTACTTTGAAAGACAAAATATCAAATGCGAAATTATTCACACTTTGTAAAATCAGCAACATCGAAAGCTTCTTAATCCAGTCGCAGCTTCGATGGGCGGGTCATGTGATGCGAATGGATGATGATAGGATACCGAAGCAACTCCTGTATGGCCAATTAGGCAGAGGCCGTCGAAACGTGGGACGACCATGGTTGCGTTACAAAGACAAAATAAAGTCTAATTTGCAGGTTCTAAATATTGGATATAACAACATTGAGCTAACTGCAAAAGACAGAAGGAAGTGGATAGAAATGTGTGACAGAAAAATCAAGGAGTTCTCGGCGTTTTGCATCGAAAAACTAAAAGAAGCGAGAGTCAAGTCAAAAAATAATACTGAGCAGTGTGGAGCTAAATTCTCGCATTTATATGTCTGTCACCACTGCGGTCGCCATTGCAAGTCTATAGCAGGACTAAAGTGCCACATACGTCTAAGTGAATGTCGACACGCTGAGTTCTAGACCTTCAGGTCAATTGTCGGAGTCTCATACGTCGAAAATCGACGGAGAGTCCATCATACCATCATACGTATATATATATATATATATATATATATATATATATATATATTTCAATTCCTTCAGACATAATGGAAACCAAAACCAAAACTTATGAAGAATTCTTGATAAAATTATTTATGACAAGAAATAGAAGTACATAACAATTAAACGACCCGCATGACACAGAAAATAACATGCACGCTCTCGTATTAATATAGAGATGCTTATTTTTAATTCTGATGTGGTTTTCTTTCTGTTAGATCGCTGCAAATTTTGTACTTAAGAGGCTGAATATATTCAGTGGTCTTAAACAGGTTGGGGACGTGAAGGTCACATTAAATTATAGTATTTGGTTTACTATAAAGAGATTACTGATTGCAAACATCCACCAGAATACGCTTTGATTGCGTAATACGCGTGTTAATTAAATCATCGTCAAAAGAAATCTTTTTATAAATTTACTGCAGACTCTCGAGTTCGACAGAAAGATTCACAAGTTCGTCAATATGCATCTGAATAAGGTCGAACGTAACATCGGTGGAAACGTTGCAAGAATCACAGTCCAAAGTAATTTAAATAAGTCTTCATCATTGCTTTGTCGCATTAGGGCAGGTCGATTTGCAACTTTTTTCAGTAAATCAACATGGCACTGGTGATGATAGTTGGGATTTGATGTGATAAGAACATATACCAAAAATTAGATTCCCATCTTGAACAGAAAATTGAGCATTTATTTTAAAAATCGTGTAGAAAAATGCTGAAAAATCCTTCATTTTCATAGCATTTTTCACAACACTGACTTTTAAATTTCACTATTTTTATAAAATATTCAATTAAAATTGATATATTTATATGAAATACATTGAAAGAAAAATAAATACATGAATTATAATTTTAATTATGAATCACAATTAGCAAAATATATCAACTTTTACTGCATTGATTAAACAAAAATTGTAAAAAAAGCTAATTAGCAACTAAGTCTTTTAAATTTCACAATTCAAAAAGATATGTGGAGATGTATTACACAATATTGTAACTTGATACAAGTTACAGAACCATGTATTTTAATTTTTTATTAGAGGCAATAATATAAACTTATAATAGAACTAAATTTTTCTGTATAATTTCCTTTTGAGGAAAATGAAGGTCTAATTTGCTGGCACGATGACTTTGTAATAATGTGTCTATGTCTTGCTTCCTGCCCTTTCCAATTTGACCAGTGTGTGGCTGCAAAATTGATAGCAGTAATATGTTTCATTTTTTTGAGTTGTTCACTATTTCTGGAAAAAACAACAAAAAACAAAACAAAACAAAACAATTATTTGAAAACACTTATTTTTTTATATTTTTTCGATGCAATATGAATAAAATTAACTATTGTTTGGGTAAATTAAGAAAACTAATAAAAATTTAATGGATAAATATTTATTTACCTAATGGACAAAATCGTTTGAATGCCCTCTTCTCTCACATCTAATTCATCTGAGTTTATCATCAATATTATATTTTCCGGAAGTAGTGCAAAAACACTATATTTTGAACAGTTTAAAACAGTAATTTGGATTTCAGTTAAATGTTTTGTTCTCTGAATCATATTAAAATATACTGTTGCTGGTTAAAATAAAATATTGTTGATTTGGATCTCAAACCAACTAACTGCATACACTTGGATGATAAATTTGACCAAAATGTTTAATTTATCATAGTTTTGAGGTGAGACACTTCTGGTCCATAAACACTGGCTTGTGGCTTATGTTAGCTATCTTCCTTGATTCAAGGGCCCAATTTTCTAAATTAACTTCTCCACAAGAAATGCCAACAGCATACTCAAAAAGTAGACTCTGATCTTCACACTTAAATTATTTGTTTCTTCTGCTGTCAGATAATAATGATCGGGAGGGACACTAATTTTTTAGAATTCTACCTGAGGCAAATCTTGATAATTATTGATACAAAGTTTCCCCAAAGGACCAGTAAATGTTGTTAGGCTTTTTGTTGTTCCATCGAAAATTGCTGTAAATGGCAGTTCTTCTAGTGGAACCTGAAAATTGGAAAATTTTGCATGTTTTATAATAGAGCTATTATTACATAATAAATGCCAATATATTATTTTATTTTCCACAAAAAAGGAACATAATTGCAGGTGAATCTATAGAATTAATTTTACCTCCTTGTTAGGAGGACAAGTGCAGACTATGTGCCTTTTTGACAAATTTCAGCACTTTACTGCAAAGTCATTACATCTCAAGACAGAGAGTTTACAGCTATAAGAAGATATATCAAACAGTCTGTCTAGCTGTTCTTTCATTCTTTTCACTTTGATTGCTGCAAGAGATTTCCTGTCAATCTGTTTGGCCCTCTTATAGCAAAATATATTGATCTTCTGTCCTATATAATGTTACCTTAACAAGAGCAATTGTGGATTGACTGCTTGCCAAATACTGATTATTTCCTTGGCAATTAACTTAGAAATCTCACTATTTTTTAAAGTGGGGATAACTGTTTTCGAGAAAATAACTAAACTGGATGGCTTGTCATGAAGTTGGGGTGCTGTTTCATCCAAATGACAAGGTGGACCAGCAAATTTTGTGAACCACGGGTTAAAACTGAACGTCATGCTTTCACTGACGTTTTAATCTGAAAAGTACAATAAATAAATGGATTATAACTGAAGGAAACTGTATTAGGCTACCTTCCAATTTCATACGTAAAAAAATAAATGCTAGTTATAAGAAATAATGAAAAACTTTGTAGAGTTGAATTAGATGTATTGAAGAGAGAGGACCAAACCAAATCAGACGCATAGTAGTGTTTAGTTTAGACATTTTTAGCAGATTTTAGCTCCTCCTTCGATAACATGAATTTATCCATAAAGAGATTCATTCTTGATGTAGCTGTAGCATTTTAAATGAGCGTTTAGTGTTTAGAGTTTGAAAAACCAGTGCTTGTTCATCTATGTTACTATGCTATTTTTAATAGTATTTTCAAGTTAAATTTAATTTTTATGAAATTTTTGTTTATTAAATTTTTAGGTGAAAGTACAGGATAGTTACAATGCAAGCTCCTTCCCTTATAAAGAATGGCTTTCTAAATAACAAAGTTATGCACAAATAACGAAAAACCTTTAAAAGAGTTTCCTTATTTACTCGTATTAATCTTGGTAGATTATCTGATTTTAAAACTATAATTTTAGAAGAAAACCACTGCTTAAAAACAATTACTCCCAAAAAATAAAAGAAATTAAAATTTGACACTAATTTTCTGCAAAGTATTTTTTATTAAGTAGAAAAACTTGAAAATTTACGTGGTTATGTTTCTTAAAGAATGTGTAGAATAAAATTGTACGGACTGTTTTTTTTTGCTTTAATATAAAACTGAAGCATTATCATATTTTAATAAAAATTTAAAATAGAATTTGATGTGAAATATTAGGTTGGTGCAAAAATACTGTTTTTGACGTTCGTTTAAACGTCCAAAAAATGCCATTATTTTTGCACCAACCTAATAGAAAAACAAATTAAAAAAAGATAAAACGAATATGTTTAAATTCACTGCAGACACTTGAAATAAACAAGTCTTTTTTGTTTTTCCTTTCGAAATAATGAAACCTAAATCGTAATGTTTGTGAGAAAATAAAAATAAAAATAAAAAAGGAAGATTGCTTACTTGGTGGCGCCGGCCTCGAGGGCGGAATTCTAATCCGAGTGGTTGAGAGGACGAGTCTTTTATAGACTTGGAGGAGTAGAGGGAGGAACAATTCTTCTGTTATAAAAGAATTGTGTCTCTGACTAGTACCAGTTCTGTTAATGACTTACTGGTGAACGGTTGGCACAACTTAGTTACTCGCTGCTCGCCGTACTACAATACTTGTTACTCGACCCAGTAGGGGGGGGGGTCGCATAGGGCATCCTTTGCAACCCCTCGAAGCTTATGCTATCACCGGGTAATCTACTTTACCCTCTAAATAGTTTTTTTTCCACATCTTGCAAAGGATTTGCTGCTTACTCTTTCGTCGATTAACTACTGTCATGAACGTCACGAAAGAGCAGCTCCTACGCAGAAGGGAGTCATTGACTCAGAAGATTCAGGGACGACTGAAGATGTGCCGTGATGGAGTTAGGCCATCGGCGTACTCATTCTTAAGGACGGAGATTCGACAATTCATTGTCGAGTTAGAGACTTGTATCACACAGCTGGAGTTAGGCTCCTTTGATGAGAGTACACCTACCGAGATTGAGGGTGCTTGGCTGCCTCAACTGAAGGATTATTATGAAGACTTGGGCGATTTGGATCAAGCATACCGACATCCAGAGCCCAGCCCTTACTCGGAATCTGCCTTTGAGTTCTCAAGGGCTTCTGCAACTACCGAGAGAGGTTCTTCCTTCATTGTTAAACCCCCACGTATACAGATCACAGGACCTACATTTAGCGGACAGGAAATGGAGTCCGACCGCATGAGTTTCACAAACGTCTTGACTAGGTTTGAGAACTGCGTGATCGGCATGGCCAATGATGCCGAGAGGTTGAATTTCTTGAAGTGTTCACTCTCAGACAGAGCCTTGAGGCTGGTAAATCACCTGAGTTGCACTGACACCAATTACCAGCAAGCCATGGCTATACTGAAGAGGGAGTATCTGGACCTGGATGAAATCATTGACCAAATATTCCAGGATATTCTGGACTATGTACCAAAGAAAGGTGGAGCCCTTTTTGAGCTGGGGGACTTCGTTTCCAGGACGGCATCGCTGTTGGAAGAGCTGGGGAATTCCTTTTCGTGTGACTTTTCTGTGGACGATTCTGGCGGAGCCAGACTGATGGCTGATTCTATTTAGGAAATTTCCTCTTGAACTGAAAGGGGAGATAATAGCGCTAACAAATAGACGGGTGACGCCTTTGTCTTCCATATTGAGACTAACTGGAGAAGCAATAAAGAGATTGCAGATTAAGGGCGGTGTCTCCACTGCAGTTACATCAACAGTAAGACAGAATACGTCTCAAAAGTTTGGTAGGGGGAACGCTATTACTCCTTCTTTTCATGTGGATGTGAACAATGCAACTTCAACCGGGTATTCCCGCACGTTGCCACCCATTCTCTCAGTTACATTCTCTTGTGGACCAAAGACAGTGTCAGTGAATTGCCTACTGGACACGGGTAGCGGGCGGACATATCTGGCGGCAGATGTACTGAGAACTTTGTGCCCAATCGAAACCCTTGGTGTCAATTGTCAGCTGAGATTGTCTACCTTTCTAGGTGAGTGTCAGCGTGGGTTCACAGAGGTAGTCATGGGAGTTGACTTGGGTTCTGGAAGGACTGTGACATCTCCTGTCTTGGTAGCCGATGGTATGGACTTGTCGGTTCGAGTGGCCAACCTGGAATCTCTATTGCGTGTCTTTCAGGATGCAAAATATGCTTTGGCCGGCCAGTTTGAGACCGGAAGGGATTTAATACCGATCAAGGGAATAATTGGGTTAGACCTGATTGAACACCTGGACTCATTGAAGCTGATCCCGTGTTTGAGTGGATGGGCCTTTGCAACCCCGCCTGGATTAGTCCCGTTCGGAGCAGTGGACTCTTTTTTCGTGGAAGATAAGCCCCTCTCTGAGGTTACTCACCTCTCGTTTAATTCGGTGATGGAACATACCCCCCAGGTCGATGCATCACATTTATGTTTTGTCCTTGAAACACAATCAACATACCTAGATCCCATGGCGGAGTGCTTTCCTGACAGTATGGTGCAAAGAGGACTAGAACAAATGTTTACGTTGGAATCTCTGGGGCTTCCCAGTCAGGAGGACTTTTCTGATTACGATAAAGTGCAGATAAAGCGATTTGAGGAAACGGTAGAGCTTCGGGATGGAAGATATTATGTGGAGCTCCCCTGGCATCACGATAGATTAGCCAGAGTCCCCTCTAATCATGCAACTTCCTTGCATGTTTAAGACCGGGTGGCAGTAAACTTGACTAAAAGAAAAATATATGATGAATATTTGGAGGTGTTTCGTCAGCAACAGGAGGACGGTATAATTGAAGAGATTTTTGTCTCCCCTCAGGAGTTCGACAAATATATGTGGATACCACATAGACCAGTTTTCAAGTCGGACCCTACGGCAACTACCAGGATCAGACCAGTGTTCAACTGTAGTTTGAAGACAGGAGATGGATTATCGCTGAACGAAGCAGCATATTCTGGCGTTAACTTAACAGGGGACATCTTAAAGTTGTTGCTGGCCTTTAGAGCCAACAATTATGTGCTACTAGCAGACATTCGCCGAGCCTTCCTAATGATTCGGCTTAAGCTGGAGGCGGATAGGAACCGGTTTTGCTTTTTTCTTAAGCAAGGAGATTGTTTGCGCTGCTTCCGCTATACCACCTTGATATTCGGATTTACCTCAAGCCCATTTGTGTTGGGGTGCATCTTAAAATTGCATGCGGCAAAATACCCTCAGGATGCTTGCCGCAGAATGATGGAGGACCGGTTTTATGTGGATAACCTTGTGGCATCCGTGGCAGACGCGAGTGAGCTTACTACATTGTATTCCCTTGTTAGAGAGCGTTTGCTGGAAGGGGGCTTTATTATCCAGTCATGCAACTCAAACAGTCAGGCGCTCCGCACTAGGATGAGGGAGGATGGTACTCTAAGTATCCATGAAGAGGAGTGGGAGAGAGTACTGGGCTACCGATACTCCCCACATTCGTAGGAGTTGAATGTCGCTCCGGTAAAGTGCAATCCTGACGTGACAACTAAGAGAGGTGTTCTTTCAGAGTAAGCTAAGGTCTTCGATCCGTTGTTCCTATGTCTCCCGGTTACTATCCGCAGTAGAGTGCTAATCAGGTCCATGTGGAAGAATGGTGCAGGTTGGGATGATCCACTCCAGCCAGCAATCTTGAGCGATTGGAGAGAACTAGCCAGGGACCTTTCAGGGTTGAGTGATTTCCGTTTTTTGCGCAAGGCGCTTATGGCAGGACTGCCTGGAGATATGTATCTGTTTTGCGATGCGTCCAAGGAAGCATATGGGTTTGCCGCGTATATCGTGCAAAATGGTCGGTCATCCTTATTATTTGCGAAAGCTAAGGTGGCACCTATGAAGGACAAGACTTTGCCTGTGTTGGAACTAATGACCGTCTTCCTCGCCTTCAAGCGTCTCCCCACAATCCTGGACAATTGTGAAGGATTTGTCCCCGAGAATTTGTGTATAGCCACGGATGCACAGGTGGTCTTGTCCTGGATTTTATCTCAAAACATGGCTAGCAAAAATGTTTTTGCAAAAAATAGACTTAAAGACATTCTGCAGATGAAAGTGGAGTTGGAGTCTCGCTATGGCTTGAAGACTCTCTTCAGATATGTTGATAGTACACACAACCCGGCGGATTTGTTAACAAAAGGATTAACATTGAGAAAGTTCCAATCTAAGATGGAATTTTGGTGTTCAGGCCCTTCCTGGCTAGGCGAAGGAATATCTCAATGGCCAGGACAGGATATGCCCTGTTTGAGTGAGATATGCCAGCGAATGACCCGCAGTTCAGCGAATTGTTCTTTGATCCATGATCAAGAGTACACTTCCGCCATACCTTTTCAGAGGTTTTCCTCATTCTCTGATTTACTGACTGTTACTGCCTTGGTGTTTAAGTTCCTAGCCATCCGATTTAATCGACAATGGGACTACAACTCTAAGGCAGCGATCTACCTTATGAAGACAGTGCAACGGCAAGAATTTCCCAGGGAAGTGGAGTACCTAAAGGAGCCGAGTGGTAAACCCATGCCAGTTAGGGTTCGTGCTCTGGATCTTTTTCTGGACCCTGACGGTTTGATTCGATCTCGGGGAAGAATCAACCAATCTTCCCACTTTAGTTATGAAGTTAAAAACCCCATTCTGATAGGGAAACATCATCCTGTTACCAGACTCATCATTTTAGATTGTCATGAAAGGTGTTGCCACCTTGGAACTGGGTCAACTCTAGCAGAGTTGAGGCGAAGCGGTTATTAGGTCCCGCAGGGTCGACAAGCTGTAAATAAGGTACTGGCTGTTTGTGCCAGATGTAAACGTTATAATTCAACGACAGTGACGCCGAATGCTGCTGCTGCCCTGCCATCGCACCGTACCGATTTCAGAGTCCCATAACAACACACTGGGATTGATTTTACTGGCCATCTTTGGGTGAGTGACGGGAAACGAGATACGAAAGTGTACTTGCTCCTGTTCACTTGCTTGAATATCAGAGCAATACACATTGAAGTAGTTCCCGACATGAGCGTACCCTCTTTCTTCCAGGCACTGGTTCGATTTACTAACCGATATGGCGTTCCCGAAACCCTTTATAGTGACAACGCGAAAACGTTTATCGGAAGTGGAAAGATTTTCGACCGTCTCTCTCTTTTTACGGACTATCAAAGAAAATACGGTCCTTGTAAGTTAAAACTTAAAACTATTCCCTTGTTCTCTCCTTGGTATGGAGGAACATGGGAGCGATGTATCAAGACCATGAAGAACTGCCTATTTAAGATTCTTGGCAGGGGTAGATTGGATTACTTTACCCTTCTGACAGTGTTATCGGATATTCAGAGGTCTGTTAATAACCGGCCTCTTACTTACCAGGTGTCAGCCGACAGAAATGCTACTCCAATTACCCCTAATATGTTCCTTAAGCCCAATCAGAGCCCCGGGCTATTGATACGACTGGATAGAGAGGATAGAGCAACCTTGTTGCCTCCCAGCAGGGAGAGGCTAATTCAAACCTTGGAACTTAGGGACCAATGTCTGACATATTTCCACAAACTATGGTATGAGGAGCTAGAGCTGGGAAGGAAGATTCCTGGTCGATCCCGACTCAATACAAGAACCCGCCCCCAGAAGGATGATGTTGTGCTGATTAAGAGTCCTTTGAAACCCAGACCGTTTTGGGTCTTAGGAACTATTACTGAACTGATTCCAGGCTATGATAGTGTCGTTAGAGCAGCACGTGTTCAAAAAGGGGAGGGCTTGGAGGAAGTACATTCCCTGAAACATCTGTACCCCTTAGAGCTTTCTAGGACTCCTGAAGGACCTCCTGTTGCGGAGGGAGGGGAGACGTTGGGTTCACCCCCTAGTGTTGAGGAGCAGGTCTGGCTGTGTCCCCTGTGCAGTTCTCCGCAGCAGAATCAGAATATGATCGGGTGTGACTCGTGCGACGATTGGTACCATTTCCGATGTGTCGGTATCGACTCAGAACCTCCCAACAGGCAAAAGTGGTATTGCCCAGAATGCGCGCCCCTGAAAAAACGACGGGGTAGACCTAGCCTGCTGCCTGCTTGATTGATATCTGGACTGATCGACTACTGCTATATTGTACTAACAGTTGTTTTTTTTGATTAAGTATTTTGGTGGTCTGTCATTTTGATGTAACTTTTTTCTTTTTCTTTTCTCTCTTCTACCTTTGTTTTTTTTCTCGTTTTTGTCGGGAGTGTGTGAGAAAATAAAAATAAAAATAAAAAAGGAAGATTGCTTACTTGGTGGCGCCGGCCTCGAGGGCGGAATTCTAATCTGAGTGGTTGAGAGGACGAGTCTTTTATAGACTTGGAGGAGTAGGGGGAGGCACAATTCTTCTGTTATAAAAGAATTGTGTCTCTGACTAGTACCAGTTCTGTTAATGACTTACTGGTGAACGGTTGGCACAACTTAGTTACTCGCTGCTCGCCGTACTACAATACTTGTTACTCGACCCAGTAGGGGGGGGGGTCGCATAGGGCATCCTTTGCAACCCCACGGAGCTTACGCTATCACCGGGTAATCTACTTTACCCTCTAAATAGTTTTTTTTCCACATGTTTTCAAATTAAATAATAAACATTAATTTTCAATATCAATAACGAGCGTGCTTCACGACGGTGAAATCTAAAATGTTTCCACCCAAAAAAAGTTCCTGAAATGAAAAAAACAACTTTGATCGTTATTATTTAAAAAACATAATTTTGCCTTTACACTTAATTTAATTTACACTTAATATTTATTTTATCAATTCATTATCCTCACTCATTTTATTTAAAAATGTAGCTTAAAATATATTCTAAATAATGATTCCACTTTCTTAACAGTGCGGATTGTTTGGATTGTTAACAATTCACCGAAAACATTTAATCGCTTCAATTTTTCAACTTTTAAAGTAATTTCCTCAAGCAAAGATAACGATTTTGAGAAAAAATATTTAGTGTAGGTCTTTTCTATGTCAAACCCCAATTATCATCACCATTGCCTCACCGGGGTTCCAAAATCGACCTGCCCTATTGTCGCATTACAATTTATTGCATCAAACAAATCCCTTTGTTAGAAATGCCGTTCTTACTTAAGTATTCTGACCCTCCATTTTCTAATGCAAAATTATTATCGTTTTGAAAAAAAATACAAAATCAGAAAACTATAATGCAAAACAGTTTAAGCAATCTTTATCTTATTACAAAGAAATTATCTTTAGACAAAATGTATAAGTATGTCTCATATTTTTTAAAAGACAGTACTAATTAAATCAAAATAATTTATTAACACGACGTGTTTTTAATAGACAGTTTTTATTTAAGTTTACAACAGTTTATATAAATTTAAAACATAATTTGAAGACAATTGAAAGAGATAGATTTGGGAAATATATCGAATCAAACTTTCCAAAATAGCTCCAACAATAAGTTATCGCTAAATGCGTAAAATTTGAATTTTCTTAAAAAAACAACTACTTAATCAATTTACGTGACTTTTGGAATATGCCATATTGATTCCGTGGTAAGTAGGGACTTGATAATGGTTTTTCTTTATTTTTGTTTATCACTATGAGTGCAATTCGTAAGTTGAACCAAAAATTGTTAAGCGATTTGTAATCATATCCGGTTAAGGGCCAAATGAATGACTTTATTTATTATTTAATTCATTAAAAAATGGCGTATTTATGAAAAAACTAAATCGTATAAAACAGCAGAATACGATAAAGAAACATCAATTGAACACAAAAATCATAACTTTACATTTGTTTTAATTGTAACAAAGTCGCTAACATGTATGTAAATGACCAAGCCGTGGTGCAGGCGTGATGTCACAGCGGGTTCAGAGGAAGAGGGTGAAGAAAAAGAGGAGAAAAAGCGCGTGTTAGGGCGGAAGGTTCTCTGGACTAGATGCAGGACTCGTGAATGCTATAAATCGTTGCAAAATGTCATACAACCGTGAACCGTCAAATCAATTACATACATAACAGATGATTATAGCTGCAGACTAAGAAACTGTTAATTGACTCAGAGAGGGAAAAGCATGAATGCGACCAAATTCTATTGGCTTGAAAAAAAAACGAGTAGGAGGCTTCGTGTTGAAACGACCGGCAATAAATACCCTTTCTTTCAACACAAAGAAAAACTTATGTCGAATATTTTTCTTTGTTTCTTTGTGAGGCTTTTATACAGTGTTAAAATGTACCAATCACGTTACATGATAACATACTTTTCTTTTATTTTTTATATTTATATATTATAATTTTTTTTTTCATATTTTGAACACTAATAATTTTTCTTTCATTTTCATTCCACAACAATAATGAAAATCACAACGGATACGAACCTGTAGTAATTACTCCACCACCAGGTAAATAATGTACTTTTATTCGCATATTATATGTTTCTAAAAAAAGCATCGAGATATATAAACGATACATGTGATGATTTATTCTTAATGGCGTGTCTGACGTTCTTTCCCGGGCGACGCTAAATGACCGGGCAATGATGTCCAGACTTGCTGTGTGCGAGTCTGAGGCATTTTTTTTTAGAATTTCAGCACGGCAACGAACCGCCATCTAATCAAACCAATCAAATTAAACCTTTCGTATTTGATGTGTAGATATACATGCGGAGACGAAGGCCCTGTACAGGACATTGAAAAAAAAATTAAAAATCAGCCTTGAGTCTCTTTATGTTATACGTGTTTGTCGAAATACATTCCAAAGAACAACAGATATTCTCTAACCGCATAAATTTAATCAGCACGTTTAATGATGTGAATGCTATATCAAGATTAAGCTTGACAAACCAACGCGATTTTATTAAAAAAACTAAGCAGGGAATTATTTCTAAATAATTCAATTTAATATATGTATATATGCATGTATGTATGTATATATTTATATATATATATATGCATATATGTATATATATATATATATATATATGCATATATATATATGTGTATGTGTGCGCGTGTGTGTGTTTCAGCGTGTATGTTCTAGCTGGATAAATGTGCCAAGTGCACCTTCAGAGCTGGGAAAAAGATCCAAACGAAGCACATCGTGATAAAAAAATTAAAGACAAAGAATCACAGCAACAATGCAAAAATTTAGCATAGAATAAAACGATTTAATTCATCATGCTAAGAGGCAACATAGATTTGGTATATTTATGTATGGTATATATATATGTTAGAAAAATAAGCCAAACAGTTCATACAACAAAAGAAAAGTAACTGTCAGTAACGATCTAGCGATGCCAGTAATATCATTATTGACTGGCCATAAAAAGATATGACGCGATATAAATGTACAGAGTAATATACAGTGTCCAACAAGGTTATATCTGCGCAGCGGAAGAGAAGTACGTTTGAATCCTTCAGAAATTGACTGTCAATATCGAGTTAATATTGTGATATCTGATCAGCTCGTAGAACCCAAACCTTATGATGGTGCATCAGCATTAAGGAACAAGAGTCAGCAGAAGAACCTTCATCACGAAACTGGTCAAACATGTCGAACAAAACTGTCTAAACAGACACGCAAATAGCACAGAACAGCACAAAATAACAATAATATTTACCATTGCAGAACACTGGAAGAATGATTCAACCAACAACACGCCAAGTATTTTCTTGATTATCCCAGGAACATATACGTATGACAATTCTGTATCTTCATCATTCCAGTAATCATAGAAGCTACCGAACCCATGAATAATAATATGAAAAACTATCTGATGAATATACCGGATGAACCAAGTGCAAAAAGGCTCCAAAAATTGCCTTTAATGGGACGCTTACAGTCTCTTTTATTATTAATTTTTTACTCATATCACCACTAGGACGTAAGGGGCTACTCTTTGGGGTCATGTCTAGGAAAGATTAACAAGATATTTGTTTATGTTACATTTAAACTTCTGCATATCAGAACAGCCAGGGAAGTAGGCAGCAGGAAGGTAATTCCAAAGTCTAGCTGTTTGAGGGAAGAAACTATTAGAATAGAAAGCTTTCTGGCATTTAGTGGCTACAGCAGTGAAGGGGTGAGATCTTATTGCTAATCGGGTTTGTCGGTGATGTGTACGTCAAAGGGATACAAGTGAAACGAGTTCATCAGAACACATTCCATTAAAATATTTGTAAAACAGTGATGCAACATTGCGGCGATGGGACAGGGGCTGAAGCTTAGTTGATAAAGCGGAACCAATTAGATTGACAACTCTTTTTTGGACTTTAAGAGGGAGAGACTAGTGGTAGATGCACCAGCCCAGATGTGGCAACAATACTCCATGCATGGACGACTGGTAGCCTTGTTAAGATACAGGATACTCTCAGGCGTGAATAGTCTTCTAGCTCGGTAGAGGGAACCCACCTTCTTTGCAGCAGCCTTTGCAAATGTCCTCTATGTATTCGTTCCAGTTCATATTGCCCGCAAATGTTAGGCCGAGGAGTTTTTAAAAGAATCTCTCGGTTGCAGTATTTGATATAGTGAGTGAATGTCTGGAATCCGGTAGGATACCCCATTCCCACCAATAAATTTAAAATACATTCATCCTCATATATGCACATACGTGTACAAGTTCAAACTAGCATTCATCAGTTACAATCAAAACCAAAACATTTAGCCCTTCAGCCGCGTTGCGTACTGCTTGAGCTATCGACATATAAAAGAGAAAGTTTCAAAATTAAACCACTTTAAGCTATGAATGAATTTCCGCATGCGTAAAAGTAATAGCAATATGTCGTCAAGTTGAAATGAACATTTTGCATTTCAATTTGCCGATATATTTCTGTACGCGTTATTCATCCATCCAAACAAAGATTTTACTCGTTACAAGCTATTCGTGACCTATAATTACTATTTACTGTTAATTTTAGTGTTATTTGACCAGTAGTTTAAGTGTTTATCGGTTAAATATTTTCATGCAGAAAAACATATACATATTCGTATATCTACTGATTATGTTGGACTCTGGATTTGCAGCAAATTATCTTTCTACAAATATTTACCATCGTCCTTATTGTTTGGCTTTAATAAAAAGTTTAAGAATATATCTCCTCAGATTTTTAACGCGTTCGTATTTCTCCTGTTTAACATTTACGTCATACACCTGTGTTTTTTGGAGATTTCCTCAAATGTCAAAGTTTGTCTAATGTTATCTAATTTGGTCTACTTTTATCTATTTGGTCTAATTTTATCTAATTTTGTCCAAGTTGTCTAATTTTGTCTAATTTGGTCTAATTTTGTCTAATTTTGTCTAATTTGGTCTAATATATTTTTAACGAGTTCTTATTTCTCCTGTTTAGCATTTACATCATACACCTGTGTTCTTTGGAGATTTCCTCAAATATCAAAGTTTGTCTAATTTGTCTAATTTTATCTAATTTTGTCTATTTTTATCTAATTTACTCTAATTTTGTCTAATTTTGTCTAATTTTGTCTAAGTTGTCTCATTTTGTCTAATTTGTCTAATTTTGTCAAAGTTGTCTAATTTTGTCTAATTTGGTTTAATTTTGTCTAAGTTGTCTGCACATTATCTTTCTAAAAATATTCACCGTCGTCCTTATTGTTTGGCTTTAATAAAAAATTTAAAAAATATATCTCCTCAGATTTTTAACGAGTTCGTATTTCTCCTGTTTAGAATTTACGTCATACACCTGTGTTTTTGGAGATTTCTTCAAATGTCTAAGTTTGTCTAATTTGTCTAATTTTATATTATTTTGTCTATTTTTATCTAATTTTGTCTAATTTTGTATAATTTTTTTAAATTTTGTCTAAGTTGCCTCATTTGGTCTAATTTTGTCTATTCGTCTAATTTTGTCTACTTTGTCTAAATTGTCTAATTTCATCTAATTTTTTCTATTTTTATCTAATTTTGTCTAAGTTGGTTAATTTTGTCTAATGTTGCCTAATTTGGTCTAATTTTCTCTAATTTTGTCTAAGTTGTCTAATTGGGTCTAATTTTGTCTAATATATTTTTAACGCGTTCGTATTTAGCATTTACACCTGTGTTCTTTGGAGATTTCCTCAAATGTCTAAGTTAGTTTTATTTGGCTAATTTAATCTAATTTTGTCTATTTTATCTAATTTGGTCTAATTTTGTCTAATTTATCGAAGTTGTCTAATTTTGTCTAATTTGTCTAATTTGGTCTTATATATTTTTAACGAATTCGTATTTCTCCTGTTTAGCATTTACATAATACACCTGTAGTTTTTGGAGATTTCTTCAAATGTCTAAGTTTGTCTAAGTTGTTTAATTTAATCTAATTTTGTCTATTTTTATCTAATTTGTTATAATATTGTCTAATTTTGTCTAATTTCTCTAATTATATCTAATTTTTTCTAATTTGTCTAATTTGGTCTAATTTGGGCTAAGATATGTTTAACAAGTTCGTATGTCTTCTGTTAAGCATTTACGTCATATACCTGTCTTTTTTTGAAGATTTCATCAAATATCAAAGTTTGTCTAATTTGTCTAATTTTATCTGATTGTGTTTATTTTCTTTTAATCTAATTATGTCTAATTTTGTCTAAGTTGTCTAATGTCGTCAAATTTTGTCTAATTTTGTCTAAGTTGTGTAATTTGTCTAATTTGGTCTAATTTTGTCTAATTTTGTCTAATTTTTGTAATTTGGTCTAATTTGGTCTAATATATTTTTCACAAGTTCGTATTTCTTCTGTTTAGCATTTACGTCATACACCTGTGTTTTTTGGAGATTTCCTCAAATGTCTAAGTTAGTCTTATTTGTCTAATTTAATCTAATTGTGTCTATTTTATCTAATTTGGTCTAATTTTGTCTAATTTATCGAAGTTGTCTAATTTTGTCTAATTTGGTATAATTTTGTCTAATTTCTCTAATTATGTTTAATTATTTCTAATTTTTCTAATTTGGTCTAATTTTGTCTAAGATATTTTTAACGAGTTCGTATTTCTCCTGTTAAGCATTTACGTCATACACCTGTGTTTTTTGAAGATTTCATAAAATATCAAAAAATTGTCTAATTTGTCTAATTTTATCAAATTTAGTCTATTTTTTTAATCTAATTTTGTCGAAATTTGTCTAATGTCATATGTTGTCTAATTTTTTCTAATTTTGTCTAAGTTGTCTTATTTGTCTAATTTAGTCTAATTTTGTCTAATTCGTGTAATTTGGTCTAATTTGGTCTAATATATTTTTCACAAGTTCGTATTTTTCCTCTTTAGCATTTACGTCATACACCTGTGTTTTTTGGAGATTTCCTCAAATATCTAAGTTTGTCTAATTTGTCTAATGATATTTACTTTTGTCTATTTTTTAAAAATCTAATTTGGTCTAATTTTGTCTAAGTTGTCTTTTTTTTTCTTATTTTGTCCAATTTTGTCTAAGTTGTCTTATTTTGTCTTATTTGGTCCAATTTTGTCTACTTTGGTCTAATTTTGTCTAATTTTATCTAATTTTGTCTAATTTGTCTAATTTTGTCCAATTTTGTCTAATATATTTTTTAACGAGTTCGTATTTCTCCTTTGTAGCATTTACGTCATGACCCTGTATTTTTTGGAGATTTCCTCAAATTACTAAGTTTGTCTAATTTTTCTAATTTCATCTAATTTTGTCTATTTTTATCTAAATTCGTCTAATGTTGTCTAAGTTGTCTAATTTTGTCTAATGTTGTATAATTTTGTCTAAGTTGTCTAATTTTGTCTTATTTGGTCTAATACATTTTTATCGAGTTCGTATTTCTCCTGTTTAGCATTTACGTCATGCACCTGTGTTTTTTGGAGATTTCCTCAAATGTCTAAGTCTGTCTAATTTCATCTAATTTTTTCTATTTTTATCTAATTTTGCCTAATTTTGTCTAATTTTGTCTAAGTTGTCTAATTTTGCCTAATTTTGTCTAATTTTGTCTAAGTTGTCTAATTTTGTCTAATTTGTCTAATTTGGTCTAATTTAGTCTAATTTTGTCTAAGTTGTCTACTTTAGTCTAATTTGGTCTAATATATTTTTAACGAGTTCGTATTTCTCCTGTTTAGCATTTACCTGTGTTTTTTTGGAGACTTCCTCAAATGTCTAAGTTTGTCTAATTTGTCTTATTTCATCTAATTTTGTTTATTTTTATCTTATTTGGTCTAATATTGTCTAAGTTGTCTAATTTTGTCTAATTTGGTATAATTTTTTCTAAGTTGTCTAATTTTGTCTAAATTGTCAAATTTTGTCTAATTTTGTCTAATTTGTCTAATTTTATCTAATTTTGTCTAATATATTTTTAACGAGTTCTTATTTCTCCTGTTAAGCATTTAAGTCATGTACCTGTTTTTTTGGAGATTTCCCCAGATGTTTAATTTTTTCTAGCTGCAGGTCTTGAAGTTTTTGCAGTTTCTGCATTTGGGCGCAATCAAGCCCACTACCACATTCAACGTTATAGGACTATCGCTTTTGTATAAACAGATAGAAAAATATGCTTATGCGAAACTTTTAACACATTGGAGAAGCATGATAATCAATACCGGGAATAAACAAATTGATCTGTCTATGTTATTGTGACATAACGCGGTCGCGCGTATGCAAATGCATTCGAGATGACGTCACTGGTAGGGAAAAACATAGTCTTTAAAAAGGAGCTTAAGTTTGATACGTGAATAACGTTCGAGATCATGTTAACGGCGTGGAGAACATTCGAGGTCACGTAGAAGCGTTGATATCGTTTTCTTTTGTTTTGTTTTTTTTCCAAAGTAGTCACCACTTATCAAGGCCAGAAGACGACTCGAGGATAAGGATTAGTAGGGGATGTAGTCAGCTGGAAAGAAGGTAAACTTTTGAGAAGACGATAACATAACGCGGGACATCACAACGAAAACGAGAGAACGAGAAAATAAATGTACACAAAAACACAAAAAAGCCAGTCGAAGTTTTTTATTAATTGTCTTTTTTGCAATTGCGGTTACAATGGAAAACGTTCCGTTATTATAAAGTGGCTTTTCTCATTCTAATTTCGATATATAATATTAACGTGTCTTTCGAACAATTCTCTTCTAGATTGTCCTCCGGGTTATTGCAAAAATGGTGGAACTTGTTACGTCATTGGATCACGCAAAAGATGCAAATGTACTCCAAAATGCATCGGAAGACGTTGCAAAAATTGTAAGTATTCTAATTCGAACAACTCAACTGTGGAACGATAAAATTGTCGCTATAGAAAAGACGACATGATTCCATTTCCGTTTGAAGAAAACAGGTTTTCTTTTTATTTTATCGCAGATCATCTACTAGTTGGCCAGTTGTGCATCAACCCCAAGAGCGATAGAAGCCTTCCATCATGTCTGAAAGTGACACAAAGTTCAACGAGCTATATCGGACATGCGCCGCTGTACAACTCATGGTCTGTACCGACCCAAGTTATGACAACAGGACTATTGCCAGCACCCTCAAAATGCATAGTGGATTGCCACGAATAACAGGGACGTATTCAGGATGGTGACCACAAAGTTTTCGGCCACAGTTATGGTCTTTGGTTTGGTTTCATGTGAGGGCCGCATCATGCCACATCACATCTTCAAAGTCGGCTTGAAATTCAAGGTCAAAGAGTGCCTGGATGTGTTGAAGAGTGTGGTGATCCTCTGGTGTAATTAGGTGGCCTCTGGCTGACACCGGATGTGGCCGATGGACTCGGTGCGGCCCAAAAATCCAGAGAGAGCCAGGCTTTGATTCAGAAGGAGTACTACAACTTTGTACTGTTGTCTTATTTTAATGCTGAGATCACTTGTGACGTGTCTTCCAGTCAATTGAATGCTTTTTCTGACGTATTTAAATATGGGGTTCTTTATGTGTAAATGTGAATATTATATGCAGTATGTTTACCAACTAATTAAAAATAAAAATCGAAACTATCAACTTGCTATACTGCCCCTTTTTTTTAGGTTGTTCTCCAGAGTTTTGCAATAACCGTGGACGATGTTACATTGATACAATAAGGCGGCGGCGTAAGATAAGACGATGTGATTGTGATGAAGGCTATTTTGGCAGACGTTGTGACAAATGTAAGTATTTTTAGTTAATAATTATGTTTATAAAATAATTTCAACGGAATGTTAATATTGATACTCAATTTTTTTTTTTTTTACAAAGACATCACCACATTATCAAGGCCCAGAGGCCACTCAAGGATAAGGGTTAAAGAGTGTACAGTAGAAATTGGTCAATATAGTAATCATTAGTAATGAAAATTTGGTAAATTTGATAACTTATATGGAACGGCTCATCAAGAACTTATTTACTTTAGACTTGAACACAACAATATTGTAGTCAGCCGGAAAGCAGGAAAACGGAAGACAATTTCACAGGCGTGCAGTTCTAAGAAAGAACCTTTGTTCATGGAATCTACGTTTAGGTTTAGGCACAGATAAAGAGTGGGGGGAATTATTGATAGTGTTTACATCTAGACGAGTGTTTCTTGTGAAAGTTTGGCGAGGGGGGACCATAGATTGAAGCTCAGTTGAACACTTTCCATGAAAATAACGATACATCAGAGACAAACTCGCAGCATCTCTTCCGTGAGATAGAGGTTGCAAGGAGGAGAAAAGGACATCTCCTACGAGGCTACGAAATCTATTTTGAACTCTATCAAGGCAGGACAAGTCCTTTCTAGCAGCTCCTGCCCAGATGTGGCAACAGTATTCCATCCTTGGACGTACCTAGCTCTTATATAGATAGAGAATAGCATCAGCAGTGAGATATCTACCGGATCGATAGAAAGATCCCACCATTTTTCCAGCGGCCTTGGCAACAGATTTGATATACGTGTTCCATTTAAGATCAGGAGTAATGGTCAAGCCCAGAAGCTTGTCAAAACTTACGATGAATAGAATGATTTGACATTTTGCCTTTTCTTTTATTATTTAATTGTCCCTATTTATTTAATGCCTCCCCACGGGACAGAGTTAGACACCAGGGTCGTTATTTTAATGTGGAGAAAAGGAACAAAAATAACAATTATCTCAGTCGTGAAGAATTTCTTCTCCACTGCGAAAGAACAAGAAATTGAAGATAAGCATCTGAAGAACAGATACTATACTTTGATTTTAATCGTCTAAACGATAACACAGTGCACTTTTTATTTTCTCGCATTTATAAACGAGCCTATATTTTTCGTATTAATTTATAAATAAAATAATTAAGTAATACTAACATGGCAACGGTTTCTAAGGTAATATTTATGACATTTGCATGCTTTATGCTTGGTGTCTCCTATGCGAACAATAACGCATGTACCATGGTAAAAGTAATAACTTCGAGGGCAATCTGAAAATCATTTATAAAACATATTTGTGTTAATCATAAGACTAGCCGGATCGCTCGTCGAGGTTAGTTTGAAATCTCTACAATTATGCGTGCCTCTACAATCAGACGTAAACACAAAAAGTCTCTTGTAGAAAATAACAAATAACATGAATGAATTATTAGAAACAATGTTTATTTTCCAATGACAACATTGAGAGCAAGGTAGCGGAGTGTGTGTAAAATGGCAGAAAAATAATGTTCGCTTTCCATCTCGCGGTTGCCGCTTCTCGCTCGTTATCTGGCTCTCTTTTATTGGGATGGATGACATCAGAACATTCCGCCACGCATTGTCTGGAATGTCGATCACTCCTGCTGATATCTCTTCCAGAATTCTTTATCCCTCCATTGGGTGTATTATTGATAAGACCAGTTAGATCGCTAATCAAAGGTTGTTAAAAGCCGTGCAACTATGCGCGCCTCCACAATCAGACATAAACACAAAAAAGTTTCTTCTATTTTTAAACAAGAAACAGGAATGAATGATTAGAAACAATTTTTATTTTCACGTGACAACACTGACAGCAAGGAAGCGTCACAGGGTGGCGGTAGTGTACAAAAGTCGACACAACCCGACCCGACACACTACTAGAGCAACGTCGGCAGTTACTTGCTGAATGACTCTAGCATATTCATTTCATAGCGCTTGGACGAATCCATTTTTGCCGTATATGGGTCCAACTGACATTGACAAAATTCTCGAGCACTCTCGCGCATACCTATCACATATTTGTGCAAGTGTTAGAAAAAAACAGAAACATTGAATGATTTATTGTCAGATATATATATATGTTTGTGTTTGTTTTACGGCATATCAACACTTTTTAGATTATTTAATGCCGAATCAAGTGATTTTGAAGAAAATTTTTTTAATACAGTATATTTGTTTTTTTTTAAGTCAGTTCTATTTCACTCATAGTTGGGACCCTAACAGGTACTCCCACTCCGGATCAGAGTGGACCTGTGAGCAATGGCAATTAAGCGTGGCGCCATACTCCCCAAAGCCCGCAAGCTGGGGCCTCACCATAGCATATAGTTAAAGGTCATATCCAGGAACATATTTTCTTTGTCTGTTTATTTGTATGCGTTTTATAATATGACATTCTAACATTAGAACTATTGCTTATGAGTGCGAACTACAGGGTAGCCCATTTAAAAGTAACCCGATTATATAATCTTTCTCTTATTTACCAACTGACACCACAAGACAATTTTTTATCCAATAAGATGACCCTACATGCAACACGTCTCACAAATAACTTAACACGAGTTCATGATATGTTTACGGATAAAAGAACAATAACCAAGGGGCTATGGCCTTGGACTTGTCATCTTGTGATTTTTATCTTTGATGGAACTTTAAAACAAACAGTTAATGAAAATAATCCTCACAATCTAGACCAGTTAAAGACCATTACCAACGCTGTCAGGACAATCGCCAGAGAAGATCTACAGGCAGTATCTGCAAACGTAGTAAAACGTGCACAGAAATGCTTAGATGTCGACAGGGAGAACTGCCAGCATCTTTTATAACATTACATGAATCCTAAACAATACTACAGGTAATTTAAACAATACTACATGTAATTTAAACAATGCTACAGGTAATTTAAACAATACTACTGGTAATTAAAACCAGACTAGAGGTAATTTAGGTAATACTACATGTAATTTAAACAATACTACAGCTAATGTAAACAATGCTACAGGTTATTTAAACAATACTACAGGTAATTTAAACAATATTACAGGTAATTTAAACAATACTACAGGCAATTTAAACAATACTACAGGTATTTTAAACAACACTACATGTAATGTAAACAATACTACAGGTAATTTAAAATTACTACATGTAATTTAAAAAATACTACAAGTAATTTAAACAATACTACATGTAATTTAGGAAATACTACATGTAATTAAAACAATACTTCAGGTAATTTAAACAATACTACAGGAAATTTAAAATATACTAAAGGGAATTTAAACAATACTACATGTCATTTAGGCTATACTACAGGTAATTTACACAATACTACATGTAATTTAAAAAATTCAACAGGTAAATTAAACAATACTACAGGTAATTTAAACACTACTACATGTAATTTAAATAATACTACATGTAATTCAAACAATACTACATGTAATTTAAACAATACTTCATGTAATGTAAACCATACTGCATGTAATTAAAACAATACTACATGTAATTTAAACAAAACTACATGTAATTTAAACAATACTACATGTAATGTAAACAATACTACAGGTAATTTAAACACTACTACAAGTGATTAAAACAATACTACAGGTAATTTAAACAATACTACAGGTAATTTAAACAATACTACAGGTAATTAAAACACTACTACAGGAAATGTAAACAATACTACATATAATTTAAACAATACTACATGTAATTTAAACACTACTACATGTAATTTAAACAATACTACAGGTAATTTAAACAATACTACGAGTAATTATAACAATACTACATGTAATTTAAACAATACTACATGTAATTAAAACAATACTACATGTAATGTAAACATAACTACAAGTAATTTAAACAATACTAAAAGTAATTTCAACAATACTACATGTATTTTAAACAATACTACAGGTAATTTAAACAATACTACAGGTAATTTATACAATACTACATGTAATTTTTACAATACTACAGGTAACTTAAACAATACTACAAGTAATTTAAACAATACTTCAGGTAATTTAAACGATACTACAAGTAATTTAAACAATACTACAAGTAATTTTAACAATACTGCATGTAACTTAAACAATACTACAAGTAATTTAAACAACACTACAAGTAATTTAAACGATACTACAAGTAATTTGAACAATAATACACGTAATGTAAACAATACTACAAGTAATTTAAACAATACTATATGTAATTTAAACAATACTATATGTAATTTAAACAATACTAAATGTAATTTTAACAATACTACATGCAATTTAAACAATTCTACAGGTAATTTTATCACTACTAAAGGAAATGTAAACAATACTACATGTAATTTAAACAATACTACAAGCAAGTTAAACAATACTACACGTAATTTAAACAATACTACATGCGATTTAAACAATACTACATGTAATTTAAACAATACTACATGTAATTTTCACAATACTACATGTAATTTAAACAATACTACATGTAATTTAAACAATACTACAAGTAATTTAAACAATACTATATGTAGTTTAAACAGTACGACAGGTAATTTAAACAAGACTACAGGTAATTTAAACACTACTACAGGAAATGTAAACAGTACTACATGTAATTTAAACAATACTACAAGTAATTTAAACAATACTACAGGTAATTTAAACAACACTACATGTAATGTAAACAATACTACAGGTAATTTAAAATTACTACATGTAATTTAAAAAAATACTACAAGTAATTTAAACAATACTACATGCAATTTAGGAAATACTACATGTAATTAAAACAATACTTCAGGTAATTTAAACAATACTACAAGTAATTTTAACAATATCAAATCATTGTGTAAAAAAAAACAGAATATTGTTTTTACTCTCGGGCGTATATCCGACACAGTTAGACACACTTTATCAATTTAGAACCACATCCGTCTATATAAAAACATATAATATATTAACGGATATATACCCAAGAATAAAAACAGTGAAAAGAATATGCTGTTGTCAAGGCTCTAATAATATCCGAACCAAAATATATTAAAAAATCGTATTTTATTTAGATGTGTTTTCCGGCTTAAAGCATGTAAAATAAGACTATAACAGTACAACAAATTCGTAAGATATATATATATATATATATATATATATATATATATATATATATATTTATTTATTTTTTATTTTATGATATATATATATATATTTATACATATATACATACATATATATATATATATATATATATATATGTGTATCATTGTTTGTAGCCGTGGATAAATGCCTGAGCTATCGGATTAATTAATCTCATATAATATTAACAAAGTTTCTTTAATCTTTTTGCAACAACAACAGCAATTAAAACTACCACCAATACGAACGTTGTTGTAACACCTACTGGATTCCCAGGTAAATAATTTACTATTATTTTTGTGTCATGTTTTGCTGATAAAAACAGATATTCACATATAAATGATAAATGATGGTTTATATTTGACTTAAAATATCTCAAAAGAATAACGGCTCATCTGATCTGCGCGTTTAACAATGGACGTTTTGTTCAAACCTGTAAGCTGACAGATAAACAAAACTGTTATTTAGTTAAACTTAAAACATATACAAACATTCTCGTAACCTTCACTCGACTACAGGCAAATAATTTAATCGTATTTTTATGTCAGACTTTTACCTGGTCGTAAAATTCGTTTGAATATTATATTGTGATTCATGAAGAATTTCTATTTATCATTGCAAAGCCAATCACCTATCGTTTATCATATTGTACTCAATATATATGATTTCAAAACTAAAAAAAAATAAATGACTTGCATGTCATCAGCTAAAATCGAAAGGAAAACATTTAGCTCTCCAGTCTTAGCAGTTACTCATCACCTTATCGATGAATATATGTGAAATTGTCTGTGTGTGTGCATTTCTCTACCAAATTACTCTGTCAATTTTCAATCTACAGACACGATATTTGACATAAGGGGTATTGAGATTCGGGAATCAGTTTTCGGAAAAAAATTTAGTTATCAAGAGGCCAAAGTTCAACGATTGGACTTTTAAAAACTCTACCAAACTCCTCCACCAATTTTGGGTCAAACACTTGAAATTTTAGATGTAGGTTATTTTTACATCAATCCAACTTTTTAATTTGATTTGAGTCCAAAACAATAAATTTTAAGGGGTCAAAATTTGGGTCAAAGTTAAAAAAATTTTAACCTCTGCGGTCTCGGCAAAATTACTCAGACAATTTCTGGTCTAAACATTTGAAATTTTACATGAAGGGTATTCAGAGATAGGGCAAGTTTTTTAATCGGTTTGGGTCGAAAATTTAAGCTACTAATATATAAATGTATGTATGTAAATTTGCATGTTTGCCTAAAATTTTCGACAGAGGCGACATATTTTCACAAGATCAGTATCGTTTTGAAGTTCGGCCCTTCAGATGACAAATACCGAAAAATTGGCTAAAAACATTAATTTATTTACCCACAACTAGGCATTTTATACAGGGAGGGGTCGCTTTTTTCCCGATATTTGCGAAAGTCATCCCCTCCTTTCGATTATATAGCCTTAATTTAACCCCACGTCACTTCCGGTTTGACGGTAGTCTTAACAGCAAAGACGTCACGTTTCTTCCCGTTCTTTTCCTCCTTCACGGTACGGGTTCGAGCCTGCCTTGCTACTATCTCTTTTTTTGCTCCCCCCCCAAACACCCGGGCAACGCCGGGCACCCATGCTAGTGTTTTATAATAAATGATGAATCTAAGTTTAGAATTTTTTTAATGGTTCGAGGGTCTTCTCCAGAAAATCAGATCATCACAGTATCACTGGACAACTACTTAACATAATTAAATTCTTCTTAAATAAGAGAAGAATTTAGATTGTCCTCGACACTCTTACATCTAAACAATGATATAAATGCCGGTGTACCTCAGCTGTCTCTTTAGACCTTTTCGTCTAAACATTTGAGGTTTTACATAAAGCATATTCAGACATAGGGTAAGCTTTTTAATCGTTTTTTTTTTGGCCGAAAATTTGGGGTCAAAGTTCAAAAGATTTGACCTTTTCGGTGTCTAGTAAACTATTCAGCCAATTCAGGGTCTAAACATTTGAAATTTTATATAAAGTGTATTCAGACATGCAGCAAGCTGTTTAATGCATATACATATGCACATAAAGCTGTTTAATATATATACACATGCACATAAAGCTGTTTAATATATATACACATGCACATAAAGCTATTTTATATATATACACATGCACATAAAGCTGTTTAATATATATACATGCACATAAAGCTGTTTAATATATATACACTTGCACATAAAGCTGTTTAATATATATATATACACATGCACATAAAGCTGTTTAATATATATACACTTGCACATAAAGCTGTTTAATATATATACACTTGCACATAAAGCTGTTTAATATATATACACATGCACATAAAGCTGTTTAATATATATACACTTGCACATAAAGCTATTTTATATATATACACATGCACATAAAGCTATTTTATATATATACACATGCACATAAAGCTGTTTAATATATATACACATGCACATAAAGCTATTTTATATATATACACATGCACATAAAGCTGTTTAATATATATATACATGCACATAAAGCTGTTTAATATATATACACTTGCACATAAAGCTGTTTAATATATATATATACACATGCACATAAAGCTGTTTAATATATATACACTTGCACATAAAGCTGTTTAATATATATACACTTGCACATAAAGCTGTTTAATATATATACACATGCACATAAAGCTGTTTAATATATATACACTTGCACATAAAGCTGTTTAATATATATATACACATGCACATAAAGCTGTTTAATATATATACAATTGCACCTTAAGCTGTTTAATATATATATATACATGCACATAAAGCTGTTTAATATATATACATGCACATAAAGCTGTTTAATATATATATACATGCACATAAAACTGTTTAATATATATACATGCACATAAAGCTGTTTAATATATATACATATGCACATAAAGCTGTTTAATATATATACACATGCACATAAAACTGTTTAATATATATATACACATGCACATAAAGCTGTTTAATATATATACACATGCACATAAAGCTGTTTAATATATATACATGCACATAAAGCTGTTTAATATATATACACTTGCACATAAAGCTGTTTAATATATATACACATGCACATAAAGCTGTTTAATATATATACACATGCACATAAAGCTGTTTAATATATATACACATGCACATAAAGCTGTTTAATATATATATATACATGCACATAAAGCTGTTTAATATATATATACATGCACATAAAGCTGTTTAATATATATATATACATGCACATAAAGCTGTTTAATATATATATACATGCACATAAAGCTGTTTAATATATATACACTTGCACATAAAGCTGTTTAATATTTATATACATGCACATAAAACTGTTTAATATATATACACATGCACATAAAACTGTTTAATATACATACACATGCACATAAAACTGTTTAATATATATATACATGCACATAAAACTGTTTAATATACATACACATGCACATAAAACTGTTTAATATATATATACATGCACATAAAACTGTTTAATATATATACACATGCACATAAAACTGTTTAATATACATACACATGCACATAAAGCTGTTTGATATATATACATGCACATAAAGCTGTTTGATATATATATATACATGCACATAAAGCTGTTTAATATATATACACTTGCACATAAAGCTGTTTGATATATATATACATGCACATAAAGCTGTTTAATATATATATATACATGCACATAAAGCTGTTTAATATATATACACTTGCACATACAGCTGTTTGATATATATATACATGCACATAAAGCTGTTTAATATATATATATACATGCACATAAAGCTGTTTAATATATATACACTTGCACATAAAGCTGTTTGATATATATATACATGCACATAAAGCTGTTTAATATATATATATACATGCACATAAAGCTGTTTAATATATATACACTTGCACATAAAGCTGTTTGATATATATATACATGCACATAAAGCTGTTTGATATATAAACAGTACATAGGGCCTGAACAAAGCCGAGCTGGACTGGTAGTAAGAAAACAATTAAATCAAACGACATCAGCATATAACTGTATATTTGCATATGTGCATAATATAACAATGCAAATGATGCCGGGCGGCATCAAGTTACTGTGCTAGCCAGCTTCGGTGAACCAGGTGTGGTCAATGTGTTAAAAATTCAAATTCCCGTTTATGAGAAAGTCAAATCTTTCAATTTTTATGAAGATGACAGTTTTTGGAACAGCCGTAGCAAATATCAACCGAATTGCCGTGATGCCAGCCATCTCTCTGATGTCGAAAAAGAATTTATAACACATTTTTTTTTCCTCGTTAGATTTATTTCGATAATAAAGGTTAAGAAAGCAGAAAAAATGGCTGTTGACATGTTTGTTGTGGATCGGGGCGAGAGGAAAGACGGACCTCTTGCATAGTTTGATGACATAGTTTGATGACATTGTTTGATGACATTGTTTGATAAGGGGAGAAATATGGCTGGAGATACAGAGAAAAGAATTTCAGAAGAAAAAAACGAAAAAGAAAAAAGACAAGAAAAAAGGAGGGAGAAAAGAGAAGAAAATGGTAATCCAACCTAAATAATAGGAGAACCGCGGGTTCATAAAAAACATTTGCTTTAACAGATAGCAGAGACTTCGCTTGCTGGCTTTCAAACAATACTCGACGGCTTGGTCCGCTATTGGGACCTTTCTCTTACGAATACTTTATTTTTTAAAATCTATTTTTTTAAAATTACATTTTCTCCCCAAACAAGACACATTGCCATTTTGGTGTAAGGAGCTGCTATCAGGGACATAACGCACTGGGAAACTATGTAGGAAGTTGGGTAGCAAGATGTCGGTTCACGTTACATCTGAACTTCTGCATGTCAGTACAGTTAGGGAAGCAGGGACCCGAAAGAGAATTCCAAAGTCTAGCGGTTCTGGGGAAGAAACTACTGGAGTAGAAGGCTCTTTACATCTAAGGATCTCTACTGTGAAGGGGTGGGATATAGCTGCTTGTCGGATTTGTCGAGGGTATTTAGGTCGTGGGGACACAAATGCTTGCAGTTCGTCAGAGAATTCACCATTAAAATACTTGTAGAACAGGCAGAGGGATGAAACATTTCGTCGGTAGGACAGAGGCTGAAACTTAGATGACAGTTCAGGACCTATCATGTTGGAGACTCTCTTTTGGACCTTGTCTAGGAGTGAGAGACTAGTAGCAGATGCACCAGCCCAAATATGACAACAATACTCTGTACATGGGTGAATGGTGGCCTTATAGAGATACAGGATACTTTCGGGCTTTAATAGCTTGGCAACGCTCTCAATGTATGTATTTTTATATAGATTTTTAAGCCGACTTAAGATGTGAGGTGGCATAACGAAGCCCTCACTTGAAACCACATCAAAGACAATAACAGTGGCCGAGAACTTTTTTGTTATCATCCTGTGCACGTCTCTCCTGTTCATGGCAACCCAGCGATGCATTTTCAGGATGCTGGCAATGGTCCTGTTGTCATAAGTTGGATTAGTAGCGAGCATGAGTTTTACAGCAGCGCATCCCCGATCTCGCACGCTGAAGATTATCACTTTAAGACATGATAGAAGCTCCTATCGCTCTTGGGATTTGTACACAACTGGCATACAAGTTGATAGTTTGCAACAAAATCAGAAAACCGGTTTTCATTAAACGGAAATGTAATCATGTGGTCTTTTCTAGGGCGAAAATCTTATCGTTCCACTCTGTATATATATTCTTTGAAAGAGACAGACTAATAACGTCGGTATTCGACATGTTTACACATATTAGCTGAAAATACAAAGACTGCACGTAGAACAGAATTTACAACAGAATCGTTAATTTTATCGGAATTAGGAATATACTATCATCTAGGCTTCAGCTTCTGTCCCATCGACGAAATGTTGCATCCCTCTGCCTCTTCTACAAGCATTTTAATGGTGAATTCTCTGACGAACTGCAAGCACTTGTACCTCCTCGATGTGACTACCCCCGACAAACCCGACAAGCAACTAAGTCCCACCCCTTTACAGTATAGATCCCTAGATGTAAGAAAGCCTTTTACTCCAATAGTTTCTTCCCCAGAACTACAAGTCTTTGAAATTCCCTTCCAGGATACTTCTTTCCCAACTGTACTGATATGCAGAAGTTCAAATGTAATGTGAACAAACATCTTTCTACTCATCTCCCTTCATAATGCCCCCGCAAATTATGTCCCCGATAGTAGCCCCCTACATCAAAGTAGCACTGTGCCTTGTTTGGGGTGAAAATTGAATTAAAAATCAAGACAAAAGTGTACCTGGATATGCTGAAGAGAATGGTGATCCCCTGGTGTAATCAGGTGGCCACTGGCAGATCCTGAGTGTAGCAGCTAGACTCGGCGCCGACCCAAAAATCCAGGAAGAGCCACGCTTGGCTTCAGAAGGAGTGCTACGACTTTGTATCTTTCTCTCACTGCCTCCCTCCTACCCAAACCTGAACCCACTGAACTACTTCGTTTGATCATACGTCAAGAACATCACCAACAAGACCTCCCATAACACTAAAGCCAGCCTGATCGCCGCCATCCACTAAGTATTTGCTAAACCTCCACCTGCACTTGTGTAAAAGCCATGCTCCCTGTTCTGGACTCGTATTGAAGCGGTGATTGAGGCTGAAGGCGGCTACATGAAATAGATGTCAGCTATACTACATAATCAAGTTACCTGAATTAATTTTCTCAATAAAACGTTAAAAAAAAAAAGCTGTTGTGGAGTTCTCTTTAGGGCGACGATTTTATCGTTCCACTCTGTAGAACAATATGATAGAAATATTAGGTCTTGACTTCAAACGTTTTCAAAAACATGTTTGTGACACAAACTGAATTATACAGCAAATGGGGGTTCTTCTTTTATTACATTCGCATAAAAAAGTATCTTTTTAGTGTGAATCTAAGTATTCTACAGATTCTGTTGCATAAATCATTTTATAAGTCGATTTTTATTTTTGAAACTTGTTTTAAATGCTATCTTTATCTATTTACTCATAAGACTCTATTATATTGTATGAATAAATGTTGAGCTTTTTTCATCCCCCTGGAAAATGAACACATTCATTTACATAACTCTACGTTGTAATCACTTAAGTGAGATTTAAAATAAAATGAATTATTCACTCGTTTAATTAATTAATGAGATGCAAAAATTTAATTATTATTACAAAAATTCGAAATCGTTTCAATTGTTTTTATTCTAATAAAAATTAAGCAATATATTACCTTCGATTTATAGACAGTATTTTTCCCAATTATTCTGGTTACCATTTCAATTATGCATATCAATTTTTAAGGTTATCTGGTAATTGTTACGTGATATATTAGACAATAATCATTAATCATAATTTTCCGATTCCGATAAAATTAACGATTCCGTTTTAAATGCAGATTTTCGTTTGCTAATCTGTTAAGATATTTCGAATACAACTTTATACTTTATTGGTCTATCGCATTAAATAAACAGAAAAATAAGCTAAAAGTAGCCGACATTAATCTTAGGTTTTAACGGCAAATTTTTCACCAAAATAGGTCTGTACTAAGAAATTTAGAGAACATTAACTGATTGTTTGATTGTATGACAAGTATGGTTAAATAAACACGAAATACGCTTAGTAAATTATCTTTATTAAAAGCTATTTCAAATGTTCAACTTGTACTGACTTTCTTGGCGGCTTCATTGTATGCTTGCAAATATATGGTAACTGCCTTTTTAATCGAAAATGAAGTTAATTTTTTAAACAATAATAATGAATCAAATATATATTGTGAAACTTTACTAACAAAATACTGACCAAACATAAACATCAATACCATCAGTAATAAATAAATTGATTTAATTATTTTATTACAATATTGATTTTTTTTTTTACTTTAAATTCAATATGTCAGGCGTCTTTCAAAAAAATTATGAGCACTCAAATTGAATCTATTAATTCAGTTAACTGACTCTTCTAGATTGTCCTGCAAATTTTTGCAAAAATGGTGGAACTTGCTACAAGGTTGGAAGAAGGAACACATGCACATGTCCAAGCCATTGTATGGGCAGACGTTGCCGACATTGTAAGTATTTTCATTTCTTTTTTGTTTATCAAATAATTGAACGACATTGATAATAGTATTATCATTTACATTCGATCTAAAAGAAATTACCTTTCTGATAGAAAATGATCTAAGCGTCACAAATATGTCGCTGCAGAAACTATCTGATATAGACACTTATTATTATATAATATTAGATTCATAGAATAATAAAAGTCTCCATAGGGAAACCCGCTTTCTCTGATTGGTTGGTCGCCAATTCTATTATTCTTGATTTACCTCATTAAACGAACACTTCAAAACTATACATTATGGCTTCATTTACATTCGGGTTTACATAACAAGTACACACACACACACATATACATATATATATATATATATATATATATATATATATATATGCCGCTCCCCATTAAGGGGGTACCAGATTGGTCAATGGGAAAATTATTCCCAACAAGCATTTAGGTAAAAATGCGCTTTCGTATAAATACTTGAATTCATTCAAGAAAGTATCGCTAACAAAAACAAATAAAAACACCTCACTCTGTCTCTGTCTCTGTCTCTGTCTCTCTCTGTCTCTCCCCCTCTCTCTCTCTCTCTCTCTCTATATATATATATATATATATATATATATATATATATATGATAAGCCTGATGAATCCTAGCGTGGATGAAACGCGGAATATTCTATGTAGCTTAATCGCCATATATATGTCTTTATATATATATATATATATATATATATATATATATATATATATATATATGAAGGAGTTAAAGGAAGAGAATATAATTAATTATTTAAAAGGAGACTTTTCGGGATGATACAAAGCTCAAACATTTTTGGAGTTTATAGAGAGGTTTATAAAGAGAGAAAATGAAGGTATAAAAACTATATATATATATATATATATATATATATATATATATATATATAAATTTATTCATTTATTCAATAAGGGTATACATCAATTTATTTTGCTCCTAGACGTCGCATCCCTATTATATTACCCAGCATCTTCTCTACTCTTCTGATTAGAAGCATTAGGCTTCAAAATATCATGGTATAAAGATTTTCACCCACCAAAACCTCAACAAATGACTCGGAATATATAACTCAGTTTTTCCACATGCATATTCTCAAACTTAATATATATATTTTAAAAAATTTCCAATAGGGCAATCTTTACTTTTAATTTGTTACGTATCGTCGGCTTTTTTTAAAAACATCGTAGGGCGTTCCAGAACTTGTTTTAATGGTGCAACAAGTGAATTGCAGCCAGAGGAGATTACTTGCAAGAGATTAGAGTGACATGTGTGTACTATCAATAAAAGTGCCCATACGTAAAAATTTGAAAACTTATTGAAGCCACCTCGCATGACTATTTTTGCAATATCGCCCTTAAAACCCAACAATAATGATCAAGATAATCGATGGACAAAATAATTTCTGCATCCAAAAATACAAAGGTGAAAACCTTTCCTGCTGCTTAAATTTGCGTCTGAGCTGTGGACCGTTTTCAGTCGGCATTTTCTACTTATCTGACTTCCAATTATATTTCGCAGTGTTGAACCTTTGTTTCATCAATTATCATAACGCAAAACCTCTGGAAGGCTCTGAATCATCGACACTTTCTTTATTTTGATCGAGAACTTAACGTGCTGATGGTGTTTGAGCTACGGACGGCTTTCACCTGCTGTTTCCCACTCGGCTGATTGTACTTTCATCCCTTATCAAATGCCGATTATACGTCGGAGTGTTGGGTCTATACTTCACCTCTCACTAAAACGGTAAGCATAACAGTTTCCAAAAAAACAAAAAAATAAAAAAAACACACACACAAACTCCAACATACAAGCTACAATGTCGCTATGTACCAGTTAAACAAGTTGATAAATTCAAATATCTGGGATACTGGATCACATCAGATGGAAGTGCACTACTGAAATACAAAGTCGCATAGCCGCAGCCAAAGACCTCTTCAAGACATTGTCATCAATCATGGCAAACAGAAACATTGAAATAGACACCATAATTAGAATACCCCGAACGTATTATGGTCCGTTCTATTATACGGTTGTGAGTGCTGGACAATCACTAATACTACCAGGAAAAGACTAGAGGTAACTGAAACTTGGTCCCCGAGGAGAATGTTGGAGATATCCTGGATAGAAAAGAAATCAAACGAGGAGGTAATAGAAATGGCAAACACAGAAAAGGTCTTTTATAAGAACATTACGAAAAAGCTAAATGAGATTCATGGACTATGGTCGACAGAAAAAGCGGAATAGACCAGATTAGCTTGACAGGAAAGATCGTGGGCAGAAGAAGCAGAGGACAACAGCGGGAAACATATGTTGACAGTCTGAATACCTGGGCAACATAAAAAATAATGAGCAACAATGAATTCATTAATGCATCGAAAGAGAGAGAGAGAAAGAGAGAGAGAGAGAGAGAGAGAGAAAGAGAGATAGATAGATAAAGAGCCATACCTGCCAATGCCAGGACACCACTTGATGATGATGATGATGATGATGATGATGATGATGATGATGATGGACAGTGAACAAATTGAGCAACAGTTTAAACGCAGCATTCCTTTTGACGAATTTACGAATCCAATGTTATCTCAAGCAACTTCATTTTACGGTCGGCCGAAACGAAATTGTGTACTTTTATTTTTTGTCAGAACAGTTAATAAATTTAAACGAGTTACGTATTCAGTAGTGTTTCTGTCTATACGACAGCGTTCAACGTATTAATATAACCCAGCAGGTATTCTGACGGAGCAAAGTCCAAATAATACTTATGAAGTGATTGATTTACTTGGATATTATTTCTCGCGCCCCCCCCCCAATTCTTCCTCAACTTGTGAATTGCAGAATTATACATTGTGTAAAGAAATCTGCAAGGAGTAAATAAATAATCTAATTTGGATGGGATTTGGATACCTGACATCGGAATGTTAGTTACTTCTCCAAAATTCCCCACATAAAAAAATAAATAAATAAAAATGTATGTACATGTGAGGGAAAGAATATCGAACAGAAAAAAATCATTTAAATTGATCAAATAGTTTTATTGTTAAATAAGAAAAGCAATTTTTATGGCCAAACGACGGGCGACGATATCGTGATACTATTTTGAAAATAATCTGAAATAAAACGTGAACTCACTCCAAATAATTCAAACATGCGAGATTTTAGAAAGCCATTCTTAACATGGGGAGGTGGAACTAAAAAAAAGAATTGTTTTTATAATAAAATAAACGTCTGGCTTAATTTATCTAGTTTTGGATATACGATAGTTTCTTTCAGCCACAGCTACGCACATCAAGCAGATCTTTTTTTTTTTCAACAGGAAATCCTGGACAAACGCCAGATTTATTTTGTAATAATGACGTCATCTACATGTCAGGCCAGGTATTATTGATTGGTATCAAGCCGATGAAAAGTGTTTGCTGATTAAAATTTAATTTTTACAATGAAAACTGTGTCACTGAAATTTTTTTTTTACATCAATAATAATATTATTCCATTTGTTAACGAACTTAAAAAAATTCTTTACATTTTTCCGTTAAATATGAGTCCTGGATATGACCTTAAACTATATCCGATGGTGAGGGCCCCAGCTTGCAGGCCTTAGGGAGTGTGGAGCCACCCTTTAATTGCCATTGCTCCCAGGTCCACTCTGACCCGGAGTGGTAGCACCTGTTAGGGTCCCAACTATGGGTTAAATAGAATACGACTTAAAAAACAAATATACTATATTAAAAAATCGTTCTTCAAAATCACTGGATGTGACATTAAATAACCTGAAAAGGGTTGATATGACGTAAAACAAAACAACCAACCAACCAACCGTTAAATATAATTCTAACTCATGTTCAATATTCCTTTGTGGTGTTTGATGCCACCGAAATGATTTTGTAATCCTTGAAATAAGTGATAATCTCCTGGATACAAATCAGAAGAAATTGTAGAATATTGCAAAATTTCCGAACCAAATTCTCCTTCGGTCAGTAGTGCTGCGATGGTGAGGATTATTTTGATTACTTTATTTCTATTGACTAATAAATGTTGTCAACATTTATGGGAATGTTACAGAAAAATATGAAGGCAGCTTTAATAGGGTTGTCGAAATATCGGAAGACAAAGCCGTATGGCGGGAGTCGATATCCGGTGAACTAACCAAAACTGTTCGTCCAGCTGACGAACAAACCCCACTTTTGTATTTTCCTGTCAATACATTTCTTTACTTGATTCCTGCGTTCTGTTTTCATTAAACAGGATCATAGTCTGACAGAAACGCTTATCATGGCGATGTTTTTAAGCATTTAAAATATGACTGAAATAAATTGCAACAGTTTGAAATTCCCCTTCTACAAACCGGCAAAAACGTTTTCACCAATCTATTGTATATACAATTTTTTCTCGAATAAATAATGTCACTTAAAACAAATTCGCGAAACTTGAATTAAACAGTTTGGATATTACTCCAATTATTTCGACGGTCGTTTTTACAACCACGGTTATGAGAATCAACCAATCAGTAGCTTCAACTGTTATTATAAATAATATCGAATTTCTGATTCAACCTCTGTCTCGAAACGACTGAATCGGGACTGCGTTGATTCTTCGCCCCATCTTTGTTACTAAGAATTACTCCACACTCGAAATCGTGACTACAGTGATTCTTCGCTACCATCTTTGTTACTACGAATGACTTAAAAACATTTTTTTCTTATTACATTTTCACCCCAAAAAAGGCACACTGCCACTTTGATGTAGGGCGCTACTATCAGGGACATAAGCTACAGGGGTACTACGTAGGGAGTTGGGCAGCAAGATGTCGGTTCACGTTACACTTAAACTTCTGCATGTCAGTACAGTTGGGGAAGCAAGGACCTGGAATGGAATTCCAAAGTCTAGCGATTCTGGAGAAGAAACTACTGTAGTAGAAGGCTATCTTACATCTAGGGATCTCTACTGTGTAGGGGTGGGATTTAGCTGCTTGTCGGATTTGGCGGGGGTATTTACATCGAGGGGGTACAAGTGCTTTCAGTTCGTCAGAGCATTCACCGTTAAAGTACTTGTAGAACAGGCAGAGATATGCAATATTTTGTCGATGGAACAGAGGCTGAAGCTTAGATGACCGTCAGGACCTATCAGGTTGAAGACTCTCTTTTGGACCTTGTCCAGGAGTGAGAGTCTAGTAGCAGATGCACCAGCCCAAATGTGACAACAGTACTCCATACATGGGCGAATGGTGGCCTTATAGAGATACAGGATACTTTCGGGCGTTAATAGCTTCCTAGCATGGTAGAGAGAGCCCACCTTCTTGGCAGCGGTCCTGGTAATGCTCTCAATGTAATTACTTAAGATCGTGACTGCATTTATTCTTTGCCGATTTGATTAACTGCCGCCATCTTTGTTCACAATAATATCTCAACACTTAACACAGTTATTTTCTTATCTTGAATTGAATTCTTCAAAAAAGATAAAAAGTCTGACATAAAAATGCAACGTGCCTTCCGTCGCAAATAAAATAAACAAATCCGATTTGGCCTTTTTTTTATCAGAAGCCGTTCATTACAGTTCTTCCTTCTCCTCGTATCGACATCAGCTTAAAGAGTCTCTCGCTGCCACTGACGGACCACGTGTGCATCTCCCCTGGAGTGTTTTTCTTTCTGCTCCAACACACGCCGACCGTAGACAGCCATTCCTCGTCTTCGACTTGACACGTCCATTTTTTGTCAGCCACACTTTTTCTTCTCCTTCCCCACGTGGCGTCAGTTTTTTTTCTTGTTGCGTCAGCTCGCACACACATTCTAATTTGCATATGCCCTTTTTTTGGCTACTGCTGCTAATATCTTCGAAGCCAACTATCTTACAACTCCTGGTGATATTTTCCCACGCGCTCACACGCTCTCTGTTACAAACGCAGATCTATCATATAAATAGCAGCAATACTTGATTAACTATAACTATTAACTCATTATACTGACTTTTTGTAGGTTGCCCTAAAAATTATTGCAAAAACGGTGGACACTGCATCATTTATGCTGAAAGACGTCAAGTAAAATTGCGATGCAGATGTAGTAAACGATATTCTGGCGATAGATGTCAAAATTGTAAGTATTTTCATTTCGTTTATATTTATATTTGAAATATATATATTTGAAAGAGTCAATATACAGGGTGGGCCTAAAGTCAGTGATCCATTTTAATTTTAAATATTTTTTATAATTTTAACAGTTATATGCACGGAATTAGTGTATAAAATAACGGCGATAAACTTTATTTTACCTTAGTAAACTTGATAAACCTGTCTTGTTAAATCTGAAAAATAACATCCTGCAAATTTTCTGATTCACAAATTGGAGCTCTTTTGATTTCCAGAGTTTCTGGCCTTATTTCTCTAGTGATGTTTCCTTTAGCTCTATTAAAGACTGGGACTTGCTGGCAAAAACATTTTCCTTTAGATATCCCCACAATAGGTGCATCTCTCAGATTGAAATGTTTTCGATAAACTCTTTCGGTTTGAAATACTGAACCTTGATTTCGATAATAAACTTGTACAGTTTTTGTACGTTGGACGATGCTGAATTTTTTCATAATTAATTCTCAGGATCTAAAAAAATAAATAAAAAAATATTAAGAAATTAAATACATACTTAAAATGGGTCAGTGATTTTTTGGCCAACCCTGCATTAATATCGATTCTAAGATTGAAATATATGATTTTAAAATAATTATCTTTATATGCCAGTATTTTTGTTTATTATTTTTATATAAATATATAATTTCTATTATTATTTATATTTTGATTAATCCAACAACTGAGCTACGAGTATTAGTCAATGACCGAACAATATGGCGAACGGGATGAGCTTAGCAGTTGAACAATTAAATGATTTATTTAGTCGAACCGCGACCAGTTTACTATCATCAAACAGAAATAAATAAATAGAGCCAGTAATGTTGCAGATGTTGACAATGTGAAACTCTAAAAACCAATCACTGTCCTGGACATGCATCAGAAGCAGATATGTCATTGGATTTCCTGCAAAAGGGTTATTGGGAATGATGATTACCGTGTAGAAAAATAAATTATGGAGCACAAAAGGTCGATCGATATAATTGTATCATTAATGATTACTACAATACTATCTCACTGATTACAGTACACGCTATAACCCTTATCCCTGAGTGGTCTTTGGGCCTTGATAAGTGATAACCCCCATGTAAAAATATCCCCGTTTTCATAGCTCTTCAACTTTTATTTTTCATCATTTAATGGAGAATCCAATCATTTTGAGAAAAAATGTATGCCCAAGATTTTTATACAGCCAGTGTAAATTTCTATGCATATAGCCATTTTTAAATATCAACTTGCATTTATAATGGTGTTTGTTTTTCACTTGCGAAGATAACCGGGTTCTACAATTATTCTCTGAATTCGAAGATGGCTTGTAAGATCAAGTCGAGCCCTGAAGTATATCCTGCATGCTAAACACCTGTGAGATAATTCTTTATCAGAGATGTTGACTGTTGTGTCTTTTCTAATGTCACGTATTCTCCTGCGTTCTTCATTGCGTGCGAATTGAGCAATTGTAGCCCCTTTGTGAGTTGCAGCACGCCAGGACATCTATCAGGTTAATTTTTCCTATGAGTTAAAATACAAACCGAACACTTTGAGAGATACCTTCAAATTGTCCTTGAACCGTTTTCGATGTACTTTTGTGTTTTTTTTAAATTCTTTAGACAGTTCACCGTAAAGGATCTGTTTTGGTAACCTTGAATCAGGAATTTATAATATTGCGATAATGTCTACAGGTTTCCGAAAATACGACCAACAGAGTTCCTAGCTGCTTTAAAAATCCGGGAAATTCCAAGGAAAGTTTAGCAGCTGAATGAATGGGTTGGTTTAATTAGTTAACGTGCAATGAGTCTACAATTTCCAATCAGGAAAATAAATAGAGCCCCTAACTTATAAAATTAGGAACAAATACGAGCTTATATCTGAACTACAATCGACGTTGTCCCTAGAAGGCGAAACATAAGACTAAATTTTGATATACTTGCATTTATTTTTGTTCGTTCATTTCTAAATTTCTGCTTTAACAGTATGTCATAAAGTCTTAAACAAAAGACAGGGGTTGATATTATCGTAAACTAACGCAGATTAAACGCATTTATTTGTTAATAAATCCAAGACTTTCCGACGTAATCACGTCCTCATCACTGTATTTTTCATCTTTTTCATGATGCCACTAAGTAAAACAAGAAAAACAGGTTATTTATAAATGTATATTCTGATGAAGACGTGATTACGTCGAAAAGTTTTTTGATTTATAAACAAATACATGTTTGTTTATAAAGAATCTGCGTTGAACTGGTTTACTAAACTTACGTTTTAAATTTTTATCACGGAGAAAACATATCTTCATTAATATATCGTATTTACTACCAAGAATAGAGTGAGATTATAAACAGATCACCGCATTACACTTTGGCTCGGAAATATTACATATGTCATTTTTTTGAGAAGACCGTCATGCTAAACATGTCACAACCTTTAGAAATATCTAGTGCTCCTGCCATTGTTTTATCCAACTTATCCGAAGTGTGGCATATGCAACTGGAAATTACTGTTGCATTAGAATGAAATCCATTCTTCTAGTAAGAGAGAAGTTTAACATATTCGAGGTTGTTAAGTATCACATGATTGTTGGGTCAAATATATTAGCAAAGAGCAACGGCATAGAAAACCGTGCTGTCTTTGTTCTGGACATCCCTTGGATAAGTCAACCGAAATGTTTTCTCTTAATTTAAAGCGCCAGTAGGGTAGCTAGTAATGTTGTGTTATTAAAAAACTAACCGGATCGCTAATCGGTTTTTGTTTGAAATCCGTACAACCGAGGCATGGATTCATAATAAACGTAAACTCACACAAAAAAACTCTTGCACTTTTAAAATAATACGTAACATAAATGTGAAAATAATGTTTGACAGCATAAAGGGTCGCAGTGTATATGCGTGCAGAATGACTGAAAGATAATGTGCCCATTTGTCTCTATTTTATTGGCACGGATGACATCAAAACATTCCACCACGCATTGTCTGAATTGTCAATCAGTCTCGCTGACCTAATCCTTTGATAAGTGGTGACTCTTACGTAAAAAAAAATAAATGTCACAAAGAACATAATGGAGAAAGTGGAAAGAATTTTAACTCATTGTTTCAGGTTTTAAGAACCGACTTCTTTTCTCACACGTGACATTTCTATCGTGATCTTGATTGCGATCTGCTCTCCAACCTTATCTACGCACAAATTCTTTTTATAGTCCTTGTCATTTTACTTACGGATCAATACATCTGGCAAATACACTGCTTTTATACGAGTTTACGTGGTTCACCTGATTAAAAAGAGTCCACGTAATCAGACATTTACGTTTGCATCGAGAGAATAGATTTTATTTTGGTTTAACATTTATATATTAATATATTTTTCTGATTAATATGTTTCTTACGTTTTCTTTTCATAACAACAGCAGTCAAAACTACAACCAACACGAACATTGTAGTAACATCTACTCGACAACCAGGTAAATTATTTACTCATTTATGTCATGTGTAGTTGACCAAAAAAGTTATAAACGATGTAGGTTATGGATTATATTATATCGCACATTTGATTTTATTTAGACCATAAAAAGATATTGGCTTCCTGTCTTAAAGGTCCTGGATATGACCTTAAACTATATCCGATGGTGAGGTCGCAGCTTGCGGGATTTGGGGTGTGTGAAGTCACCCTTTAATTACCATTATTCCCAGATCCACTCTGACCCGGAGTGGTAGTACCTGTTAGGGTCCCAACTATGGGTTAAATAGAAACCTACTGGAAAAATATATTCTATTAAAAAAAAAATTCTTCCAAATAACTGGATTCGGCATTAAATAACATGAAAAGGGTTGATATGCCATAAAACAAAAAAACAACCAACCAACATTAGACCATAAAAAAGTTAAAAAAAAAACAACGACTATTCTTCCGACGCAATTTATTTTATGAATGGGAGAGTTAAAAGAAGAGAATACATTCAATTCTTTATGAGAAGGCGCATCGGGATTAATATAAAGCTCAACAAAAATCTTTGGAACTTACATAGGAATCAATAAAGAGAGAAAATATATCAAAACTATAAAGTAATATATATGGATTTATTCATTTGTTTAATAGGTATATATATCAATTTGGGATATTTGGGTAAAAAGGAACTCTTTATACCATGGTGTTTCAAAGCCTAATGCTTCTCATCAGAATATTAGAGAACATGCTAAGTAACATAATGGGAATGCGACGTCTAGCGATAGTTTCACTAGGAGCGAAAAGATTACTCAGGTTGTTTGGGGGATCTATAATGATCTCTGTGTTAAAGGAGTGTGGTTTGCAATATATAATGCGAGTTGGGGTATAACATGTCTATCATAGTGGGTCTTGTGTATTCAGACAGTATGTGTGTTTAAGCTATCGGGGAGATATATGGTTAGTTGAAGGAGGTTTGTGTAGATATATTGTAGCTATTGGGATGTTTTCACATGAGATATGTGGTTTATGTTAAGTTGACATTAATTTAGCAGTGGTATCTGCGACTACAACAGCACTTAGATATATGTTATTAGGCATAATATTATGCTAATTAAAGTGATATGATGAATTATACGGGGATCAGTGTACAAAGATTTTAATTAAGTAAGATGGAGAATACAGATGGTATAATAAAGGAATAAATTACCAGGAGTTATGGGGTGGAAAGTTGTTAAAATATAATAATTATCAAATAATGCTAATAGTACTAAGGGGTATGTAGTTAGGAAGCATAAGAGAGAAGAATCAACAGTAGATAAAAACAAGGTGGATAAAAGCAAAACTAGTTGGGGTCTAACGAGTCAAGTGATAGAAAAAAAAAGTAAAAATGGATGAAGAGATAGAGATAAAAATAAAAATATATAGAATATATACTAAATCAAATATATAGAATATATACTAAATCAAATATATAGAATATATACTAAATCAGATATATAGAATATATACTAAATCAGATATATAGAATATATACTAAATCAAATGTATAGAATATATACTAAATCAAATATATAGAATGCTACTAAATAAAAAGAAGTTCAATAAATGCGAAATTATCCACTTAGATTCTGTCCTCTATGGTCAGATGTGGGAGTGTAAACTGCCAAGCCTATAAAACAGGTCCTTCAGAGTTAGTGATAAAATATTTTTAAATCCAACACACACACGCACACACACACAAACACACACCCACACACACACACACATATATATATATATATATATATATATGTACATTTCTATATATATACTAGCCTGGGTGCCCGGCGTTGCCCGGCGTTGCCCGGGTGTTAGACAGTGTGTGTTGAGCAAGAAACAAAAAAAGTTGTAGTAGGCAGGCAGGCAGGCTAGAACCTGTGACGTGAAGACGGAAAAGAAAGTAGAGGTGTGTGTAAAGGTGCAAAAAACCCAAAAAACAAAAACAAAAAGAAAGGAAAACTGCGAGCGAAAACAAAAGTGGTAGTAGACAGGGGGAATCCGGTGAGCGTGGACAGTACTCAATACTTCCTCATCGTCCTAACTATCTGTTTCGCGGGTGACTATCCAGATATGCTCTTACGTGATGATGATACTGGGGTATTGCTCCATCCTGCTTATATATTATCCTCGCCCAATGTTGTAGACATTGAACTATACCTTTCTTTACAGCCCTTGGGTAGTGTGAGTTTAAGTTAAGGTATTGTCCTTTCGGTATACGAATGTTACGAAGCTCTGATCAGTACGGGTTAACAATACAACGACAACGGTATGTAATAACAATACTACATATCAGGAAGAGATAGCCAGTCTAAGAACAACCCTTCATCGAAACAATTACCCAGAGATCATGACATCAGCCCAAGAAATTCCAGATCAAACACCAAGACTCACCACCCAGAAACCGCTCATGGTCTGCACACTATACTTGAAGACCTATCCGAAAAAAGTAAAAAAAAAATATGAAGTTAATACGATATTAGAACAATGTTTAAAAGCAGTTCAACATTTCGAAAATATCTGATTCATGTAAAATTCCCGACTGAAAGACTCATGACAAAACACTGCGTTTATAAGATTTCATGTAAATGTAGGAGACTTAAAAAAGGTGGAACATGCCGATCCTTCAAAGTAAGACTAGAAGAACAGCAAAAAGCTGTCAAACGTGGAAAACTCGAAAAAAAAATCAGCCATAGCTGAACATGTATGGAAGAAAAGGAGTAACTATGCCCAATGTGGAATGATGCAAAAATGCTGGAAACAGAAGAAAAGTTGGCGAATCAAAAAACTTACAGAGGCAGCAAATATGACTGAAAATAATAACAACATAAATCATCCCAGCATTGAACTTAACTGCATTTGGACGCTCCTAATCATAAAATCACTGAAAACGAAAATATGACATATGCCCAGCCCAAAAGACGTAACTTCACAAAAAACAATCTTTTTCCTTGTAGTTGCCCCCCCCCCCACTCTGCATTGTGTTTTTTTAAAAACAAAAATACGCATGGGTATTAATCCTCTGTTTCGTAAAACATTTTGTCATTAATATTAACAATTAGTATAGATATCATAGAAAAAATGACTATGAGAAAGCCGTTAAAAATATCTTAATAACCCCTGAAGATTGAACGTTCTTTATGATCTACGAAACTGCACTCAACCCGACGGTTCGATTTTTTATAATGCAGAGCAAACTCCCTTAGCTGAACATACGTTATCCGTACCAGCATAGTACTTAACTGCATTTGGACGCCCCTAATCACAAAATTACAGAAAAAGGGCAAATAAAACATCTGCCCAGCCCAAGGAAGGTAACTTTACAAAAAACTTTTCTTTCGTTGGAGTTGTCCCTCCTTGCATTATAATTTTAAAAAATACGCGTAGGTATCGATCTTCTGTTTCGTTAAACATTTTTTTCAATAATATTAACAATTAGTATACATATCCAAAAAATTGAACCATAGGAAACCTTTAAAAAATATCTAAGTGACTCCTGAAGATTGAACATTCTTTATGATCTCTGGACCCACCCTCAACCTTACGGTTCGAATTTCTTGTATGGCAGAGCCAACCCTCTTTTCCTTAGTAGGGAGAAAAAAGCATGTATTCAACACCCGAAGAAGGTCGCAGGTTGCTGCGACTGGAACGTTGTGCTAATAACACCCAAGATGAGAATAATAGTCCGATTAACACAAACGTTTTAATTTAAATTCAAAATATTGTGTGCAACACATATTAATAATAAAATTGAAACTATCAACTCAGTTTATTGATTTTTCTAGGTTGTCCTCCGAATTTTTGCAAAAATGGTGGAACTTGCTACAGAGTTGGAAGAAAACTGCGATGCAGATGCACTGGCAACTGCATTGGCTGGCGTTGTAATCGATGTATGTATTTCCATTTTGTTCAAATACTATGTTTTTTTTAATTACATTTTCACCCCAAACAAGGCGCATTGCCACTTTGATTTAGGGGCCTACTACCATGGACATAAGGAACAGGGTACTATGTAGGGAGTTGGACAGCAAGATGTCGGTTCACGTTACGCTTGAACTTCTGTACAGTTGGGGAAGCAGGGACCCGGAATGGAATTCCAAAGTTTAGCAGTTCTGGAGAAGAAACTACTGGAGTAGAAGGCTATCTTATATCTAGGGATCTCTACTGTGAAGAGGTGGGATTTAGCTGCTTGTCGGGTTTGTCGGGGTATTTACGCCGAGGTGGTACAAGTGCTTGCAGTTCGTTAGAGCATTCACCGTTAAAGCACTTGTAGAACAGGCAGAGGGATGCAATATTTCATCGATGGGACAGAGGCTGAAGCTTAGATGACCGTTCAGGACCTATCAGGTTGGCGAATCTCTTTTGAAACATTGTCCAGGAGAAAGAGACTAGTAGCAGATGCACCAGCCCAAATATGACAACAATACTCCATACATGGGCAAATGGTGGCCTTATAGAGATACAGGATACTTTTGGGCGTTAGTAGCTTTCTAGTACGGTAGAGAGAACCTACCGTCTCCGCAGCGGTCATGACAATGCTCTCAATGTAATTGTTCTTACTCATGTTTCCTGTGAACGTTAAACGAGTTTAAAAAAAGTACATTAGATAATGAATCTTTGGCCATTGCTATTGGTGGCAGAGAAGATTTCTTGTATTTTTTGAAGAAAACAAATTTAGTCTTGTCAGCATTGAATATGAACCTCCATTTCGTCCCCGTTTGACTACAGATTGAAGGTCATCCTCTATTGTTTCTGCCATTTCCTTAGATAGGTCTTTATTTGTTTCCTGTCGTATACCCATCTGAAAGACAATTTCGTCAGGGAGGTGATTTATGTTATATTTATGATAAAACTAGGAGGCCGACCGGCATTGCCCGATCGTAAAATACGCATAAGTATTATATCTTAATTATTGCAGAGTTTTACTTTTATAAACAGAAATACCAACAATATTTATTCATTGAAAAAAGAACTAAAAAAATCCCAGTTCACTTCTTGTAAGTAAAAATTAAAATGAAGCTGAGATCGACAACAAGACCGAAAGGCGTTGAGTCAAGAACGATAACCATTATGCCAGCTTGACATGATCTTTAAAACGTGTTTTAAAACCTTCTTATTCTTAACATAAGGAATATGTCAGGTGAACTATTCACGCATGCGCATTCAGTTGACAAACAATTAAAAATACAATGATCCCCACTAACCAATTTTTCAATTTAGAAGCCTTTTTCTAGATTAAAACCGATTAAAATTTTTCCACGTGTCTGAATATCCTATATACCAAATTCCAAGTCTGTAGATAAAAAATTCGTTATAGATCAATAGATTACGAATATCCCCTTACTTATTTACGGTCATACACAGACACACGTGCATACTCACACACGCACATGGACATACATACATACATACATACATACATACATACATAATACCTCTCTTCTTATATAAAAGGAACTTTGCGTGTGTACATGTGTGTGAGTTCGTCCCCATGAACTCCGAAACGGCTGTGCCGATTTTATGAAATTTCAGACATGTAGTATATGTATATGGCAGTGTTCTTAATGCTTATCACAACGCTAGCAAGTAGGTTGGGCACGTAAAATTAACAGTAGGTTCTTTGATATGACGGAACACGTTCGAAATAGATGGTTCTGTTTAGAAAATAAATGAATCATGACACTTGACTCTTACAATATAATTCTAGCTATTATATATAAAATACTTTTATAAAATGAACAGTGGGTTCTCTACAGTACAATGTAAACTACAATGCATCCTGGACAAATTCATAGCGGGGAGGTATGTGAAGCTTCCTCCCGGTGCACCTCGATGCGTCTCCAACTAGAGTAGACGGTCAATCAATTTGATTGAAAAATGGGCTATTTGATCCATTTCGATGGCAATAAAAATATGGGAGTGTGAAACATTCGTTGATCGTTATTTAATACTGGGCAACGTTGTGTCTCCATGCTAGTATATATATATATATATATATATATATATACACGTGTAAATATGTATGTATACAGTTGTTTAAGTGTATTTTGTGGCATTTAAAGATAAACATGTATTATCACTTTGTGTAAATTAATTTGTTTTCCAGTTAAATGTTCTATAATCAACCTTTCCTATTTATATTGAAATAATGCTATCAGAAACTGTTGTAGCCGAGAAGGACAACTATGACAGTCACGATCATAGATATGGGTTAGAAAAAGGTATTTGCGTTGAGATTAAAACACAATATACAGAGAACAGTTCTTAATGCGAAGTACAATTCCCTCCTAGAGTTGGTACATATCGTATGCCTGAATGAGTCTCCACAACACTCTCCTCCCAAAAGCTTTTTTATATCTTTTACTGTCACTATTCTCGTATTAATTGAGTTCGTTCGAGACCAAACGTCTCAAAAGTATCGTCGATCGGTTTTTCATCTATAGGCAGTGTTTCTATAGTGTAACCTGAGTGACATCATTTAATTTAATCGTTTTGGTGGCGTTTATGAGTATGTCTTGTATTTTCTATTATATATACGATATTGCCAATACTTTACAATTTAAAGTCTACGTTTCGATTACGTTGGGCAAGTTCAGTTAATTTGGTATTCCTACATTTATACAAAGAAACTGAAATGTTAGAACCACTTTCGTATTCGTCAATTCTACTTGCGGCTTCGGGTTTTTACTTAACATTTTAGCCTATTGTTTGCGTTTATACGTAACTTTCTTTTTTACGCAACTCCGTTTATTACGCTTCTATTAAGAGAGGAAACAGTTCGCATTTTTCCCTATACCTGAAAAAACTTTCCACTTTCCCAGTCAAGACCGAGTAAATAATATATAACGATTACAATTATACTGATCTGACACAGTTATTAACTGGATAAAACACTCACACACATACAACTACCATTACACTTCACTATTATAAAATAATGATTTCTCCCTACTAACATTCCGCCTATTCTCATTGGCTGAGGCGATGACAATCTATTATTCCGGATTATACACAATCATACTAAAAACGAACACGTCAGCCCAAAATCAATGTGGCCGCTTAATCGCCTCGCATTGTTTTAAATCATTTATACATTCCTACCGTCGATTAACCTCTAATTTACAGACTACTGTTTAATAATATCAATTTCTGAATGACATCCCGATTAATTGAAAAATGATCACCGTTTTTAAAAATTCTGAGTGTTTAGTTGATACTCGATGAGATTAATGTAAAACAAAAAAAAAACGTAAATTGTAGAGTTCGGAGGGGAAGAGAATTATATAAACGGTACACCATGCTCTCAATAATTTACATATTTATTTACATGTCTTAGCAATAATATAAAAATCAAATAGAAACTATTGCTTCTTTTAGGTTGTTCATCGGAGTTCTGCAATAATCATGGACTTTGTTACATTTCTGGAAAAGGATTTCGTAAGAGAAGACGATGTGATTGTGATGAAGGATTTTTCGGCAGACGTTGCCGACATTGTAAGTATTTTCATTGCTATTATGTCTATTAAACAATTTGAACAATAGAAATAAAGTTCAATCGATTTGAAACATTTTTATTTTTACTGAGGTCTATTTAATTGTTTATCTCATTGTAATCTTATATTAGACAGTTTCTTATTTGCAGTCATTCATAAACACAAACATCTTTCATTCACACGCACTATATATATGTGTGTGTGCGTGTGTGTGTGTGTGTGAGCGTGTGTGTGGCGTGAGTGTATGTATGCATACGTGCGTCTGCGTGTAGTTGTCTGGAAATGTGTTTTTCACTTATATTTCACAATTTAATAAGGCCAAAACTGTTTCATACCAGGATAATTAGCTGACGCATGTATAATATGACATATGTTATCTCCCTTTGAACATTGAAGTATAAAAAAATATTATTTAATCAACATTATGCGATGGATAATTATTTTGCATTTAATATTTGCGCTTAATATTAAAAAAAAGTCTCAGTGAAACGCGTACTGATATTTGTAGTTCAAAGTAAAATAAAATATCAAAAGTTTATAAATATGCGACGCTAATTCAAAAAGGAGTATGGAATTCACAATCAGTCCCCAGTCGCATATATATCCCCGTACGGATAGATGACGACGCTAGGATTTTGCAACTTTTGCAGGGAGGTATCGAGATTCTCCAACATATAGCGCTGACATTTTTAAACCTGTCTCCCATCTGGTGTTGACCAGGTTCAACGTTGCTTAACCTCGGTGATCTAACGAGAACCGACGTCTCAACGTACTGTATTTTCATGTCAATTTTTTTCATTTCATATATTGATAAACTAAACTAACTTTGGAATTAATAATTTTTCATTAATTTTGTTCCACGCATCTGTTTTTGTAAAGTATAAGTATTTTATTCGTATCAAATGTGCATGTCAATGCCAAACAAAAACAAAATAAAATCAAGAAAAAATGAACTACAAAGTAAAATATGATGCGCATGCGTGTATCGTTTTTTTATGACTAATTGAAACTCTGGAAATATGTAACAATTTTCTCGTGATTCTGTATTTGTTTATCTGTGTGTGATTTTGTTATGAATATTTGATTTATAATGCACCCCCCACAAAAAAATTGCTATTATATTTCAACATATTTTTGTTGGACTGAAAGTATGTATAGATGTCCGCATAAAAGGACAGATGAAAATATTACACAATTACAGTGGAACGTCTACAAGAAGATTAATTGATCTAAACGACATTCTATAACTGTTCAGCTTAATGCAAAAATAATAAAAGAAACAAAAACATAAAATAAAACCAAGAAAACAAACTTCAAATTTTTATTCATAACATGAAAGTTTTATTTTATTTTTAAGTTTCATATATTAAGATTAACTAACATATTTTTCTCATTAATAATTTTTATATAATTTTCTTTTTGCAACAACAGCAATTAAAACTACAACTAATACGAATGTTGAAGTAACAACTACTAAACCACCACGTAAGTAATTGATATTTATTTTTAGCTTATGTGTTTTGGAAAAAAAGAAATCAGTTACAAAAGATATATATGATTGTTCCAGAAAATAATTCAACGATTTTTGTGTGAATAATAATCATGAGAGAGGTTATTTATTTTTCCCCCCATTGTAAGAAATGTGACACAAGGGTCGGAAAGTGGGATTGAATAAGTCAGAGCTGCAGAGGAGGAGCCCACTGACTCTGACAAAAATACTTGTGCAGCTCCGTTGGCATTCCAGACATAGGACCTCAAGAGATCAGCGATAAATTATCTCTTTCCCAAAGAGAAAAGGCAAAGACTACTTAGGAGGACCTTCTAGAACTGCACAAAGCCACCATTAGACCGAAACAAACAGGGACCAGGTCACTACAGGTATAGTCTAATCTATAAACGGCTATACGGCTGTCCGTCTACCTGTCTATCTGTCTGTTGGTTTATTTTTCGGTCTGTCTTTCTGTCTCCATATCTTCAAACTCTATCTTTTTTTACATAGGCATCACCACTTATCAAGGCAAAGAGGCCAGTCGAGGATGAGTATTAAATAGTGTATATTAGAAATTGGACAATATAGTAATCGTTAGTAATGAACAATCGGTAAATTTGTGAACATATTGAACGGCTAAACAAAAACTTGTTTACGTTAGACTTGAAGACAACCATATAATAGTCAGCTGGAAAGCAGGAAAACGGAAGACAATTCCATAGGCGTGAAGTTCTAAGAAAGAAGCTTTGCTCATGGAATCTACGTTTAGGTTTAGGCACAGTTAAACAGTGGAGGTAATTATTGATAATGTTTTCTGCTAGACGGGTGTTTCTTGCGAAAGTTTGGCGAAGGGGTGGGGTTATAGATTGGAGCTCAGTCGAACAACTGCCATGTAAATTACAATATAGCAGAGACAAAAACGCAACATCTCTTGTGTGAGAAAAAGGTTGCAGGGAAGAGAAAAGGGCATTCCCTAGGAAGCCACGGAGTCTATTTTGAACTCTATCAATGCAGGATAAGTCCTTTCTCCTCCTCCCAAAGTAAAAGCCGCAGAGAGCAGCTACGGTCCTCAAAAGTTGGTTAAAATGTAAAAATACACATAATTATATACATTTTGTACAGGCATCTTAATTTATTTTTAATTTTTAATTTTTATCCAGTTCATACACGTGTCGCATTGGTGCAGTTGTAACGATACCACCTTGTTTTTGATTCTTTCGGTTTCGATTCTAGTCGATGGCATCCAAATACTTTACTTTTGAAATTACGACTCTGTAATATATTTGCGAAATCTTGACAAATTAAAATATTATATTTAAGCGTATTTTACTACCGTGCAAAGCAGCCGCCCCCCGCTAGTATGATTAGAAAATACAAATTGCTATATTAATCTTATGGAGACGGACAGACAGACAGACAGACAGATGGGCAGACAAATAGACAAATATATAACCTTTTATATATTAGTTCACACGTTTTAAAGCAAGTAAACATGTAATATCTAAAGCAAGTTATCGTTGTAAAACAATGAAAATTCATAATTTCGCATACTGCCTCTCTTTGCGGTCTCTTAGAATGTTTAACAATGTATTTCGAATGCAGGATGTGCTGTTTGTCTATAAAAAAGACCGTTATTTTTTGGATGGTAAAAGTTTTAATACATGGTAAAATATCAATCAGACACATCAATAATCAATAAATTTGTATAGTCTTAATTTAACTTCAAAGTAATGTTTAATGTGTCTTGCAAAATAATTATTTGAAAAAATCAAATTGAAAATATTAACTCAGTTTATTTGATCTTCTAGTTTGTCCTCCAAATTTTTGCAAAAATGGTGGAACTTGCTACAAAGTTGGAAGAAGAATCCGATGCAGATGTACTGACAAGTGCATTGGCAGACGTTGCCAACATTGTAAGTATTTTCATTTCTATCAGGTTAAAAATACTTTAAACCACAAAATATGGTAGACATAAAAATATATATACGATGTGTGTGTGTGAACTTATATGTAATATACTGAGTCCGTGTAATTCAGTAAATTTTCATATACCAATAGGTTTTAATCCAAAAAAGGTTGACTTAAGGGTTTAGCTACAAAATTATCATATTTCATAATTAAGCATTATTATACTTGTCTTGAAGTGTTGGTTTTGCAGACACAGTATATATATATATATATATATATATATATATATATATGTGTGTGTGTATGTCAGGTCATGTCATATGCTACTGGTACCATGTAACCCAGTATTACCTGCCTCATGGTCGGGTCACCGGCGACTAAACTGGTTCCCCTACCAGACTTGTTTGGCGAGGAGGGCGGCTAGTCTCCCTGAAGGATTAAAAATAAGACCTTCCAAAGGGCGAATGAACTCTTTTTCTGGGTCCACGGCCAACTAGCACCATGTATATTTGTGTGTATATATGTGTATTGGGGTGGAGATGGCTCCTGTAAGCCGTGGTGAAGGCAACCTTTCTAGGAGAAGCAAATCTCTGACTTAAAAAAAAAACATAAAGCGGAAGACCAGTACCCGCATTAAGCTGGTCTGCAGTTTAATTTGTTGCTGGCTATCTTGCTCTTGCTTGTTGCTGGATCTCAACATTTTGAACCGAGAGAGAGACTTAGCTGTCGTACAAAGCTAAGACTCTGTAACATCATCTTTATATAGATACTCCCTCAGGTATTTGGGCTCATGGATTTTAAATGTCTGAGGGAGTGGCACTCGTCTGACAAGACGTTGCAATCATCATATATATATAATATATGTTGTGTCTGTATTAATAACAACATGAACGCGGAAAGTAAAGGTAAAACTTATATATTAAGTCGTTCACCTTGTAACAACGTAGGGATGGTATTGCCATCCCATTAACGAAACGGCTGTAATAAAAAAAATCCAAGATTAAATAAAGGAAATTTATAAAGAAGAAAAAATGTAAGTCTTTGAATTTCAACTAAGTTTCGTACTATATATACTCTGCACCTATAAAATAGATGCATTGAGCTTTACTCGAAATTAACGGTAGTTTTTATCATAACTGTCCCAACCCGTTAAACAAAAACGGTAATATAAAAAACATTTATAATATATATATATATATATATATATATATATATATATATATATTGTTTGTTTATTTATGCAAACGAAATTATGAGATTGACAATATTTAAAATTACATCTATATATCATAATTATATGTAGTCAGTTTATTTATACAAAAGTTACGGATTCCATACGTGTATACATGTTTTCAAATCTCATCAGACCAGAAACAGAATGAAGTAATCTCCTTGAATAATTCTACTGAAACATGTATGCACACATGTAACCAATAATATTTGTATAATAAAGTACTATATACGAGCTCTGTCCACCATATCTTTAATTTTCACATAGGTTTCCTTGAATTTTCCTCTAGGAAACTAGGAAATCAATCTCTGCAACTTATATATATATATATATATATATATATATATATGTATGTATATATATATATAAAAATGTAAATGTTGGTTCGTTCGGAATTAATTGTCTAAAAAACCACTGGACGGATGGCTTCCACGTTTTGGTATAATATGTTTACTATATCCATGTGTGTTTTTATATATTTCTTTTCAATTATAACATTATATTTAATTTTTCTATGATAAATAGGTGGATTTATTTGTACAGAGAGGCCAGTTTTTATTTAGGGACAATTATTTATTACCGCTTCCTGTCACGTGACCAGTGTTACAATTTAGCGGTTTTCCTGATATATATGGAGATTTCGGTTACAATCTAGCGGGAAATTCTAGAAAATCTGGAGGTATTTGGCACCCACACACCCGCATTTAGATTATTAAAAAATAAAGAAAAGCGCTTGAAAATATTCAATGTAAGTAAAAAAAGTAGCATTTATTGCCTTTGGTAACAATTATTTATTGATTATTTGTTTTGTTTTTCACCTTTTTTTCGACTAACCATTCTTAAATCTCACTATAAAATCGATTTTTCCAAGAACATTTTAGATGGGGGGGATTCCAACCTCCGAAGTTTGGGTTTGTATTACTGTACACATAGATTCGAAAAAGTTGTCAAAAAACAAATATATAACAAATAAATGTTATCAAAGGCAAGATAAGTTACTTTTCTGCCAAACTGGATATTTAAATTAACCACACGTGGTCGAAAAATGAATGACGACGCTCAAAGTGCATACACATTTTGACTCCTCCCTTTACTTAAAAATCCATCAAAAATCAGGAAATTAACGAATTTTAATGAAAATTGCAGTATTTTTCAAATAATGATCGCAGAATATAATGAACTAATTATTTTTACTTAACTCTTAGTGAAAATGTTTTATTTTGTTTAAACAAAAAATACCTTTACTAAAGTTATGGTTTTCAGTAGTAAATAAAAAACGCAAGAATTTATTTTTGCTTTTTTTAAAGCATCGTAATTTGTAACAATAAAAAATAATTTTTACAGTAACATTACGAAAAAAGCCTCTAAAGTCCGTATTAATGTATTCGATATAACATGAAGAAAAATGAATTATCGGATACTATTCAGGAAATTAAAGATTCAATTAGATTCCTATTTCAGTCACCTAAATTATTTAGTGTGAAATGAGTTTAGGAATTTATAGCCAAACCTAAATATTTTTTTTTGGTAAATATCCAGATACGTTACTACAGAACACCGACCACTCTAATTTGTTGGGGGGGGGAACAAATATATAACAAATGTTATCAAAGGCAAGATAAGTTACTTTTCTGCCAAACTGGATATATTTTTCGTGTTTTTATTCAATGTAACATATTTATTCTGCTCAAAAACATACAGTGTTTACCGATGTATTTGAAAATTCAAGATGGCGTCTCACACCCTCTTTAACACCGTAAGTTTGGAAAAAGGTGTTATAAATAAAAATCTATACAAAATACGGGGTTGTATTACTGTACACATAGATTCGAAAAAGTTGTCAAAAAACAAATATATAACAAATAAATGAATTTTCCAATACATCGGTAAACACTGTATGTTTTTCGAGCTGAATAAACATGTTATATTGAATAAAAACACGAAAAATATATCCAGTTTGGTAGAAAAGTAACTTATCTTGCTTTTGATAACATTTATTTGTTATATATTTGTTTTTTGACAACGTTTTCGAATCTATGTGTACAGTAATACAAACCCCACCGACCACTCTAATTTGTTTTGGCGGGGGGTAATGTGATGTTGGGGCATGCGCGTGCCCCAACATCACATTCCCCCCTTCAAATGTTAAATTGTGTTCTAATTGGTAAATGTCGGTGCGTTACTTACGGAAAATTTGAAAATTCGATGTTCCAGTTAAAAAAAAAAAACAGATAAATTAACCCCCCCACTCCAACTTGGTGTGCTTTCCTTTTCTTATTTTATTTCTTTTTCAGCTAATTTTAAATTTTCCACCCAAAAAGCGCTATAATGTATTTTTGAAAATTAGAAAATTCTATATCCTGGAAAAAAAAATTCCCCTCCCCCCAACGTAGTTTGCTTGGTGAAGCCGTCGTTTATGATACAGCGTGCATGCGCGTAGCATAAACGGAAGCTGCAAAATGGTGGAAAGAAGTTCGTGGATTCAGGGGTAAATACCATGCAAACGGTAAATTTGCCCCAAGTTTGACAATCAGATTCGTTGTCAGCGACCTCAATTACCTATACAAAAACAAATTAGAGTGGTCGGCGTTCTGTAGTAGCGTATCTGGATATTTACCTTTTTGTTTCTTGCTTTAAAAAATAGCATTAATACAGTAAGTTAGGTAAACTGACTTTTTCGTTTAAAAATGGAATTATTTCCCTTTCGTTATTAACGTTTTAAAAAAATGTTTTCCTTTAATAAATATTTTGTGTTTTATATACATAAAGTACAATTGTTGAATGTTACTGTTTTGATTATATTCGTTTGGGGGGGGGCACAATTAAAAAATTAAGAAAGATTAAAATGAAACGAAATTTAAGTTTCCGTTCCATTTTTACAAGAACCGTAAAACAGTGCATACTCAGCAAGTTTTATCGTAATTTATAAGCATATTGAAACACTAAATCAACATTTTATTTATTTTTTTGCATAATTAATGATGGAAGTATTTTTCTGTTTATTTTCTTAACATCTGTTAAAAAGAATAATTTGTACATTCTCTTGAAAAAAAGAATCAAACTTTTCTCTACTTTCACATGTGTTCCATTTTAACAAACTGAGCCACAGCAACGCGTGGCCGGGTACAGCTAGTATATATATATATATATATATATATATATATATATATATATATATATATATATATATATTGGTATATTGGGTGTGTGCGTATGAGGAGGGAGCAATGTATCCGTTGCTTCTTATTAAAAATCTTAGAGATAACCTAATATGAGGGTGGAAAAAAATTTACTTGCCAAACAAACACAAAAAATATACTGTGATACAATACAGTTGCAAAAGAATAAAAACAATTGTTGAATTATCCGGAAGTTAACCAAAATGGCTCCTTTTTATGTGTGTGTTTTGAGGTGGGGGCTTGTCCCCACGAGGAAAACAAATTTTTTACTTTAGAACCGACAATTTAAAATAGAATATTTCAGAAAATTCCACTCAATGAAAAAATATTTCCTTTAGTCCTAGTAAAACGAAAGAGAAAACATTTCTTTCCCGTGAAAAATTTGTATAATGTTCGCAGCAAACAGCAAAGGCAAAAAAAACCTTTCTTTTCATTTTAAAAATTTCCAATGCATAAGAATTAGCAATAGTTACAATTAAAATTGTTTCGCGGTGAATTTGGGTCAACATTTTCCCCTTTTTTCTTCTTTCTATAAGCAACTAAATTAATTTTTAAGGCATTAACAAAAATGCATTTGGTCCAGTTCTTTTCAATTTATATATAGAGACAAAAAGTATACTTCCAATTGAGTCGAGAGCTTTGCATACATACATACATACATACATACATACATACATCTCTTCTTATATAAAAGGAACTTTGTGTGTGTACATGTGTGTGAGTTCGTCCCTATGATCTCCGAAACGGCTGTGCCGATTTTATGAAATTTCAGACATGTACTATATGTATATGGCAGTGTTCTTAATGCTTATCACAACGCTAGCAAGTAGGTTGGGCACGTAAAATTAACAGTAGGTTCTTTGATATGACGGAACACGTTCGAAATAGATGGTTCTGTTTAGAAAATAAATGGACCATGACACTTGACATTTACACTATAATTCTAGCTATTATATATGGAATACTTTTATAAAATGAACAGTGGGTTCTCTACAGTGCAATGTAAACTACACTGTATTCTGGAAAAATTCATAGCGGAGAGGTATGTGAAGCTTCCTCCCGGTGTACCTAGATTGGTCTCCAAATAGAATAGACAGTCAATCAATTTGATTGGAAAAATAGGCTATTTGATCCATTTCGATGGCAATAAAATATGGGAGTGTGAAACATTGATTGATTGTTATTTAATACTGGGCAACGTTGTGTCTCCCTACTAGTATATATATATATACACACACATATATATATGCATATATATATATATATATATATATATATATATATATATATATATATATACGTGTAAATATGTATGTATACATGAGTTGTTTTCTTCTCCGAATAATCACCAGGACAATTTGTCTTAATTTGAAATAAGCAGTTGTTTAAGTGTATTTTGTGACATTTTAGATAAACATGTATTATCACTTTGTGTAAATTAATTTGTTTAAAGTAATTTGTTTTCCAGTTAAATATTCTATAGTAAAACTGTCCTATTTATATTGAAATAATGCTATCAGAAACTGTTGTAGCCCAGAAGGACAACTAATACAGGCACGATCAAAGATATGGGTTAGAAAAAGGTATTTGCATTACAGTTCCCTACTAAGTTGGTACATATCGTATGCCTGGATGAGTCCCCACAACTCTCTCTTCACAAAAGCTTCTTTATATCTTTTACTGTCAGAATTCTCGTATTAATTGAGTTGGTTCGAGACCAAACGTCTCAAAAGTATCGTCGATCGGTTTTTCATATACAGACAGTGTTTCTATAGTGTAACCTGATTGACATCATTTAATTTAATCGTTTTTGTGGCGTTTATGAGTGTGTCTTGTACTTTGTATAATATACCCGATATCGCCAATCCTTTACAATTTAAAGTCTACGTTTCTTTAATAATATCATCTATCAGTTCCTGAATGACATCCCGATTACGTTGGGCAAGTTAAGTTAATTTGGTTTTCCTACATTTATACAAAGAAACTGAAATGTTAGAACCACTTTCGTATTCGTCAATTCTACTTGCGGCTTCGGCTATTATTTAACACTGTAGCCTATTGTTTGCGTTTATACGTAACTTTCTTTTTTATGCAACTCCGTTTATTACGCTTCTATTTACAGAAGGAGCAGTTAGTATTTTTCCCTATACCTGAAAAATCCTTCCACTTTCCCAGTCAAGACGGGGTAAATAATATATAACGATTACAATTATATTGACCGGCCACACTTATTTACTAGATTAAGCACGCATACCCATACAACTACCATTACACTTCACTATTATAAAATAATTATTTCTCCCCACTAACATTCCGCCTATTCTCATTAGCTGCGACGATGACATTCTATTATTCCGGATTATACACAATCATAATAAAAACGAACATGTCAGCCCTTAATCAATGTGGCCGCTCAATCGCCGCGCATTGTTTTAAATCATTTATACATTCCTATCGTTGATTTTCCTCTAATTTACAGACTACTGTTTGCAAAATTTAGCCATAAAATTTATTTTAAATTTACACAAACATCATTATCGTAATTTTCGTATAAATAAGTAAGTTCAGTTACGTCAGATGATGTTTACATCTGTTAAAAATAGCGTTGTTTCGTTGGTTAAGCGTACTCATCTATACCATTTCGATTAGGATTAACATTATTTACATATTGGAAAATAAACATTAAAAAATTTACGTTGCAACTTTCTTTTATCATGTTCGGGCTCAACGTCCTAAATTATGAGATGTTATTATGATCTGATCTCTTAGTAATCGATAAGAAACAGTTATCTGCAACAATGACCGACCGATACTTACATTACATGCACACATTTACCCCAAATTAATGAAAAAAAATCGTAAGTTGTAGAGTTCAGGGGGGGTTATATAAACGTTCTATGATGCTCTTAATAAAATAGAGTTGTAGTAGCATTTTTCATCAAAGTTGCACTGAGCCTTCATGTGAGTGATTGGGCAAAAAAAAAAATATTTTTCACATTTGAAATCATAAAACGCTATTTCTTTTTATATAAAATACATTTTTACAGTTCAAGCCTGAATTACGTTCACATAAATTATTTATTTCTAAGGTTACATATTTATTTACATATCTTAGCAATAATGTAAAAATCAATTAAAAACTATTGGTTCTTTTAGGTTGTTCATCGGAGTTTTGCAATAATCATGGAGGTTGTTACATTTCTGGAAAAGGATTTCGTAAGAGAAGACGATGTGATTGTGATGAAGGATTTTTTGGCAGACGTTGCGAACATTGTAAGTATTTTCATTGCTATTATGTCTATGAAACAATTTGAACAATAGAAATAAAGTTCAATCAATTTTAAACATTTTTATTTTTATTGAAGGTGATTTGTTCATCTCATTTTACTCTCATATTAGACAGTTTTTTATTTGCAGTAATTCATAAACACAAACATCTTTCATTCACACACCCACCCACACACACACACACATTATATATATATATATATATATATATATTTGTGTGTGTGTGTGTGTGTGTTCTGGCACGATTAGGCTCCTATATGGTAGACTATTTAAAAAAAAACTAATTACATATAATGATAGAAGCTCTATCGAGACACAGGAATGGGTATGTTTGATCTGGCAGAACGGTGGTTCATTAAAACTGTGGGGGGGGGTCTGCATTCGTGCCTGGTCCACAAAGTATGGAAATAAAACATGTAAAAATTAAAAATAAAAAAGTTTACAAGTGTTTTTATATAGCTGTACATAAAATAATTTGGTGAGTAGCTTTTAACTTAAATAGGGATGGTATAATAAAATTGTGGGGTCTGCGTTCGCGCCTGGCCTTCAAAGAATGGAAATAGGCACAAACTTCAATAAAGACTTTTCATATCTATCTGCGAAAGTATGCTTTAATAATTATCTTTCGGTTTGAAGAGATATGGTATAATAAAATTATGGGGTGTTCGTTCGCACCTGACTTCCATAGAATGGAAATATGTTACAAAGTTTAACAAGTTTATTTTTAATATAGATCCACAGAATATTGTGATAAGTGTTTCAGTGTGAATAGGTATGGTATAATAAATTATAGGGCTTATCTATTTTATTTTTACTTTCACCATATTTTGCTTTGGTTTTGATACCCCCAAATTTGAAGCTATCTCTTTACAACCCTTCCTTTTCATAACCTATCATACTTTCATAAATCAGAGTCCATTTTCTGTAGGCTAATTTTGAACACAGTTAACGACGGGTACTTTGGCTCGTATATATATATATATATATATATATATATATATATATATATATATATATATATATATGTGTGTGTGTGTGTGTGTGTTTGCGCGCGCGTGTGTGTGTGGCGTGAGTGTATGTATGTATATGTGTGTCTGCGTGTAGATGTCTGAAAATGTGTTTTTCACTTATATTTCACCATTTAATAAGGCCAAAACTTTATTTTAAATAGCCAACGGGTTCTACTAAATTTTTTCATACCAGGATAATTAGCTGACAGGAATATATATACGCATGTATAATATGACATATGTTATCTCCCTTTGAACATTGAACATTGAAGTATAAAAAAATATTATTTAATCAACATTAGGCGTAGGATAATTATTTCTGCATTTATTTCGCTTAGGGTAAAAAAAGTCTCAGCGAAATAGATATTTGTAGTTCAAAGTAAACAAAAAATATCAAAAGTTTATAAATGTGCGACGCTATTTCAAAAAGGAGTTGGAATTCACAATCAGTCCCCAGTCGCATATATATCCCCGTACGGAAAGATGACGACGCTAGGATTTTGCAACTTTTGCAGGGAGATGTCGAGACCCTCCAACATATAGCGCTAAAATTTTTAATCCTGTCTCCCATCTGGTACTGACGAGGTTCAACGTTTCTTAACCTCGGTGATCTAACGAGAACCGACGTGTCAACGTACTATATTTTCACGTCAATTTTTTTCATTTCATTTATTAATAAACTAAACTAACTTTGAAATTAATAATTTTTCATTATTTTTGTTTCACGCATCCCTTGTTGTAGAGTATACTTATTTCATTCGTGTCAAATGTATATGTAAATGTCAAACTACAAAGTAAAATATGATGCGCATGCGTGTATCGTTTTTTTATGACTAATTGAAACTCTGGAAATATGTAACAATTTTCTCGTGATTCTGTATTTGTTTGTGTGTGATTTTGTATGAATATTTGATTTATAATGCGCCCCGCCCCCCTAAAAAATTGCTATTATATTTCAACATATTTTTGTTGGACTAAAGGTATGTATAGATGTCGGCATTATAAGGACGAAAATGTTATATATCACCGAAGAAGATGAATTGACCTAAACGACATTCTATAACTGTTCAGCTTAACGCAAAAATAATAAAAGAAACAAAAACATACAATAAAACCAAGAAAACAAACTTCAAATTTGTCTTCATAACATGAAAGTTTTATTTTATTTTTAATTTTCATATATTAAGATTAACTAACATATTTTTCTCATTAATAATTTTTATATAATTTTCTTTTTGCAACAACAGCAATTAAAACTACAACTAATACGAATGTTGAAGTAACAACTACTAAACCACCACGTAAGTAATTGACATTTATTTTTAGCTTATGTGTTTTGGAAAAAAAAGAAATCAGTTACAAAAGATATATATGATTGTCCCATGAAATAATTCAACGATTTTTGTGTGAATAATAATCATGAGATAGGTTATTTATTTTTCCCCCCATTACAAGAACTGTGACACTAGGGTCGGAAAGTGGGATTGAAGAAGTCACAGCTGCAGAGGAGTAGGCCACTGACTCTGACAAAAATACTTGTGCAGCTCCGTTGGCATTCCCGACATAGCACCTCAAGCGATTAGCGATAAATTATCTCTTTCCCAAAGAGAAAAGGCACAGACTATGTAAGTGGAGCTTCAAGAACTGCATGAAGCCACCATTACACCGAAATAAACAGGGGCCAGGTCACTACAGGAATACTCTAATCTATAATCGGCTATACGGATGACTGTCAACCAGTCTATCTGTCTGTGGGACTATTTTTGGGTCTGTCTGTCTCCATATTTTCAAACTCTATCTTTTTTTACATAGGCATCAGCATTTATCAAGGCCAAGAGGCCAATAGAGAATAAGGGTTAAATAGTGTATATTAGAAATTGGACAATATAGTAATCGTTAGTAATGAAAATTCGGTAAATTGTTGAACTTATATTGAACGGCTCATCAAAAAGTTGTTTATGTTAGACTTGAAGACAACCATATAATAGTCAGCTGGAAAGCAGGAAAACAGAAAACAGTTCAACAAGTGTGCAGTTCTAAGATATAAACTTTGCTCATGGAATCTATGTTTAGGTTTAGGCACAGATAAACAGTGGGGGTGATTATTGATAGTATTTTCTGCTAGACGGGTGTTTCTTGCGAAAGTTTGGCGAGGGGGGTGTGATAGATTTGAGCTCAGTCGAGCACCTGCCATGAAAATTCCGATAAAGCATAGACAAACACGCAACGTCTCTTCTGTGAGAAAGAGGTTGCAGGGAAGAGAAAAGGACATTACTCAGGAGGCCACGGAGTCTATTTTGAACTCCACCAATGCAGGATAAGTCCTTTATCCTCCTCCCAAAGTAAAAGCCGCAGAGAGCAGCTAGGGTCCTTAAATTATTTACGAACCATTTTTATGGGTTCTGACCCGGTTTAAATAGTTTTTAAGGGGTTCAAATTGTTTTTAAGGGGTCAAAAATTGGTTAAAATTGAAAAAAAACAAAACAAAACAAGAACAAAAGGTTTGTACATTTTGTATAGTAATCTTAGTTTATTTTTCATTTTTAATTTTTATCCAGTTCATACACGTGTCATATTGGTGCAGTTGTAACGTCACTCCTTTGAATGCTACAGTTTTCGATTCTTTCGGTTTCGATTCTAGCCGATGGCATCCAAATACTTTTCTTCTTTAATTTTGAAATTACGACTCTGTAATATATTTATGAAATCTTGACAAATTAACATATTATATTTAAGCGTATTTTACTACCGTGCAATGCAGCCACACTCCACTAGTATGATAAGAAAATACAATTTGCTTTATTAATCTTATGGAGTCGGACAGACAGACAGACAGATGGGCAGACAGACGAATATATAACCTTTTATATATAAGTTTACACGTTTTAAACTAAGTAAACATGTAATATCTAAAGTAAGGTATCGTTGCAATAAAAATAAAATACCTAATTTCGCATACTGCCTCTCTTTGCGGTCTCTTAGCATGTTTTACAATGTATTTCGAATGCAGTATGTGCTGTGTTTCTATGAAAAAGACCGTTATTTTTTGGATGGTAAAAGTTTTAATACATGGAAAAATATCAATCAGACACATCAATAATCAATAAATTTGTATCCACATAATTTAAGTTCAAAGTAATGTTTAATGTGTCTTGCAAAAAAATTATTTGAAAAAATCAAATTGAAAATATTAACTCAGTTTATTTGATCTTCTAGTTTGTCCTCCAAATTTTTGCAAAAATGGTGGAACTTGCTACAAAGTTGGAAGAAGAATCCGATGCAGATGTACTGACAAGTGCATTGGCAGACGTTGCCGACATTGTAAGTATTTTCATTTCTATCAGGTTAAAAATACTTTAAACCACAAAATATGGTAGACATATAAAAATATATATACGATATGAAATAAGTATTTTTTTATTGAGAATAAAACCCAAGTCTCAGAAAAACTTTTCTTTTAATGCAATTGCTCGTTTAAGGACTGATTTATCTCTACGATAAACGTACAAATATTCACTTCTTCGTATACATATATATATATATATATATATATATATATATATATATATATATATATATATATATATATAGCAAACATCTAAATGACTATTTTAACCACAGTTCCTGATTTCAAAAAACGAAAAATTAAAAGATTCCTCTGCCTTACTTTTAATGCTAGGTTTATTTATGGTGTCTTTTAAATTCAATAAAAACCCTTCAAAATTTGCTGATGAGGAGACCTTGCTTATCAAAAAACTATATATAATTATTATACATAACTTGATGTATATCACAATAAAAAGCATTGTTTTCCGAAACGATCGTACAGATAATTGATTTTGTTGTTCCTTCTTATGTATGGTACAAAACTTTGTTGAAATTCAAAGACACATTTTTCTTTTTCATAGCTTTTGTTTATTTATTCTTGGATTTCTTCATTATAGCCGTTTTGTTAATGTGATCAGAATTTTATGTTTTATCTGTTCATAAACATTTCTTTTTCTTCACCAACTCTTCAGATGTTATTCCTATTCGATGTTACTAACAAAAAGTTAAGTTTGTACATGATGGAACAGGTGTTTTTGTTTTGGGAAAAGAAATTCCATCCCCACGTTTTTACAAGTCGCCCTCTTGTAACAACGTGGGTATTATATTGCCATCCCATTAACGAAACGGTTGTAATAGAAAATCCAATATGAAATAAAGAAAATTTATAAAGAAGAAAAATGTAAGTCTTTGAATTTTAACTAAGTTTCGTACTATATATACTCTGCACCAATAGAATAGCTGCTTTAAGCTTTATTCAAAATTAGCGGTGATTCAGTGTTATCATAACAGTCTCAACCCCTTAAACAAAAACGGTAATATTAAATAAAACTTCATAATATATATATATATATAGTTATATATATATTTATATATATATACATATATAGTTAGTTTATTTATGCAAACCAAGTTATGAGATTAACAATATTAAAAACATTAATGTTATATATATATATATATATATATATATATATATATATATATATATATATACGAGCAAACAGTTAATAAAACATATTAAAAACACTTTGAAATACTTTCCTTCTCATCAGAGGGTAGGAATTAGCAAAATGCAGGATCGGTTTTGCCATGCTAAAGTATTTAATGAAACAACAAGTAAGTCAAATGTCTTACTTGATAACAAAAAAGTGAAGCAGAGGAAATATGGTGAAGAAAATGGTGATTACATGTGAATGTATAGTTTGGTGGAAGATAAATGATCCAATGACCGTAAAATCCAAATATATAACTTCAAGAAAGTTAATTGAATTTCCATTTGCACAAGTAAAATCCAAGAAAATTCTGTAACTGGAAGATGGTCCAAAAAATCCAAAGGCAGAAATCCATGGAATAATTCAAAACAATGTGTACAAGGAGAAAAAGTGGAAAAATTCCAATCTATATATATAAAAGCGAAAATGTATGTATCTATGTATTTATATATGTATGTATGTTTTTATAGCTGCTAAAAACTTTCGACAGACGCGGTGAAAATTCACAAACTCGGTATCACATCAAAGTACAATCCTTTGCTCGAAAAATATCGAAGAATTGGCCAAAAATGTAAACTTTTTCCCCCCGAAATCGACAATTTTCGACAGGGGGGGGTCAACAAACGCGGTCCTCTCGTGACAATGACCGATTCTACGCATGCGTCAGATGACGCCGTGACCTGATTTACTTTAAATAGTTGAAAAACCGAACAAGTTTCGTATACGTCATGTTAGCTCGGTTGGTTAAGGCCTTGGTTCATTATCTAAACGTTTTGGGTTCGAATCGGGGTGTGAGATGTTTTCTTTTCGATTTTTTTAAATTTAAATATTGAAACAGTGTTATTTAAGCCATTTGTCCGCTTTTTTTTACTTCGCTTGTACCCACCGATTTTTAAATTTTAATATCGAAACAGGCTTATTTAAGCCATTTTTCACGTGTTCGTTTTCTGTTTTCATCGTTCGTTTACCATAAGTTAGTTTTTTTGTGTTTTTTCCCGCTTAAGTGTTAACGTTGTTTTCTTTTTTACTTTGCTTATAACAAACAAACCTACGTCGTCGTCGTAACGCTCGACGACTTTCGGCCGCGCACCTGTCAATTTGGTTCTTAAATAAATTCAAACATCTTTCACTAACTCATTCTGGCTGGCCGATTTTATTTTCAAACTTCGCCTCAGGGCTTCGGGTTCGATCCTCCCCCGGGTTCTTTTTTATTTAACACCACACACATCTCCAAACACCCGGGCATCGCCGGGTACTCCCCGCTAGTAATATTAATAAAAGAAAAATAAGATATGCTTTTCACTCTACTGCCGAGACATAAATATACATCAGAAAGGTCAAGGAAGAAGGGGAAAAATAAATAGTGATAGAATTAAATATGAAATAGAAAAACAAATGTCAAATTGACCAAGACAGGAAATGTTAAAAGGCGCGAAAAAATATATAGGGCAAAATGATATAGGTCAACTGAAATGTACAGGACATCACTTAAAAAATGTCAGCAATAGTTGTTAGAAGACACTAAATGGAAAATAAATAAGTAAATTAATAAATAAATAAAAAATAATAAATAAACAATAAATAAATAAATAATAAAAAATAAAAGATAAAATATAAAAAATAAAAATTATTTAAGGGGAGAGGATGGCCGGTATCTGCAAATTCAGGAAAAAAGCAAGCAAGAAAGTAAGTAAATGCCTACAGTAAAATATAAGTAAATATACATACAAGATATGAAAGTGTAGGTAGATTGATATATTAGATAGATAGGAAAGTTTAAAGAATAAAGCAGAAATTGCATATAAAAAACCGGCCATACAAAGAAGAAATAAAGAATTAAAATAAAGGATTATTCAATTATAAAATATTAAGAAGCATCTAGAAAAAAACCGATAAAGTTGAAGAAAAAAATATATATCTATATAAAAAAATAAAAGTAATATCTATGTAATTTCAAAATTGCCATAATTAAATTTGGACTTATGTTTACAGAAAGAGATCAGTTCATTTTTAGAATTTATTATATTGTTACTTTGCGGGGAAGTAATTATCGTTATAGCTTCGGTTGTGCAGAGGCGACATCACTTAGAGCCTGGAATATAAGACTTCACTGTTTTTATGATAGTCCATTAGATTGAAAAGGGGGTATTGTTGGAGTTAAGTTTTTTTAATTAAAGTGGTTAGAGAAGTTCCTTGGTTATTATTAGAATTATGGTTGTTAAAAGAAGAAAGGTGGTTTGATATTCTTTTCTTTATTAATGTTGAATTAGCGCCGATATATATATGTACTTTATTAAAAGCTCGAGGTCTGGTATTAATATCAATTTGCTGATTTGTATTAGTTAAATGGTTTGAATTTTCTTCATAGTGTTCAACAAATGGTGGAGCAATGGTTTTTATTTTTTTACTTTTTATATTTTATATTTTATTTTATAATTTTTATTTTTTTATTTTTCAAATTTTTTAGTTTAATTTTTATTTTTTATTCATTTATTTATTGTTTATTTATTAGTATTATTGGAATTTTTTCCCTTTTTTCCCTTGTACACATTTTTGTGAATTATTCCATGAATTTCTTCCTTTGGATTATTTTGGACCATCTTCCAATTACGGGATTTCCTTGGATTTTACTTATGCAAATGTAAATTCAATGAACTTTCATGAAGTTATATATTTGGATTTTACCGTAACTGGATTATTTATCTTCCACCAGACTATCCATTCATGTGTAATCACCTTTTTCTTCACCATATTCCCTCTGCTTCACTTTTTTGTTATCAAGTAAGATATTTGACTTACTTGTTGTTTCATCAAATACTTTTGTATGCAAAATCCTGTCCAGCATTTTGCTAATTCCTACCCACTGATGAAGATGAAAGTATTTCTTCGAAACTCCGCGGATTAAGGACTATCGACTTATCAAGTGCTTCCTTTTCAGATAAAATATGTTTTTAACTCTTTTTAAAAGTGTATTTAACATTTTTATTAACTGTTCGCTCGTATTATAAGGTCTATCTCCTATTTGGTTTTATCGAGCTGAAATAACTTTATAAATATTAACTACCATGGCACTTCACTATTATAAAATAATGATTTCTCCCCACTAACATTCCGCCTATTCTAATTGGCTTAGACGATGACATTCTATTAGTCCGGATTATTCACAATCATACGAAAAACGAACACGTCAGCCCAAAATCAATGTGGCCGCTTAATCGTCACGCATTTTTAAAAAATCATTTATACATTCCTATCATCGATTTTCCTCTAATTTACAGACTACTGTTTGCAAAAATTATCCATAACATTTATTTAAAAGTTACGCAAACCACATAGTCGTAAATTTCGTATAAATAAGTTAGCCCAGCTACGTCAGATGATGTTTACATCTGTTAAAAATAGCGTTGCTTCGTTGGTTAAGCGTACTCATCTATACCATTTCGAATTATTCGGATTAACATTATTTACATATTGGAAAATAAACATTAAAAAATTTACGTTGTAGCTTTCTTTATTTCATGTTCGGTTTCAACGCCCTAAATTAGTAGATGTTATTATGATCGTATCTATTAGTAGTCGATAAGAAACTGTTCTCTGCAACTGAGTATAAACAGAAAAAAAAACAACGAACAACCAACACTTACATTACATGAAAACATTTATCCAAAAAAACGGCGACCCCCTTTCCTTGTATTTAGCAATAAGCGATAAGGTACAGTTTGTAGAAACGATTAACGAACTACCGATATTTCAAATCGGCGAAACCATTTACAAATTAATCCGTGCAAACAATTTCATTTTTTTTATAACAATACAAGTTATGGTAACGTTTGTAACACATTTGTATCATACATTACAAAAACAATCGTCCTAGCTTTCTTCCTTTAATGATTCGATTTAATAAATAATATCGTTCGATCGAGCCTCAAATCACATGAGATGATCATATGAACGAATCTCTGACGGACGTCTAGGAAATTGACCCCCTTCTCAATTCCACAATTTATACTTTATTCGCGTTACAAATTAAGCTTTCAGATTAAAAAACATTCTTATGACATTTATCGTCAGTGATCAGTTTCATATTATAACGTTCTTCTAACTTTAACACGTATTTTCTGACCATCACCGAGAAAAATATTGCGACAATATTTTTCTCAACCTTATAATTGAAAAATGATCCCGACGATAAGTCATCATTTTTAGCTTTTAAAAAAACTGAGTGTTTAATTGATACCTAATTATTGTTTCTTTTAGGTTGTTCATCGGAGTTCTGCAATAATCATGGACGTTGTTACATTTCTGGAAAAGGATTTCGTAAAAGAAGACGATGTGATTGTGATGAAGGATTTTTCGGCAGACGTTGCCAACATTGTAAGTATTTTCATTGCTATTATGTCTATTAAACAATTTGAACAATAGAAATAAAGTTCAATCGATTTGAAACATTTTTATTTTTATTGAGGTCTATTTAATTGTTTATCTCATTGTAATCTTATATTAGACAGTTTTTTATTTGCAGTCATTCATAAACACAAATATCTTTCATTCACACACCCACCCACACACAGACTATATATATATATATATATATATATATATATATATATATATATGTGTGTGTATATATATGTGTGTGTGTGTGCGTGTGTGCATGTGTGGGGAAGTTCTGGTCACGATTAGGCTCCTATATGGTAGACTATTTAAAAAAAAACTAATTACATATAATGACAGAAGCTCTATCGAGACACAGGAATGGGGATGTTTTATCTGGCAGAACAGTGGTTCATTAAAATTGTGAGGTCTGCATTCCCGCCTCGTCAACAAATTATGGAAATAAAAAATGTAAAAAAAAACCGTTTACAAGTGTTTTTGATATGGATGTAAATGAGAATACTTTGATAAGTATGTTTTAACTTAAATAGGGATGGTATAATAAAATTGTGGGGTTTGCGTTTGCGCCTGGCCTTTATAGAATGGAAATAGGCACACACTTTAATAAAGACTTTTCATATATATCTGCGTAAGAATACTATGATAATTATGTTACAGTTTGAAGAGATATGGTATAATAAAATTATGGGATGTTCGTTCGCACCTGACCTCCATAAAATGGAAATATGTCACAAACGTTAACAAAGTTTTTTAATATAGATCCAATAGAACATTGTGATAAGTGTTTCAATGTGAACATGGGTGGTATAATAAATTATGGGGTTTATCTATTTTATTTTTACTTTAATTATATTTTGTTTTGTTTTGATACCCCCAAATTCGAAGCTATCTCATTACAACCCTTCCTTTTCATAATCTATCATATCATACTTTCATAAATCAGAGTCCATTTTCTGTAGGCTGTTTTTGAACCCAGTCAACGACGTGTAATTTTGCTAGTATATATATATATATATATATATATATATATATATATATATATATGTGTGTGTGTGTGCGTGCGTGTGCGTGAGTGGCGTGAGTGTATGTATGTATATGTGTGTCTGCGTGTAGTTTTCTGAAATGTGTTTTTCACTTATATTTCACCATTTAATAAACTTTTATTTTAAATGGTTCTACCGAATTGTTTCATCCCATATAATTAGCTGACAGGAATATATATACGGTGGGCCAAAATAAGGGTCCTATCTTTAAATTTGAATAACTTCCACAAAATAAAAGTTAAACTCACCAAACTTTATGTGTGTGTAGACTGACCCTTCCAGGATTTTTTTGAAATAAACAAAACAAATTTTGGCCGAAAAACACTTCTTAAAACTTACATGAATTTATGAATTTTTAAAAATAGAACCCTTATTTTGGCCCACCCTGTATAATATGACATATGTTATCTCCCTTTGAACATTGAAGTATAAAAAAATATTATTTAGTCAACATTATGCGTAGGATAATTATTTCTGCATTTAATGTTTGCCCTTAAGTTTAAAAAAAATGTCTAAGCGAAACACGCACAGATATTTGCAGTTCAAAGATAAAAATATATATATATCAAAATTTATAAATGTGCGACGCTAATTCATAAAGGAGTATGGAATTCACAATCAGTCCCCAGTCGCATATATATTTCCGTGCGGAAAGATGACGCGCTAGGATTTTGCAACTTTTGCAGGGAGGTGTCGAGATCCTCGGACATATAGCGCTGAAATTTTTAAACCTGTCACCCATCTGGTACTGACGAGGTTCAACGTTGCTTAACCTCGGTGATCTAACGATGACCGACGTGTCAACGTACTGTATTTTCATGTCAATTGTTTTCATTTCATATATTGATAAACTAAACTAACCTTGAAATTAATAATTTTTCATTAATTTTGTTCCACGCATCGCTTGTGGAAGAGTATAAGTATTTTATACGTATCAAAAGTGTATGAAAATGTCAAATTACAAAGTAAAATATGATGCGCATGCGTGTATCGTTTTTTTATGACTAATTGAAACTCTGGAAATATGTAACAATTTTCTCGTGATTCTGTATTCGATTATCTGTGTGTGATTTTGTATGAATATTTGATTTATAATGCCCCCCCCAAAAAAAAACAAATTTCTATTATATTTCAACTTATTTTTGTTAGACTTAAGGTATGTATACATGTCAGCATTATAAGGACGAAAATGTTACACAATTACACTGGAACATCTACAAGAAGATGAATTGATCTAAACGACATTCTGTAACTGCTCGGCTTAACGCAAAAATAATAAAAGAAACAAAAAAATAAAATAAAACCAAGAAAACAAACTTCAAATTTGTATTCATAGCATGAAAGTTTTATTTTATTTTTAATTTTCATATATTAAGATTAACTAACATATTTTTCTCATTAATAATTTTTATTTAATTTTCTTTTTGCAACAACAGCAATTAAAACTACAACTAATACGAATGTTGAAGTAACAACTACTAAACCACCACGTAAGTAATTGACATTTATTTTTAGCTTATGTGTTTTGGAAAAAAAAGAAATCAGTTACAAAAGATATATATGATTGTTCGATAAAATAATTCAACGGTTTCTGTGTGATTAATAAACATGAGATAGGTTATTTAGTTTTATTCCCACTGCAAGAACTGTGACACAAGGGTCGGAAAGTGGGATTGAAGAAGTCAGAGCTGCAGCTCCGTTGGCATTCCCGACATAGCACCTCAAGTGATTAGCGATAAATTATTTATCTCTCAAAGAGAAAAGGCAAATACTAGGTAGGTGAATTTTCTAGAACTGCACAAAGCCACCATTACACCGAAACAAACAGGGGCCAGGTCACTACAGGAATAGTCTAATCTATAAACGGCTATACAGCTGTCTGTCTACCTGTCAATCAGTCTGTCGGTCTATTTTTCGGTCTTTCTGTACGTCCCCATATTTTCAAACTCTATCTGCTTTTTACATAGGCATCATCACTTATCCAGGCCGAGAAGCCACTCAGGATAAAGGTTAAATAGTGTATGATAGAACTTGGAGAATATAGTAATCGTTTGTAATGGAAATTCGGTAAATTGTTGAACTTATATTGAACGGCTCATCAAAAAGTTGTGTACGTTAGACTTGAAGGCAACCATATTATAGTTAGCTGGAAAGCAGGAAAACGGAAGACAATTCCATAGGCGTGAAGTTCTAAGAAAGAAGCTTTGCTCATGGAATCTACGTTTAGGTTTTGGCACAGATAAACAGTGGGGGTAATTATTGATAGTATTTTCTGCTAGACGGGTGTTTCTTGTGAAAGTTTGGCGAGGGGGGTGGGTATAGATTAGAGCTCAGTCGAGCACCTGCCATGAAAATTACGATAAAGCAGAGACAAACACGCAACATCTCTTCTGTAAGAAAGAGGTTGCAGGGAAGAGAAAAGGACATTACTCAGGAGGCCACGGAGTCTATTTTGAACTCTATCAAGGCAGGATATGTCCTTTCTCCTACCAAATTAAAAGTCGCAGAGGGCAGCTAGGGTCCTCAAATGTTTAAATTTTTTACGAACCTTTTTTATGGGTCTTTACCTGGTTTTAATAGTTTTTAAAGGGGGTTAATTATTTTTAAGGGGTCAAAAATTGGTTAAAATTGAAAAAACAAACAAACGTTTATACATTTTGTAGAGTCATCTTAGTTTATTTTTAATTTTTTAATTTTTATCCAGTCCATATACATGTCACATTGGTAGAGTAGTAACGTTACCAGCTTTGAATGCTACAGTTTTTTTTTATTTCGGTTTCGATTCTAGCCGATGGCATCCAAATACTTTCTTCTTTGCTTTTGAAATTATAATAATATTTACGAAATCTTGACAAATTAAATATTATATTTAAGCGTATTTTACGACCGTGCCAAGCAGCCGCCCTCCGCTTTTATGATTAGAAAATACAATTTGCTATAGTAATCTTATAGAGACGGACAGACAGACAGACAGATGGGCAGACAAGCAGAAAATTATATAACCTTTTATATATATATATGTTTACACGTTTTAAACCAAGTAAACATGTAGTATTTAAAGCAAGTTATCGTTGCAATAAAAATAAAATTCCTAATTTCGAATACTGCCTCTCTTGGCGGTCTCTTAGCATGTTTAAAAATGTATTCAGGATGTGCTGTTGTTCTATAAAAAAGACCGTTATTTTTTGGATGGTAAAAGTTTTAATACATGGTAAAATATCAATCAGGCACATCAATAATCAATAAATTTGTATCGTCTTAATTTAACTTCAAAGTAATGTTTAATGTGTCTTGCAAAAAAATTATTTGAAAAAGTCAAATTGAAAATATTAACTCAGTTTATTTGATCTTCTAGTTTGTCCTCCAAATTTTTGCAAAAATGGTGGAACTTGCTACAAAGTTGGAAGAAGAATCCGATGCAGATGTACTGACAAGTGCATTGGCAGACGTTGCCGACATTGTAAGTATTTTCATTTCTATCAGGTTAAAATACTTTAAACCACAAAATATCGTAGACATATAAAAATATATATACGATATGAAATAAATATTTTTTTTTATTGAGAATAAAACCCAAGTATCATTAAAACCTTTCTTTTAATGCAATTGCTCATTTAATGACAGATTTATCTCTACGATAAACGTACAAATATTCAATTCCTCGTATATATATATATATATATATATATATATATATATATATACATATATATATATGTATATATATATATGTGTGTGTGAACTTATATGTACTATACTGAGTCCGTGTAATTCAGTAAATTTTCATATACCAATAGGTTTTAATCCAAAAAAGTTTGACTTAAGGGTTAAGCTACAAAATTATCATATTTCATAATTAAGCATTATTATACTTGTCTTGAAGTGTTGGTTTTGCAGACACAATATATAATACTATATGTTGTGTCTGTATTAATAACAACATGAACGCGGAAAGTAAAGGTAAAACTTATATATTAAGTCGTTCACCTTGTAACAACGTAGGGATGGTATTGCAGTTTGTTTATTTATGCAAACGAAATTATGAGATTGACAATATTAAAAATTATATATATATATATATATATATATATATATATATTTATTATAATTATATGTAGTCAGTTTATTTATACAAAATTTATGGATTCCATACGTGTATACATGTTTTCAGTGGAATTCTGATTTAAACGAGCAAATCTCATCAGACCAGAAACAGAATGAAGTAATCTCCTTGAAAGATTCCACTGAAACATGTATGCACATATGTAACCAATAATATTTGTATAATAAACGCGGTCTTCCACTCTTAAATTTTCACAAAGTTTTCCTTGGATTTTCCTTATAGGAAACTAGGAAATCAATCTCTGCAACTTATATATATATATATATATATATATATATATATATATATATATATATATTGGTATATTGGGTGTGTGCGTATGAGGAGGGAGCAATGTATCCCTTGCTTCTTGGTAAAAATCTTAGAGATAACCTAATATGAGGGTGGACAAAAAATATTACTTGCGAAACAAACACAAAAAATATACTGTGATACAATACAGTTGAAAAGCATAAAAATAATTGTTGAATTGTCCGGAAGTTAACCAAAACGGCTCGTTTTTTATGTGTGTGTTTAGGGGGACTGGTCCCCACGAGGAAAACAATTTTTTTTTAATTTAAAACCGACAATTTAAAATAGAATATTTCAGAAAATTCCACTCAATGAAAAAGTATTTCCTTAAGTCCAAGTAAAACGAAAGGGAAAAAAAATTTGTATAATGTTCGCAGCAAACAGCAAAGGAAAAAAAAACCCTTTCTTTTCAAAGTCCAAATTTGTATAAGAAGTAGCAATAGTTACAATTAAAATTGTTTCGCAGTGAATTTGGGTCAACATTTTTCCCTTTTTTCTTCTTTCTATAAGCAACTAAATTAATTTTTACGGCATTAACAAAAATGCGTTTGGTCCAGTTCTTTTCAATTTATATATAGAGACAAAAAGTATACTTCGAATTGAGTCTAGAGCTTTGCATACATTTAGAAGCCTTTTTCTAGATTAAAACCGATTAAAATTTTTCCACGTGTCTGAATATCCTATATACCAAATTCCAAGTCTGTAGATAAAAATTCGTTATAGATCAATAGATTACGAATATCCCCTTACTTATTTACGGTCGTACACAGACACACGTGCATACTCACACACGCACATGGATATACATACATACATACATACATACATACATAATACCTCTCTTCTTATATAAAAGGAACTTTGCGTGTGTACATGTGTGTGAGTTCGTCCCTATGAACTCCGAAACGACTGTGCCGATTTTATGAAATTTCAGACATGTAGTATATGTATATGGCAGTGTTCTTAATGCTTATCACAACGCTAGCAAGTAGGTTGGGCACGTAAAATTAACAGTAGGTTCTTTGATATGACGGAACACGTTCGAAATAGATGGTTCTGTTTATAAAATAAATGGACCATGACACTTGACTCTTACACTATAATTCTAGCTATTATATATAAAATACTTTTATAAAATGAACAGTGGGTTCTCTACAGTGCAATGTAAACTACAATGTATTCTGGACAAATTCATAGCGGGGAGGTATGTGAAGCTTCCTCCCGGTGTACCTCGATTAGTCTCCAAATAGAATAGACAGTCAATCAATTTGATTGGAAAAATAGGCTATTTCTTTCATTTCGATGGCAATAAAAATATGGGAGTGGGAAACATTTATTGATTGTTATTTAATACTGGGCAACGTTATGTCTCCCTGCTAGTATATATATATATAAATATATATATATACACGTATATATATGCATATATATATATATATATATATATATATATATATATATATATATATACACACGTATAAATATGTATGTATACATAAGTTGTTTTCTTCTCCGAATAATCACCAGGACAATTTGTCTTAATTTGAAATAAGCAGTTGTTTAAGTGTATTTTGTGGCATTTTGGATAAACAATTATTATCACTTTGTGTAAATTAATTTGTTTTCCAGTTAAATGTTCTATAATAAAACTGTCCTATTTATATTGAAATAATGCTATCAGAAAATGTTGTAGCCCAGAAGGACAATTATGACAGGCACGATCATAGATATGGGTTAGAAAAAGGTATTTGCATTACAGTTCCCTCCTAAGTTGGTACATATCTTATGAATGGATGAGTCTCCACAACTCTCTCTTCACAAAAGCTTCTTTATATCTTTTACTGTCACTATTCTCGTATTAATTGAGTTGGTTCGAGACCAAACGTCTCAAAAGTATCGTCGATCAGTTTTTCATCTACAGGCAGTGTTTCTATAGTGTAACCTGATTGACATCATTTTATTTAATCGTTTTGGTGGCGTTTATGAGTATGTCTTGCACTTTGTATAATATACCCGATATCGCCAATCCTTTACAATTTAAAGTCTACGTTTCTTTAATAATATCATCTATCAGTTCCTGAAGGACATCCCGATTACGTTGGGCAAGTTCAGTTAATTTGGTATTCCTACATTTATACAAAGAAACTGAAATGTTAGAACCACTTTCGTATTCGTCAATTCTACTTGCGGCTTCGGCTATTATTTAACACTGTAGCCTATTGTTTGCGTTTATACGTAACTTTCTTTTTTACGCAACTCCGTTTATTACGCTTCTATTAAGAGAGGAAGCAGTTCACATTTTTCCCTATACCTGAAAAAATCTTCCACTTTCCCAGTCAAGGCGGGGTAAATAATATATAACGATTACAGTTATATTGACCGGACACACTTATAAACTAGATTAAACATGCATACCCATACAACTACCATTACACTTCACTATTATAAAATAATGATTTCTCCCCAATAACATTCCGCCTATTCTCATTAGCTGCGACGATGACATTCTATTATCCCAGATTATACACAATCATAATAAAAACGAACATGTCCGCCCTAAATCAATGTGGCCGCTCAATCGCCGCGCATTGTTTTAAATCATTTATACATTCCTATCCTCGATTTTCCTCTAATTTACAGACTACTGTTTGCAGAAATTTGCCATAAAATTTATTTTAAAGTTACACAAACATCATAATCGTAATTTTCGTATAAATAAGTAAGTTCAGCTACGTCAGATGATGTTACATCTGTTGAAAATAGCGTTGCTTCGTTGGTTAAGCGTACTCATCTATACCATTTCGATTAGGATTAACATTATTTACATATTGGAAAATAAACATTAAAAAATTTACGTTGAAGCTTTCTTTTATCATGTTCGGTTTCAACGTCCTTAATTATGAGATGTTATTATGATCTGATCTCTTAGTAATCGATAAGAAACAGTTCTCTGCAACAATGACCGACCGATACTTACATTACATACAAACATTTACCCCAAATTAATGCAAAAAATAAAAAAGAATCGTAAGTTGTAGAATTCAGGGGGGATTACATAAACGTTCTACGATGCTCTTAATAAAATAGAGTTGTAGTAGCATTTTTCATCAAAGTTGCACCGAGCCTTCATGTGAGTGATTGGGCAAAAAAATATATATTTTTCACATTTGAAATCATAAAACACTATTTCTTTTTATATAAAATACATTTTTACAGTTCAAGCCTGAATTACGTTCACATAAATTATTTATTTCTAAAGTTACATATTTATTTACATGTCTTAGCAATAATGTAAACATCAATTAAAAACTATTGGTTCTTTTAGGTTGTTCATCGGAGTTCTGCAATAATCATGGACGTTGTTACATTTCTGGAAAAGGATTTCGTAAGAGAAGACGATGTGATTGTGATGAAGGATTTTTTGGCAGACGTTGCCAACATTGTAAGTATTTTCATTGCTATTATGTCTATGAAACAATTTGAACAATAGAAATAAAGTTCAATCGATTTGAAACATTTTTATTTTTATTTAATTGTTTATTTAATTGTTTATTTAATTGTTTATCTCATTTTACTCTTATATTAGACAGTTTTTTTAGTTGCAGTCATTCATAAACAGAAACATCTTTCATTCACACACACACATGTACACACACACACTCTCTCTGTATATATATATATATATAATATATATATATATATATCTGTGTGTGTGATGTGGGTTGGGGTGTCTGGTCATGAATAGGCTCCTATATGTTTGACTGTTTTAAATAACTGATTACATATAATGATAGAAGATGTATCGAGACACAGGAATGGATATGTTTGATCTGGCAGAACGGTGGTTCATTAAAATTGTGGGGTCTGCGTTCGCGCCTGGTCAACAAAATATGGAAATAAAAATTGTAAAAAGTAAAAAAAACAACAAAAACGTTTACACGTGTTTTGATATCGATGTACATGAGAATACGTTGATGAGTATGTTTTAACTTTAATAGGGATGGTATAATAAAACTGTTGGGTCTGCATTCGCGCCTGGCCTCCATAGAATGGAAATAGTCACAAACTTTAATAAAGACTTTCCATATCTATCTGCATAAGTATACTTTGATAATTATGTGTCAGTTTGAAGAGATATGGTATAATAAAATTATGGCGTGTTCGTTCGCACCTGGCCTCCATAGAATGGAAATATGTTACAAAGTTTAACAAGGTTTTTTAATAAAGATCAATAGAATATTGTGATAAGTGTTTCAGTGTGAATAGGTATGGTATAATAAATGATGGGGTTTATCTATTTTATTTTTACTTTAATCATATTTTACTTTGGTTTTGATACCCCCAAATTCATAGCTATCTCTTTACAACCGTTCCTTTTCATAACCTATCATACTTTCATAAATCAGAGTCCATTTTCTGTAGGCTGTTTTTGAACCCAGTCAACGGCGTGTACTTTTGCTAGTATGTTCTGTAGTTTTCTGAAATGTGTTTTTCACTTATATTCCCCATTTAATAAGGCCAAACTTTTATTTTAAAAAGCCGAAGGTTTCTACTGAATTGTTTCATACCAGGATAATTAGCTGACAGGAATATATATACGCATGTATAATATGACATATGTTATCTCCCTTTAAACATTGAAGTATAAAAAATACTATTTAATCAACATTATGCGTAGGATAATTATTTCTGCATTTAATATTTGCGCTTAAGATTAAAAAATGTCCCAGCGAAACACGCACAGATATTTGTAGTTCAAAGTAAAATAAAATATCAAAAGTTTATAAATATGCGACGCTAATTCAAAAAGGAGTATGGAATTCACAATCAGTCCCCAGTCGCATATATATCCCCGTACGGAAAGATGACGACGCTAGGATTTTGCAACTTTTGCAGGGAGGTATCGAGATCCTCCAACATACGGCTGAAATTTTTACATCTGTCACCCATCTGGTACTGACGAGGTTCAACGTTGCTTAACCTCGGTGATCTAACGAGAACCAACGTCTCAACGTACTGTATTTTCATGTCAATGTTTTCATTTTTATTTATCAATAAACTAAACTAACTTTGAAATTAATAATTTTTTATTAATTTCGTTCCACGCATCTATTGTTGTAGAGTGTAAGTATTTTATTCGTGTCAAATGTATATGTAAATGTCAAATTACAAAGTAAAATTTTATGCGCATGCGTGTATCGTTTTTTTATGACTAATTGAAACTCTGGAAATATGTAACAATTTTCTCGTGATTCTGTATTTGTTTATCTGTGTGTGATTTTGTATGAATATTTGATTTATAATGCACACCCCCCGAAAAAAATTGCTATTTTATTTCAACATATTTTTGTTGGACGTAAGGTATGTATAGATGTCGGCATATAAGGACAGACGAAAATATTACACAATTATAGTGAAACGTCTACAAGGAGATGTATTGATCTAATCGACATTCTTTAAATGTTCAGCTTAACGCAAAAATAATAACAGAAACAAAAAACATAAAATAAAACCAAGAAAACAAACATCAAATTTGTCTTCATAACATGAAAGTTTTATTTTATTTTTAATTTTCATATATTAAGATAAACTAACATATTTTTCTCATTAATAATTTTTATTTAATTTTCTTTTTGCAACAACAGCAATTAAAACTACAACTAATACGAATGTTGAAGTAACAACTACTAAACCACCACGTAAGTAATTGACATTTATTTTTAGCTTATGTTTTTGGAAAAAAAAGAAAACAGTTACAAAAGATATATATGATTGTTCCACAAAATAATTCAACGGTTTTTGTGTGATTAATAAACATGAGATAGTTTATTTAGTTTTATTCTCACTGCAAGAACTGTGACACAAGGGTCGGAAAGTGGGATTGAAGAAGTCAGAGCTGCAGAGGAGGAGGAGGCCACTGACTCTGACAAAAATACTTCTGCAGCTCCGTTGTAATTCCCGACATAGCACCTCAAGCGATTAGCGATAAATTATCTCTTTCCCAAAGAGAAAAGGCAAAGACTAGGTAGGAGGACCTTCTAGAAATGCACAAAGCCACCATTACACCGAAATAAACAGGGACCAGGTCACTACAGGTATAGTTTAATCTATAAACGGCTATACAGCTGTCTGTCTACCTGTCTATCTGTCTGTCGGTCTATGTTTCCGTTTGTCTGTCTGTCTCCATATTTTCAAACTCTGTCTTTTTTTACATATGGATCACCGCTTATCAAGGGCAAGAGGCCACTCGAGGATATGGATTAAATAGTGTATAGTAGAACTTGGACAATATAGTAATCGTTAGTAACGGAAATTCGTTATATTTGTGAACTTATATTGAACGGCTCATCAAAAAGTTGTTTACGTTAGACTTGAAGACAACCATATTGTAGTCAGCTGGAAAGCAGGAAAACGGAAGACGGTTCCATAGGCGTGCAGTTCTAAGAAAGAAGCTTTGCTCATGGAATCTATGTTTAGGTTTAGGCACAGATAAACAGTGGGGGTGATTATTGATAGTATTTTCTGCTAGACGGGTGTTTCTTGCGAAAGTTTGGCGAGGGGGGTGTGATAGATTGGAGCTTAGTCGAGCACCTGCCATGAAAATTACGATAAAGCAGAGACAAACTCGCAACATCTCTTCTGTGAGAAAGAGGTTGCAGGGAAGAGAAAAGGACATTCCCTACGAGGCCACGGTCTATTTTGAACTCTATCAAGGTAGGATAAGTTCTCTTCTCCTCCCAAACTAAAAGTCGCAGAGAGCAGCTAAAATTTTTTACGAAGCTTATTTTATGGGTCTTTACCCGGTTTAAATAGATTTTAAGGTGTTTAAATAGTTTTTAAGGGGTCAAAAATTGGTTAAAATTGCAAAAATAAAAAGTTTATACATTTTGTACAGTCATCTTAGATTATTTTTAATTCTTTACTTTTTATCCAGTCCATATACGTGTCACATTGGTACAGGAGTAACGTTACCAGCTTTGAATGCTACAGTTTTCGATTCTTTCGGTTTCGATTCTAGCCGATGGCATCTAAATACTTTCTTCTTTGCTTTTGAAATTACGACTCTGTAATATATTTATGAAATATGGACAAATAAAAATATTATATTTCAGCGTATTTTACGACCGTGCAAAGGAGCCCCCCCCGCTAGTATGATTAGGACAGGCAGACAGACAGACAGACAGACGGATGGGCAGACAAACAGACAAATATATAACCTTTTATATATAAGTTCACACGTTTTAAACCAAGTAAACATGTAATATCTAAAGTAAGGTATCGTTGCAATAAAAATAAAATACCTAATTTCGCATACTGCCTCTCTTTGCGGTCTCTTAGCATATTTTACAATGTATTTCGAATGCAGGATGTGCTGATTTTCTATAAAAAAGGCCGTTATTTTTTGGATGGTAAACGTTTTAATACATAGTAAAATATCAATCAGACACATCAATAATTAATAAATTTGTATCGTCTTAATTTAACTTCAAAGTAATGTTTAATGTGTCTTGCAAAAAAATTATTTGAAAAAGTCAAATTGAAAATATTAACTCATTCTATTTGATCTTCTAGTTTGTCCTCCAAACTTTTGCAAAAATGGTGGAACTTGCTACAAAGTTGGAAGAAGAATCCGATGCAGATGTACTGACAAGTGCATTGGCAGACGTTGCCGACATTGTAAGTATTTTCATTTCTATCAGGTTAAAAATACTTTAAACCACAAAATATCGTAGACATATAAAAATTATATATACGATATTTGGAATTTAGAATAAAATCCAAGTATCATAAAAACCTTTCTTTTAATGCAATTGCCCATTTAACGACTCACTTATCGCTACGATAAACGTACAGATATTCACTTCCTCGTATATATATATATATATATATATATATATATATATATATATATATATATATATATATACATGGTACAAAACTTTGTTGAAATTCAAAGACACATTTTTCTTTTTCATAGCTTTTGTTTATTTATTCTTGGATTTCTTCATTATAGCCGTTTTGTTAATGTGATCAGAATTTTATGTTTTATCTGTTCATAAACATTTCTATTTCTTCACCAATTCTTCAGATGTTATTCCTATTCGATGTTACTAACAAAAAGTTAAATTTGTACATGATGGAACAGGTGTTTTCGTTTTGGGAAAAGAAATTCCATCCCCACGTTATTACAAGTTGGCCGTCTTGTAACAACGTAGGAATGGTATTGCCATCCCATAAACGAAACGGCTGTAATGAAACATCCAAGATGAAATGAAGAAAAGTTATAAAGAAGAAAAAATGTAAGTCTTTGAATTTTAACCAAGTTTCGTACTATATATACTCTGCACCTATAAAATTGATGCATTGAGCTTTACTCGAAATTAATGGTGATTCAGTTTTATCATAACGGTCCCAATCCCGGTAATATTTAAAAAACATTTATAATATATATATATATATATATATATATATATATATATATATAAATATAAATTGACTACATATACATATACATATATATATATATAGTCAATTTATTTATACAAACATTATTGATTCCATATTCAAAGACTTACAATGAAGTAATCTTCTTGAATAATTCTACTGAAACATGTATGCACATATGTAACCAATAATATTTGCATATTAAACGAACTATATACGAGCTCTGTCCACCATTGTCCACTCTTTAATTTTCACAAAGGTTTCCTTGGATTTTCTTCTAGGAAACTAGGAAACCAATCTCTGCAACTTATATATATATATATATATATATATATATATATATATATATATATATATATATATATATATATACATATATTAAGGCAGCATTTTTTCATTCAAGCAAATGTTATTTAATGCAATGGAGACACTGCTTTATGATTCTTTTTTTAGATGCATGGTTATTCACCGCCACACTGTTTTGTTTGTATGCCCGATGTATGTGTTTTTTTTTTCGAAGTTACATTCTCCCATAGAGCCTTTAAATTTATACACTACATTGGTTTGTTCCAACATTTTTATAGCTGGTGAGGAGTTGTTTCTAACCACAAGGCTTTGTATTCTAAACTTCTTGTAGTAGATAATTGTTATCGTGTTAAATGGTAATAAAACGAAAGGAACACAAGACCCTGAGAAACAAACATCTAATCTCATATATTACACTCAAGGCGGGTTGAGCGATATATACCATGTCACCGGCTCTTTTAGTTATTGTATCCATCCAAAATGATGTGTTGTTTTTATAACTTTTGAAAAACACTCTTTCACCTGACAGGAAACGTTTACTGGGTACACAAGTGGTCACTAGTGGCCATGACTGTTTTGGTAAGAGCTTGTCAAAAACGGATCTCACTTTATCGCCTGTCACAGCTCGAGCTGATTTGTTCGTCTTCCGCATGATTGATTTCGTCTTAAGGTTAATGATGGACAGGTCTGATCCGGAATCCAATTGTAGATGCATAGTTTTATTTGCGATACTAACTGTAACATATTTTCGTCGGTTTTTATCCGAATCCAAGTAGGATCTTGCCGTCGGATGCTGTTCTTGTCCTCGTTCATCCTGCACTGTATTGCTTTGTGGCTCTTCCTGTCCTATTCGTTGCAGTATTTATCTTTATAAAACCATTGACTCGACTCGACTCGCGATAGCACGGGCTTGTAGGGGATCCGGGTCTTGTGACTGGGTTGTACTTTTTAAGTGTAGCCTGAGTTTTCTTACTTCCAGATTTGCTTTTTGTGGTGAGTATTTTTCCGGTTTAAATGTTGTCCTTCTAATGAATGTTGCGCCCGTACTCCTCGACGTGTCCCGAGTTGTTCCTTACGCAGAATACCATTTGAACATCCACGGCCAACTTCTGGAGGGTGAGGCAAGTCTAGAGATAACAGGTCGTCTAATCTGAGCGTTTTTGGATGGGACTAGACCTCGTGCAAAAATTAAACACTTGAAGTCATCTGCCGAAAATCACACAAAGGAAATATCGCAGTGTTTATTTACCACGGACGCGAAGGCCAGGTAATCGTCGTCATCGCTATTTTTCAGGTTCAAGAACTCCCATCTTTTATGAAAGAGCGTAGTATTCGGGCTGAACAGTTCGGATAAAAGTTTGACCGTTTCAGAGAAATCCAATTCACCCCTCTTCCTGGAGCTAATATAATCCACACATTTGCTATATTCTGTGGTCCCTAATTTCCTCCAAAGTAGGCGAACTTTTTTAGCGTTGCTCCACTCTTGACAGTCCACGGTGAATACGTCCTCATATCTCCAATAGAAAGCGTCAAAAGTCCCCTCCAACTCGAACTTTTTGCGTTGTGCCACTCTTGGCAGTCCACAGTGAAACGTTAGAAAGCATCAAAAGTCCCCTCCCACTCCGGTTGGTAGTTGAATGTTTCTATAGCGTTCCATATTTTATTTTGGGAAAAAGCAAAGCTGTCGTCCCTGTGTTCCGTTCTATCGAACAGTTTTAACAATAGTTCTTCTTGTCTCTATTGTTGGAGTAGCATTCTCTTCCAACGCTTGTTGCTTCTCTTGAAATTGTAACTGAAGCTGTTACGTTCTTTTAAATTTTCCTCAGCCTTCTGCTGCTGGTCTACCTGGGCATTGATTAGCTATATTTTAACTGCTTTAACCTCCTCCATTTTGTAATCGCTTTTCCAAGCGCACGAAAAAAAATTCGTTTTTGACTGGAGAAGAGAGATAAAATAATAATAATCAAAATGAAAATGTCCTTTCCTTGAGTGTGTGCGTATGAGGAGGGAGCAATGTATCCCTTGCTTCTTGGTAAAAATCTTAGAGATAACCTAATATGATGGTGGACAAAAAAATTACTTTCGAAACAAACACACAGAAAAAAACTACTGTGATACAATACAGTTGCAAAAGAATAAAAATAATTGTTGAATTGAAATTGAGTCGAGAGCTTTGCCTTGCGTTCATTTCCGTTTTGTTTTTAGAATTTTATTTTTAGAAAGTAATGGCCAGCCGAATTCTTAGCTTGTAAATCCGAAGTGCTTTTGAAGTCAAATTAATTTCCTTTTTTTCCCTTTTTTGTGGAGTTAACCCGTGTTAAAGTCGAATCCGTACTTTGCCAGTTGTTATGGTGTTAAATGGTAATAAAACGAAAGGAACACAGGACTTTTAGAAACAAACATATATTCTCATATATTACAGGCAAGGCGGGTTGAGCAATACCAATCCTCAATTGTTGGGGTTTGCACAAGATTTCCTTGGCCGCGTACCAATCTCTGAGTGCCGGGCACCGGTACTCGGTATCGGAAGTGACGTAACTAGAGGAAGTTACGTTATGAGATAGTCCATTAATCCAATTGAGGGGCGTTTCCAAGAATAAAAAATTTAATTCTAGAATTACTGTCAACAGGAGTCAAGATTTGAAGTATTGTAGATTTCAATATCTTTTCCTCTTAGGGTTCATTATAATTGGTTCTGTAACCTTTCTTTCCCGATCTTCTCGGTTCGGTCATGGTTTGTGGTTGTTCGATATCAAACGATCTGTATCGTATATCAATTGGATCTTCCTTTTCATCAGGTTTGTCATGTTCGTTGTCTTTTATATGACGTTTTCTCAATTAATTTTGATGTCTTTTGTGAATCCCTTTTGGACCTTTTATCATGTAGACAAAGTCGCCGATACGTTTACCTGCCGTACCAAACTCCTAATATAAGATATTATTTTTCATACATTTAAAATATACACGGTCACCAGATTTAAATCTTTTACGTGTTGTGTGCGTAGTTTGATGGACGATTACTTGCTTTGGTATTAATTTATCAAATGGTGATTTTATTTTTCTAGCAAACATTAATTCTGCTAGCGATAATTTCGACGGTGTATTTGGGTTTTTAGTTATCCTGTATATTTGCAAGAATTATTGTAATGCTTTATCCGTCGGGGTCCCTATTGATTTTCTAAGTGCACGGTTTATCGTGTCTATGAAACTTTCCGCTAATCAACAAAAGGTAACAAAAAATTATCAGACGAATGCTTAGCATCATTAGATCCTTCTGAAATGAGAGAAGAATCCAGGTTTTCCTCGATGGGCGTACGCCTAAAAAGTTTGATACAAATGCGGGTGTACCCTAGGCATCGATCCTCTGACTTTATTATTTCTGATATTCATAAATGACCTATCTGATGAAATTGTCTCTGAGATGGGTATATTTGCTGATTACACAACGCTCTATAGCAGACACGTGGGTAAAACTAATGAGCACACATCTAAGGTAATGGCAGAAAACCTCAGAGGAAGATCTTCAGTCTGTAGTGGAATGGGGAAAAAAATGGAGGGTAACGTTCAGCGCTGCCAAGACAAAGCTACTTTCCTTTAATAATTACATGAAACCTTACCAACCACCAATAACTATGGCTAGAGATATTTTACCTGAAAGCACTTCGTTCAAGCTCCTTGGCTTAACGTTCACAGGAAATATGATTTGGAATTAAATACATCGAGATCATTGCTAAGGCTGCTTCAAAGAAGGTGGGCTCTCTCTACCGTACTAGAAGTTACATACGCCTGAAAATATCCTGTACCTCTACAAAGCCACCATTCGCCCATGTATGGAGTACTGCTGTCACATTTGGCCTGGTGCATCTGCTAATAATCTCTGCTTCCCATCGACGAAATGTTGCATCCTTCTGCCTGTTTTACAAGTATTTTAATGGTGGATGCTCTGACGAACTACAAGCACTTGTATCCCCTCGACAAAAGTACCCCCACAAACCCGGCAAGCAGTGAAGTCTCACCCCTACACAGTTGAGATCCCTAGATGTAAGAAAGCCTTTTACTCTAATAGCTTCTTCTCCAGAACTGCAAGACTTTGGAATTCTCTTCCGCTTTCCTGATTCCCCAACTGTACTGACATGCAGAAGTTCAAGTGTAATGTGAACATATATCTTGCTACTAAACTCCCTACATAGTACCACTTCAACTTAGGTCCCTGATAGTATCTCCATACATCAGTGGCACTGTGCCTTGTTTGGGGTGAAAATTTAATAATAGAAAAGATAAATATAGTAAAGTATTTATAACAATAGTCATAGTTTTTAATCACAACAGTATATCTGCCCACAAGGGAAGAGTTAGGGAGGCATTTTGCTTGTTAATGTGGAGTAAATTGCGTTCCTTTCTCTTACAAAATGGCATAGGGACAAACATAAATATGAAAATAAATAAAATATAAAAATAAAAGTAAATAAAAATAAAACTTAAAATTGTCTCGGTCATGAAGAATTTCTAATTTACTAACCGAGGACAGAAAACTTTTAATGCACTATCAGAGCAGATACTTAATTATGGTCCTGGTCCGAAAACCACTCTGAGTCTGTCATGTTTGTACCGGGCAACGTCGGTTAACGGATCCTGCTAGTTATAGTATAATATTCTCCGTTATGTCCCGTTATCTTCCTAATGTTAAGATAACATGTAATATGTTTTACAAATAATTGAAACACTCAAATTGAAACTATCACCATTTCAGGTTGTTCGGCAGCGTTTTGCAATAACCACGGACGATGCTACATTATCGGAATCAGACGTCGTAAGCGAAGACGATGTGATTGTGACAGTGGATTTTCTGGCAGATATTGTCAATATTGTAAGTATTTTCTATTTTGTTTGTTAAACAATTTTAGCAAAAGAAATCAACGTTTCTGAATTTTTGAGATGAGGATTGGTTATTCGTATTATTTGGATTAATCGGACTACTGTTCTCATATTGAGTGTGATTTCCACAACATTTCGGGGTCAATGTAACCTGTAATCTTGTTCAGGCATAGCTTGTCGAACTGGAGAATGTTTCTGACGAGTTCTGGAATGTGGGCGGAATTTTGCACGGAACTCTTAAAAGTACTTGGAAGAATCAATTGCGGTTCAATTCTCATTGTGTGCGACCAAAAAGCACAATTGCGAATTACTTAGGAACTCTATCCAGTCATAGATGACGTAAATAAAGCGTTCCGAATGTTTCTGACGAGTTTTGGAATATGGGCGGAATTTTTAACGGAGCACTTTATTTACTTCACGTGTGAAAACAAGGACCCACTGCGCAGTTGTTAAAGAATTTGGAAGAATCAATTAAAGATTCAATTCTCAGTGTAGGCGACCAAAAATACAATTGCGAATAACTTTATCGCTTCCTGGCTGTCGGGACGAGGGCACCCTACTATCATGAAGTAAATAAATCTTTCCGTTCTAAATTCTGTCTAAATTCACGAGTTCGACAGAAATATTCACAAATTTGAAAAAAATACACCTGAAGAAGGGCGAGGGTTACATCAATCGAAACGTTGTGAAAATGAAACTGAATCTGAGAACAGTAGTTTAATGAATCCAAATAATACGCAAAGAGATAATGTTCGATCAAATTTAAGCTAGGATAAGGGAGAGATAGACAGATAGATAGAGATATATTTAGTTAGTTAACTAGTTCGTTAGATAGATACATAGATAGATAGATAGATGGATAGATAGATAGATAGTGGGATAGATAGATAGATAATAGATAAATAGATAGATAGATAGATAGATAGATAGTGAGATAGATAGATGGATAGAATGATAGTGGGATAGATAGATAAATAGATAAATAGATAGATAGTGAGATATATAGATAGATGGATATATAGATATTGGGATAGATAGATAGATAGATAGTGGGATGGATATATAGATAGATAGAGGAATAGAGAGGGGGAACAAGGAGACAGCGATGCCACAACTGAACTATTCCCATTTTGAACGAAACTATTCCCATTTTTAACAGAACTATTGCCATTTTGAAGTGACCTATCGCTATTTTGCATTGAACTATTGCAACTTTGAACTGAACTTTTCTCATTTTGAACTGTCGTATTTCGATTCTGAACTGAACTATTCCCATTTGTAACTGAACTATTCTCATTTTGAACTACTATTCCCATTTTGAACTGAACTATTTCTATTTGGAACTGAACTATTACCATTTTGCACAGAACGATTCCCCTTTTAAACTGAACTATTCCCTTTTTTACTGAACTATTCATATTTTGAACTGAACTATTCCATTTTTTAACAGAAATATTCCCATTTTGAACTGAACTATTCCTATTTTGAACTGACGTATTTTCGATTTTGAACTGAACTATTCCCAATTTGAACCAGACTATTCCCATTTTGAAATGAACTATTTCCCTTTTGAACTAAAATATTCCCATTTTTAACTGAACTATTCCCATTTTGCACTGAACTATTCCCATTTTGAAAGAAACTATTACCTTTTTCCAACTGAACTATTCCCATTTTGAACTAAACTATTCCCATTTTTAACAGAACAATTTCCATTTTAACTGAACTATTTACATTTTGAACAGAACTATTCCCATTTTGAATTGAAATATTCCGACTTTGAGCTAAACTATTCTAATTTGAACTGAACTATTCCCATTTTGAACTGAATCAATCCCATTTATAAATTAACTATTCTCATTTTGAACTGTACTATTCGCATTTTTAACTGGAATACCCTATTATGAATTGAACTAATCCAATTTTTAACTGTAATATTCCTATTTTGAACTTAACTATTCTCATTTTGCACTGAACTATTCTCATTTTTGACTGAAATATTCCCATTTTGAACTGAACTATTCTAATTTTGAACTAGACTATTCCCATTTTGAACTGAACTATTCCCATTTTGAACTAAACTATTCCCATTTTGAACTAAACTATTCCCATTTTGAACTAGACTATTCCAATTTTGAACTCATGGCAAAATATCTTTACTCTTCCAGCGGAACAGTGTGCAAATGAGACAACTGAATGGTTCAAAACTGCTATTGAAGCACATGTTCCCGCACGGAAATACTATAGCAAGCCCCACTCTCCCCAATGGTTTACTTCTGCTTGTGCAGCTGGCATTTGTCAAAGGCAGCATGCGTTCCGCAGATTCAACCGACATAAGTCCAGCTCAAATAAACAGAAGTTTATAGAAGCTAGAAATAATTGTAAGAGAGCGATAGACACAGCTAAGACAGATTACTCTGAAACCACCAGAAAGCGCATCGAAGCACAGAAATTAGGAACCCGGGATTTTTGGAAAATCTACAACAGCGTAGTTAATAATGGACAGTCAATTATTCCCCCACTAACAAACAATCATGAGGTTGCTTGCACGGCAACTGACAAGGCTAATCTGCTTGCCAGTCGGTTTGCCTCAAACTCCACACTGAACTCGGTACACCACTCACTCCCTGATTTTCCTCTGCGAACAGACGCCACACTTGACGATTTGAAAATCACCCCTTCTCAGGTACATGCTATTATAAAAAACCTAGACACCTCAAAAGCATGTGGACCAGATCTCATCCCGGCTGTGCTATTAAAAAAATTCTCTGCCGAGGTTGCTCCAGTTCTGTCCAAACTTTACAATAAATGCCTTAACGAATCTTGTTTTCCCGACTGCTGGAAAACCGCCTCTGTGGTACCAGTCTTCAAGAATTCTGGTGAAAGAACTGACCCACTAAATTATCGCCCCATTAGCCTCCTCCCGCTTTTCGCCAAAATATTTGAGTCCTTAGTTAATCAAGCCCTAGTCCAGCACCTAACAGTTGCTAAACTCCTGACTGACAAACAATATGGATTCAGGCAAGCCCGTTCAACAGCAGATATCTTAACTGTAGTTTCTGAACATATATACCATTCATTGGATAAAACAGGGGAGGGTAGAGCGGTGGCCCTCGATATATCTAAGGCTTTTGACAGGGTATGGCACGATGGTCTTCTAAGGAAAATTAGATCATATGGAATCACTGGAAGAATTCATAATGTAATTAAATCCTTCTTAAGTAATAGAAAAATCAAAGTTGTCCTCGACGGACATACATCCAAACAATATGACATAAATGCGGGAGTACCTCAGGGGTCTATCCTTGGACCTCTATTATTCCTGATATTCATAAACGACCTCCCTGATAATATTGTTTCGGAGATGGGTATATTTGCCGATGACACCGCTCTCTATAACAGATATGAGGGGGAAAACAAATTAACACATATCCAAGGAAATGGCAGAAACACTAGAGGACGACCTCCAATCCGTAGTGGAATGGGGACAAAAATGGTTGGTCACATTTAATGCTGCTAAGACTAAGCTTGTTTCCTTCAATAACTACAAGAAACCTTCTCTACCACCAATAGCAATGGCCAAGAACACATTGCCTGAAAGTACTTCTTTTAAACTCCTCGGCCTAACGTTTACAGGGAATATGAACTGGAATAGATACATTGAGAGCATTGCCAAGGCTGCTGCAAGGAAGGTTGGCTCCCTCTACCGTGCTAGAAAACTACTTACGCCTGCCACTATCCTATACCTCTATAAGGCAACCATTCACCCATGTATGGAGTACTGTTGTCACATCTGGGCTGGTGCATCTGCTGCTTGTCTCTCGCTCCTGGACAGGGTTCAAAAAAGAGTCGCCAACCTGATAGGTCCTGAACTGTCATCTAGGCTTCAACCTCTGTCCCATCGACGAGATGTTGCATCCCTCTGCCTGTTCTACAAATACTTTAATGGTGAATGCTCTGACGAACTGCAAACACTTGTACCTCCCCGACGTAACTACCCCCGACAAACCCGACAAGCTACTAAGTCTCATCCCTTTACAGTAGAGATCCCTAGGTGCAAGAAAGCCTTTTACTCCAATAGTTTCTTCCCCAGAACTGCGGGTCTTTGGAACTCCCTTCCGGGATTCTGCTTTCCCAACTGCAATGATATGCAGAAGTTCAAGTGTAATGTTAACAAATTTCTTTCTACTCTTCTCCCCTCATAATGACCCCGCTAATTATTCCCTAATAGTAGCCCCCTGCTTCAAAGTGGCACTGTGCCTTGTTTGGGGTGAAAATTGAATTTAAAAAAAAAATAAATAAAACTAAACTATTCCAATTTTGAACTGGACAGTTCCAATTTTTAACTCACGTATTACCTTTTTTCCATTTTAAAATAAACTATTCCCATTTTGAACTGAACTATTCTCATTTTGAACTGAACTATTCTCATTTTGTAACTAGCCTATTCCCATTTTGAACTGAACTATTCTGATTTTGAACTGGACTATTCCCAATTTGATCTGAACTATTACTATATTTAACCGAACAATTCCCATTTTAAACTGAACTATACCGAATTTGAATTGGAGTATTCCCATTATGAACTGACCTATTCCCATTTTTAACTGAACTATTCCCATTTTGAACTGAACTATTCCTATTTTGCACTGGAAATGGTATAGTATTATGAGGAAATACAATTTTCCATATTAAAAGATTTTTATCTCGGAGACGCATTTCGATAAACGTGCAATATTTTTCTATCTGATCATTGGAAGAGACACCTCTATGAAGTAGGTAGTTTTATTTAGAATATTTTGTTAGAGTAACAATAATCTAATTTATAAAAATAATAATTTCTGTCTGTTTGTCGCCATATTTTTTAACTCAATAAAGAGACACATGGATAGAAAGATAGACTGATGAACAGACAGACAGAGATACATAAAACTTTTATATATAAGATCACACGTTTTAAACTTAAGTAAACATGTCATATGTTAAGCAAGTTTTCGTTACAATAAAATTAAAATTTTTAATCTCGTATACTGCCTCTTTGCGGTGTCTTAGAATGTTTTGCTATGTATTGCGAAGGCAAGAATGAATGTTTTTTATATAACAAACCGTTAAACTTTTAATACATGGTAAAAAAATCTTAACAAAAGAAATAAACATTTCTGAATTTTTGAGATGGGGATTGGTTATTCGTATTATTTGGATTCATCAGACTATTGTTCTCATTTTGAGTGTGATTTTCACAACGTTTCAGTTGATGTAACCTCCGACCTTCTTCAGGTGTATCTTGTCGAACTGGAGAATGTTTCAGTCGAACTCAGGAATTTGAGCGAAATTTTGAACCGAACACTTTATTTACTCCAGGTGCGAAACGAACCAATTTTTCGATATTTGTCGTATGAAAGGTCGAATTTATAGCGATACTGATCTTGGTAAAATCCGTCGCCTCTGTCGAAAGTTTTAGGCAGACATGGAAACATACATACATTTATATATATGATAATATAATCCACTCACCAAAATCCTATCCTACCATATTTGTGCTTTAATGTAAGCGGAATTTGCACCATTTAAAATTTAACGAAACTATCCAAGATAAAATGGCATTTCTACTAAATTTTTTCATACCATATAATTAGCTGACAGAAATATATATACGCATGTATAATATGACATATGTTATCTCCCTTTGAATATTGAAGTATAAAAATACTATTTAATCAACATTATGCTTAGGATAATTATTTCTGCATTTAATGTTTGCGCTTAAGTTTAGAAAAAATGTCTCAGCGAAACACGCACGGATATTTGTAGTTCAAAGATAAAAAAAAAATATATATCAAAAGTTTATAAATATGCGACGCTAATTCAAAAAGGAGTATGGAATTCACAATTAGTCCTCAGTCGCATATATATCCCCGTACGGAAAGATGACGACGCTAGGATTTTGCAACTTTTGCAGGGAGGTGTCGAGATCCCCCAACATATAGCGCTGAAAATTTTAAACCTGTCACCCATCTGGTACTGACCAGGTTCAACGTTGCTTAACCTCGGTGATCTAATAAGAACCGACGTCTCAACGTACTGTATTTTCATGTCAATTTTTTTCATTTCATATATTGATAAACTAAACTAACTTTGAAATTAATAATTTCTCATTAATTTTGTTCCACGCATCCCTTGTTGTAGAGTGTAAGTATTTTATTCGTGTCAAATGTATATGTAAATGTCAAATTACAAAGTAAAATATAATGCGCATGCGTGTATCGTTTTTTATGACTAATTGAAACTCTGGAAATATGTAACTATTTTCTCGTGATTCTGTATTCGATTATCTGTGTGTGATTTTTTATGAATATTTGATTTATAATGCACCCCCCCAAAAAAAAAATTGCTATTATATTTCAACATATTTTTGTTGGACTGAAGGTATGTATAGATGTCCGCATTATAAGGACGAAAATGTTACACAATTACAGTGGAACATCTACAAGAAGATGAATTGATCTAAACGACATTCTATAACTGTTCAGCTTAATGCAAAAATAATAAAAGAAACAAAAACATAAAATAAAACCAAGAAAACAAACATCAAATTTGTCTTCATAACATGAAAGTTTTATTTTATTTTTAATTTTCATATATTAAGATTAACTAACATATTTTTCTCATTAATAATTTTTATTTAATTTTCTTTTTGCAACAACAGCAATTAAAACTACAACTAATACGAATGTTGAAGTAACAACTACTAAACCACCACGTAAGTAATTGACATTTATTTTTAGCTTATGTGTTTTGGAAAAAAAAGAAATCAGTTACAAAAGATATATATGATTGTTCCACAAAATAATTCAACGGTTTCTGTGTGATTAATAAACATGAGATAGGTTATTTTGTTTTATTCCCACTGCAAGAACTGTGACACAAGGGTCGGAAAGTGGGATTGAAGAAGTCAGAGCTGCAGAGGAGGAGCCCACTTGTGCAGCTCCGTTGGCATTCCCGACATAGCACCTCAAGTGATTAGCGATAAATTATCTCTTTCCCAAAGAGAAAAGGCAAAAACTATGTAGGTGGAGCTTCAAGAACTGCACAAAGCCACCATTAAACCGAAATAAACAGGGCCCAGGGCACTACAGGAATAGTCTAATCTATAAACGGCTATACAGCTGTCTGTCTACCTGTCAATCAGTCTGTCGGTTTATTTTTCGGTCTACCTGTACGTCTCCATATTTTCAAACTCTATCTGCTTTTTACATAGGCATCATCACTTATCCAGGCCGAGAGGCCACTCGGGATAAGGGTGAAATAGTGTATAGTAGAACTTGGACAATATAGTAATCGTTAGTAATGGAAATTCGGTAAATTGTTGAACTTATATTGAACGGCTCGCCAAAAAGTTGTTTACGTTAGACTTGAAGACAACCATATTATAGTCAACTGGAAAGCAGGAAAACGGAAGACAATTCCATAGGCGTGAAGTTCTAAGAAAGAAGCTTTGCTCATGGAATCTACGTTTAGGTTTTGGCACAGATAAACAGTGGGGGTAATTATTGATAGTATTTTCTGCTAGACGGGTGTTTCTTGCAAAAGTTTGGCGAGGGGGGTGGGTATAGATTGGAGCTCAGTCGAGCACCTGCCATGAAAATTACGATAAAGCAGAGACAAACACGCAACATCTCTTCTGTGAGAAAGGGGTTGCAGGGAAGAGAAAAGGACATTACCTAGGAGGCCACGGGTCTATTTTGAACTCTGTCAAGGCAGGATAAGTCCTTTCTCCTCCCAAACTAAAAGTCGCAGAGAGCAGCTAGGGTCCTCAAATGATTAAATTTTTTACGAACCTTTTTTTTATGGGTCTTTACCCGGTTTAAATAGTTTTTAAAGGGGTTTAATTATTTTTAAGGGGTCAAAAATTGGTTAAAATTGAAAAAAACAAACAAACGTTTATACATTTTGTAGAGTCATCTTAGTTTATTTATAATTTTTAAATTTTTATCCCGTTCATATACATGTCACATTGGTAGAGTAGTAACGTTACCAGCTTTGAATGCTACAGTTTTTATTTCGGTTTCGATTCTAGCCGATGGCATCCAAATACTTTCTTCTTTGCTTTTGAAATTATAATAATATTTACGAAATCTTGACAAATTAAAATATTATATTTAAGCGTATTTTACGACCGTGCCAAGCAGCCGCCCTCCGCTTTTATGATTAGAAAATACAATTTGCTATAGTAATCTTATAGAGACGGACAGACAGACAAACAGATGAGCAGACAAACAGAAAAATATATAACCTTTTATATATATATATATATATATATATATGTTTACACGTTTTAAACCAAGTAAACATGTAATATTTAAAGCGAGTTATCGTTGCAATAAAAATAAAAATTCCTAATTTCGCATACTGCGTCTCTTTCCGGTCTCTTAGCATGTTTTACAATGTATTTCGAATGCAGTATGTGCTGTGTTTCTATGAAAAAGACCGTTATTTTTTGGATGGTAAAAGTTTTAATACATGGTAAAATATCAATCAGACACATCAATAATCAATAAATTTTGTTATCCTCTTAATTTAAGTTCAAAGTAATGTTTAATGTGTCTTGCAAAAAAATTGAAAAAAATCAAATGAAAAATATTAACTCATTCTATTTGATCTTCTAGTTTGTCCTCCAAATTTTTGCGAAAATGGTGGAACTTGCTACAAAGTTGGAAGAAGAATCCGATGCAGATGTACTGACAAGTGCATTGGCAGACGTTGCCGGCATTGTAAGTATTTTCATTTCTATCAGGTTAAAAATACTTTAAACCACAAAATATGGTAGACGTATAAATATATATATACGATATGAAATAAATATTTTTTTTTATTGAGAATAAAACCCAAGTATCATTAAAACCTTTCTTTTAATGCAATTGCTCATTTAAGGACTGATTTATCTCTACGATAAACGTACAAATATTCACTTCCTTGTATATATATATATATATATATATATATATATATATATATATATATATATATATATATACATATATATATATATATATATCCATGGTACAAAACGTTGTTGAAATTCAAAGACTTACACTTTTTCTTTTTCATAGCTTTTGTTTATTTCCTCTTCGATTTTACTAACAAAAAGTTAATTTTGTACATGATGGGCCGAGTGTTTTCGTTTTGGGAAAAGAAATTCCATCCTCACATCGTTACAACTCGGCCATCCTGTAACAATGTAGTAATGGTATTGCCATCCCATTAACGAAACAGCTGTCATGAGGAAATCCAAGATGAAATAAAGAAAAGTTATAAAGAAGAAAAAAATGTAAGTCTTTGAATTTCAACCAAGTTTCGTATTATATATACTCTGCACCTATAAAATAGATGAATTGAGCTTTACTCGAAATTAACGGTGATTCAGTTTCATCATAACAGTTCCAACCCGTTAAACAAAAACGGTAATATTAAAAAAAACATTTACAATATATATATATATATATATATATATATATATATATATATATATATATATATTTAGTTTGTTTATTCATGCAACCGAAATTATGAGATTGACAATATTAAAAATTATATATATATATATATATATATATATATATCATAATTATATGTAGTCAGTTTATTTATACAAACGTTATTGATTCCATATATGTATACATGTTTCAGTGGAATCCTGATTTAAACGAGCAAATCTCATCAGACAGAATGAAGTAATCTCCTTGAATAATTCTACTGAAACATGTATGCAAATATGTAACCAATATTATTTTTATAATAAACGTACTATATACGAGCTCTGTTCACCATTGTCCACTCTTTAATTTTCACAATGGTTTCCTTGGATTTTCCTCTAGGCAACAAGGAAACCAATCTCTGCAACCTATATATATATATATATATATATATATATATATATATATATATATATATATATATATATATATATTAAAGCAGCATTTTTTCATTCAAGCAAATGTTATTATATGCTATGGAGACACTGCTTTATGATTCTTTTTTTTTTAACTTTTCGATTTTCCGTATAATCTTTTATGTAACAAAATCAAAAATATTGATAAAAGTGCAATAGTTGTTGCTGTCACGAGCGCTTTCGATTCGTCCACGAATCATCATGAGGAGAAGTCGAAAATGAGAATTAGAAGTGAAAACTAAGGTATACATCAAATTGCGATAAGCTAAAATATATAAAAACGATTAAAAATAAAGATCGATCAACACCTGTTGGCGTTGCCCCTGGGTTCATAGAAGGATACTTCTGTAGTGCAGATTAATAGTAGTTTTTTATACTCATTCATTAATTTTAAGTGGGGGGGGGTGTCAGATTATTATAGATGTTCTTTATAATTATATGTATTGTTTCTACCACAGGTACATTAGTGAATAAACTTTTTACACCAAGAGAAGCAATAATTTTGTTTTCTGGTTGCATTGATTTTAATATTTGCATTAGTTCATGTGTGGACTTAATACTATATTTGCTCAGAATATATAGGCTAATAAGTTCACTTAATTTTTTTTTATTAGATTATAGATGGGATTAGGAATTTGGGATATGATAGGTCGGAGTGGGAAGTCAGGTTTATGTATCTTGACTGTGCCATATAAGTAACCAGGTTTATAGACTCCAATTATTTTTAGGAGTTGCTAATTACCAATTAGTGCATTATTAGCTGTAATTAATTTATTGACTTGTATGTTAAGGGTATTTGTAGGATTTTTACTAATTTTTTAAAATTTCGTATTATCATTAATAATATTTTAAAGTTTGCTGTTTTTAATCGACTTTTATTTTTATCGACTTTTCATCGATTCTATATATTTATCGCCATTTAATGTATATTTTAGTTTTCATTTCTAATTACTCATTTTCGCCCCCTCCGAACTTTTACTTCCACACCTGATGATGATTCGTGGACGAATCGAAAGCGCTCGTGACAGCAACAACTATAGAACTTTTATTAATATTTTTGAATTTGATACAAAAAAGATTATACGGAAAATCGAAAAAAAAAGAATCATAAAACAGTTTCCCCGTTGCATTTAATAATATTTGCTTCTATCTATCTATCTATCTATCTATCAATATATATATATATATATATATATATATATATATATATATATATATATATATATGTATGAACTCCTAAACGGTTGCGCCCATTTTTTAAAATTTTACACAAATATAATTTATGTGCCTGGCAGTGTTCTTAGATGTGATTTTTATCAGAATATCTCTGATAATTATATAAGTATATGAATAAAACTCCACGTATGCTTCTTAAATAGTGCTTTCAAGCTCATGAAGGTGTTTGAAGCATGAAAACGATGTTACTTATTTGGGTATTTAATATTTTATTGTTTGTATTTTAAGTGTACCCCCCCCCCGCTCTTAGTCACAAAAAAGTATCGAAATGAAAATGAAAGATGTTCACAAAAAACTGGACATTTGTAATTTGGACAGAATTCATTCATTGCAACAATGTTCGAAAGAGTTTACGTGAATTATTTTTGCCGTTTGTGGAGGAAGAATGTTGTATTTCTATTTTTTTTTTAAATTTTTTAATTTTTGAAACTTATTAGCGTTTAGTTCAAAAAAGAGAATCAATTAGTTTCAATATGTATAATAAATGGTCAGAACCTGAAACAAATTTGGTGCACGATGAATATAATGTTATTAATAGTTATAATAATAATAATAATAATAATAATAATAGTAATAATAATAATAATAATAATAATAGTAATAATAATAATACTTGTAACAAAATATTATCAGACGAATGCTTAGCATAATTGGATCCTCCTGAAATGAGAGAAGAATCCAGGTTTTCCTCGATGGGCGTACGTCTAAAAAGTTTGATACAAATGCGGGTGTACCCTAGGCATCGATCCTCTGACTTTATTATTTCTGATATTCATAAATGATCTATCTGATGAAATTGTCTCTGAGATGGGTATATTTGCTGATGACACAACGCTCTATAGCAGACACGTGGGTAAAACTAATGAGCACACATCTAAGGTAATGGCAGAAAACCTCAGAGGAAGATCTTCAGTCTGTAGTGGAATGGGGAAAAAATGGAGGGTAACGTTCAGCGCTGCCAAGACAAAGCTACTTTCCTTTAATAATTACATGAAACCTTACCAACCACCAATAACTATGGCTAGAGATATTTTACCTGAAAGCACTTCGTTCAAGCTCCTTGGCTTAACGTTCACAGGAAACATGATTTGGAATTAAATACATCGAGATCATTGCTAAGGCTGCTGCAAAGAAGGTGGGCTCTCTCTACCGTGCTAGAAAGTGACTTACGCCTGAAAATGTCCTGTACCTCTACAAAGCCACCATTCGCCCATGTATGAAGTGTTGCTGTCACATTTGGCCTGCTGCTAATAATCTCTGCTTCCCATCGACGAAATTTTGCATCCTTCTGCCTGTTTTACAAGTATTTTAATGGTGGATGCTCTGACGAACTACAAGCACTTGTATCCCCTCGACGAAAATACCCCCGAAAAACCCGGCAAGCAGTTACGTCCCACCCCTATACAGTTGAGATCCCTAGATGTAAGAAAGCCTTTTACTCTAATAGCTTCTTCCCCAGAACTGCAGGACTTTGGAATTCTCTTCCGGTTTCCTGCTTCTCCAACTGTACTGACATGCAGAAGTTCAAGTGTAATGTGAACATATATCTTGCTGCTAAACTCCCTACATAGTACCACTGCAACTTAGGTCCCTGATAGTATTCCCATACATCAGTGGCACTGTGCTTTGGGGTGAAAATTTAATAATAGAAAAAGATAAATATAGTAAAGTATTAATAACAATGGTGATAGTTTTAATAACAACAATATATCTCCTCATGAGGGAAGAGTTAGAGACCATTTTGCTTGTTAATGTGGAGTAAATTGCGTTCCCTTCTCTTACAAAATGTCATAGGGACAAACATAAATATGAAAATAAATAAAATATAAAAATAAAAGTAAATAAAAATAAATAAAAATGAGACTGAAAATTGTCTCGGTCATGAAGGATTTCTCATTCACTAACCGAGGACAGAAAACGTTAAGTGCCTATCAGAGCAGATACTTAATTATGGCCCTGGTCCGAAAACCACTCTGAGTCTGACAGGTTTCTACCGGGCAACGCCGGTTAACGGATCCTGCTAGTTATAGTATAATATGCTCCGTTATGTCCCGTTATCTTCTTAATGTTAAGATAACATGTAATATGTTTTACAAATAATTGAAACACTCAAATTGAAACTATCACCATTTCAGGTTGTTCGGCAGCGTTTTGCAATAACCACGGACGATGCTACATTATCCGAATCAGACGTCGTAAGCGAAGACGATGTGATTGTGACAGTGGATTTTCTGGCAGATATTGTCAATATTGTAAGTATTTTCTATTTTGTTTGTTAAACAATTTTAGCAAAAGAAATCAACGTTTCTGAATTTTTGAGATGAGGATTGGTTATTCGTATTATTTGGATTCATCGGACTACTGTTCTCATCTTGAGTTTGATTTTCACAACGTTTCGGGGTCAATGTAACCTGTAATCTTGTTCAGGCATAGCTTGTCGAACTGGAGAATGTTTCTGACGAGTTCTGAAATGTGGGCGGAATTTTGCACGGAACTCTTAAAAGTACTTAGAAGAATCAATTACGGTTCAATTCTCATTGTGTGCGACCAAAAAGCACAATTGCGAATTACTTAGGAACTCTATCCAGTCATAGATGACGTAAATAAAGCGTTCCGCTCGAAGAGTTCCCAAATTCCCGAGTTCGACAGAAAATTTTCGAGTTTGACAAGACATACCTAAAGAAGGTTGGAGGTTACATCGATTGAAACGTTATGAAAATGACACTTAAGATAAGAACAGCAGTTTTAAGAGTCCAAATAATACACTGTTACGGTTTTATTCCTAGTCTAGGTGTTAACAGAACGCCGCAAACATATTATTGAAAAATAAAAAATTGAAAAAAAGATAATTTGAAAAGAAAACAATTTTTATCACAAAGAAAAAAAAACGAAAGAAAAAAATCAAAGAAATAGAAAAGAAACGAATTTCTAATAAGCTTTTATAATCGATAGTGCAAGGGAAATAACTCTGTTTTCTATTTTTTTTTCTCTTGCCTGTTCCCCACCTGACTACAACTTGGACGTCTTCAAGTCCAACATAAACAAATTCCTGACAAACCGCCCCCTTAAGTAAGACACTCTATCAAAACCCCCAATACTAATGATTACTACAATACTATCTCATTGATTAATGTACACGCAATAACCCTTATCCCTGAGTGGCCTTCGGGCCTTGATAAGTGGTGACCCTCGTGTAAAAAAAAGTAAATGTTTTGTGTTAGTTATGTTTGTTTTCAACTTTTTGATATAAATGTTTTTCGATCGAATATAATTCAGAAAAATCTATATTTACCAGTTATTGATGAAAGAGATTTTTTCTTTCTATCTTGTTCCAGTACATTTGTTATTTAACGAATCGAATTTTTCTTGTGTTTTTCTTCGGTCGGAGCCATATAGTTGGTCGCCTATCATCCCGTCCCAAAAACTCTGTGTTACAACTAGTTATAAATAGCGGTCGTCCGCTATTTATAGCTGTTGCTAGAGAGAGTTCGAGAAAGAACAGAAGAGAATACTTTTTTGTTCCATCTTTTTTAAAATCTCCAGTGACGCTAAAAAAGTTTTACATTCAAATTCTTAAGTAATACATTTTGTTATTTTTTATATACTTTTTATTGTTATTTCATTTTAATTAAGTAATTTAGTATTTTTATTATTATTTTTATTATTATTATTATATAATATTTTAAATATTTTTATTTTGTTATACATAATATTAATATTAATTATTTTATTATATTTTATTTTATTATATGTTATTATTTCGATAATTAATATTATCATTATAATTATTAATTATGTTAATAATTATTATTTATTATATTTATTTTTACTATATGTTTTTATTTGGATAATAAATATTATCTTTTGTGTAATAAATCATAATTTCTTCACATCGTAAGAGGAAAATATATCTTCCCATGATACACACACAGAAATATAGTTCGATCAAATTTAAGCCAGGGTAAGAGATAGATATATAGATAGATAGGAGGAAAGGAGGAGACAGTGATGCCAAAACAGCAATTTTAAGATAACCTTTTTAAAAACTACACAAGAATGTGAAGGAGGGGGGCGTTTTCATGCATACCATCAAGTCAAGAAAGAAGTGTGAAATCTAATTGGTGAAAGAATTTTTTTTCAAAATGGTTGACAAAAACAGTGGATATCTTTTATGATGAACAATACTATCTCCTATGATAGATTCAAATGTCACCCCCCGACTTGCTGTACACACCCAACACGATGATGATGCTCCTCGTCGAAATAAACAGCTATAATCCATTCATCAGAATCCAAACAAATTCTTTACATTGATACAAAATAAATTCTTTCATTACCATTCTTCCACATTTGTGCCTTAAAGGAGTCTGCATCATGGAACTTTTAACGAAGTTATCCCAGATAAATAACATCCCTAGTGGATTTTTTTCATACAAAGATAATCAACTGCAATGTGTTATGTTTGTAATTACGTTTGTTCAATATAAAAATAAATATAATAGCAGACACTCCAACATTGTCCGATGATAAAATACGCTTAAATATATTTTTTCATTAATGCAGATTTCGCATTTGTTATTATGTTATATTGGACCGAATATATAGTAAGGATTTAAAATATTTTCAAAAAATGACTTGTGCGCCACCACCAAGAATCGAAACCGAAACGTTTAGCTTACGATTTACTTGTTCCTTTGACGTTAATGCATGATCTATGAACACATGATTGCTGCAACGATAAAAATAAAAACATGAACCAATAGCTATTAGGTTACGCATGCATATTCGTAATACCGTCCTTCGACCTTCACCTGGTAAATTCTATTTTTTCGATTTTCACACTTTTGCACCGATTTTCCCGGGTTAAAACCTAAATATAATGTTCCGCATGAGTTCGAATACCCTATATATTTTTTCATGTCTGTAGACAAAAAAACTGACAGAGGAGTTTTGTAGGAAAATTTTTTTAAACAAATATATATACGCATACATAAATACATATAGAAAGAGGTTTAATGCAAATATTACGCAAGTATAAATCATGTAGAATATCTGCATGAATATAATTACACGTAATATTTAACTAAAGATGGTCATCCCATAAGAAAACTGGAAAAAAAAGAATTAATTAAAATGAATGTTTAAAAGATTATGCAAATTAGCTAGATCTTTTGCGGATTAATGCAATTCTGCGACCCATATACAACAAAGTTGTAGTTATTTTTGTGTATATCCGTTCGAAGCGTTGAGTGAAATCTGAAGAATAAAACATGTATAAATAGATTTGAAGCCAAAACTGCAACGCGAAATTTTTTTTATAATATAAACGGGTGTTTATTTTTAAAGAAATATATTTCGGAGTAAGACCCTTTATCAATCTTTTTTTTCTTTTCTTCCTCGACATGATGTAGTGGCAAAATATTTCGCGTTGCAGTTTTGGCTTCAAATGTATTTGTACATGTTTTTTTCTTCAAATTTCAATCAACGCTTCGAACGGATACATACAAAAATAACTACCCAGATTTTCAAAATGCGCGACCACGCGTCGCCTATCCGGCTTCATAAAAACCTCGCAGTTAACAACATCACGTGGACTCTTCATCGAACTTTCTTCCACTACATAATGTCGAGGAAGAAGAGGAAAGAAATTTGATAAAGGAGTCTTACTCCGAAATATATTTCTTTAAAAACAAAGTTGTATTTTATTTTTTAAATAAATAGAAAAAAAGGTTTTTATATGAATATCAATACACCCACAATTATAGGAGTATAGATATGTGTGATATTAACAATAAAACGAGTTTAACCTGCTTCCTCCAAAGGAGGAAGTTTCATGGGCGTATGAAATTCAGAAGTGGTCTCCAGTTGCATGTATATTCCCCGTCCGGGGAGTTAACGACGTCAATTTTTGCAACTCTTGCAGGCAAGTGTGGGTATCCTTACAGTGCAGAATTTGTTGCACACATTGTAAGCGTTTTTTTTTTTTTTTTTACACAGTGATCACCACTTATCAAGGCCCGGAAACCACTCAGGGATAAGGGTTATTGCAAGTACATTACGTTAGTGTGGCGATTTGATGAAGTGTTTACTTAAGGGGGCGGTTCATTAGGAATTTGTTAACATTGGACTTGAAGATATCCAAGTTGTAGTCCGGTGGGAAGCAGGCAGACGGAGCAGAGTTCCACAGGCGTGCAGTTCTAAGAAAGAAGCTTTGTTCATGGAATCCGCGTTTTGATTTAGGCACAGATATAGAGTGGGGAAAATTTTTCACACTGGATTCAGCTAGACGGGTGTTTTTCGTGAAAGATTGGCGGGGGGGGGGGACCAGGGATTGCAGTTCAGACGAGCACCTGCCATGGAAATAACGATAAAACAAGGATAGGCTCGCAACGTCTCTTCTGTGGGAGAGAGGTTGCAGGGTAGAGAAAAGGGCATCCCCCACTAAGCCACAAAGTCTATTTTGTACTCTGTCAAGGCAGGATAGGCTGTTTTTAGCAGCTCCTGCCCAGATGTGACAGCAGTACTCCATCCTTGGACGTACTTGGCTTTTATATAGATAGAGAGTTTTACTTTATCATGTTTATACGACATTTTGAACAACAAAAATAAAAAAGTGCAACCTGGTTTAACCTGGGCTAAGATAGAAAGAGGGAGGGAGAACAGATTTAAATTTTTTCAATGCAAATATAAAAACTAGTTAAGCCTGAGAGTGGACGTGTCGTGCATTAAATAAAAGAAGTATATTTGGGAAGCATATTTCTCTTCTGCATGTTTCGTTGAATAGCAGGATTAATTACTGTCTGTTTTTCTTACATGTGTTTTTTTCCATTTGACGGGTCAATGTTTGAACAGTCTATTAAAGTGTAAAAAGAAATTTGCGAACGTGTTTGACTTTCATGAGTTGTCTTCAGGCGAGTGTGTTCTTTAAACCCACCCTTGCTGGGTGGTCTGGTCATTTACGGCACCAAATATGTACGTGTTACATATAGGGGTTTCATTGGGAGAGTCTTATTGAGAGATGCTTAGAAAGAGTCTTATTACAGTGAGGGATGTTGTAAGACTCAGAGAGAGAGAGAGAGAGAGAGAGAGAGAGAGAGAGAGAGAGAGAGAGAGAGAGAGAGAGAGAGAGAAGTTGTATAAGTTGTTGTACGAGAGACTTAGAGAGATTTTCATGTTATGAGAGATTCCTATATTTTAAATGTTCCTTCCTTAATTGTGTTGAATGGAAGAAGAAGAAAGCTCTTAGAGTGAAGGGATATTGTTCAGACTGTTCGGACATGATGATGTTGAGACGTGTATGTAAAGACATATAACACAAATATATAATACAATTGGACTTTACCTTTTTGGTAAGAATCATAAACACAAGACGAGCTTTACAAAAAACACTTGATGGTTTATTCTTCACACGGCCGTGTTCCATCACCAAGAATTCAAAGTCTCACATTTTCCCTTGAAGTGACGTCTCGCTTCCAAACGTCTGACTCCCTCTGAGTTTTTTCACTGACTGCTTACTCTAAAGTTTTTCTCTATCCCTCGAACTTTCTATTTTCCGTGACGTCATACACATGTTAAAACATGTGCATTCTTTCACGTGTCCTGGACACACGTGTCCAAAACTTATCCTATTTCTCAGTAACCTATTTATCCAATATGTTAAAAACATTATCTTATAGCTGCATTCTTTCAATTTAAAATTTCATAACAAACTTGATAGTTAACATTCTTCCTTGAAATATTTATCTATATTCTAAACAAATGTTTGTTTTACATTTTTAAATTCTCACACGTAATCTATTTCTAAACTAGATTACGAGGTTCGAATTTCGCCTATGCTATTCATTTTCATTTTAAACTAAATTCTCCATTTTTATACTTACATGAAAAGGGGACAGCCCTTGTCATGTAACAAGTGATGAAAATAAAAATTGCATTCTGTGAATATATTGAAATGATGATTGAAATTGTATAAAACCGTTAAAAGCATATAGCGTGCCCTCTCTCTCATGGCGCTAACTTGACTCTACCACTGGTATTATTAGCGAGTGGGATGTCCACCCCCTAACCGTTAGTTGGTTAGGGTGAAAGGTTATTTGGGCTTGACCCCTTTGCAACTAGTCTGCACCTAATATCAACTCCCGATCCAAGTCTGGGGTTATATAAACCCTTGACGAGGTTTTTGCCTTATTTATAGGCAATATAGGCTAATGGGCCATGTTTTTTAGTGCCATCCTTTGCCCGTTTGCGAGATTAATTGTTAGCTTAGAATCCCTTAACTCTCCTTTATGCGTTTTTATCTCCTCAAAAACTGATTTTTTGAGGAGCGAAACTTCCGATCCAGTGTCGATCAGTGCCTCTATTGGATAGATACCACCAACATCCTTAGGAAAACTCTTGAGGGAAATCCTCTGGAAATGAATCCTTTCCCTTTCCAGAGAGACGTTGATAAACGAAATTATTATTAGTGTTAATATTATTATTAGTGTTAATATTATTAGTAGTGTTAATATTATTAGTAGTGTTAATATTATTATTATTATTATTATTATTATTATTAGTGTTATTAATATTAGTCTTATTATTATTAGTGTTAATATTGTTAATATTATTATTAGTGTTATTATTATTATTAGTGTTAATATTATTAGTAGTGTTAATATTATTATTATTATTAGTGTTATTAATATTAGTGTTATTATTATTATTAGTGTTATTATTATTATTAGTGTTATTATTATTAGTGTTAATATTGTTATTAATATTATTAGTGATACCATTGTTGTTATTATTATTATTGCTATTATTATTATTATTATTATTATTATTATTATTATTATTAGTGTTAATATTGTTATTATTATTGACAAGGTCTAAAAAAACTGGCAGATTGTAGACTTTTCAGTACCCTGGGACAGTAATGTGAGAGGAAAACTCTTGAGGGAAATTCTCTGGAAATGAATCCCTTCCCTTTCCAGAGAGACGTTGATAAACGAAATCAGAATTATTATTATTATTATTATTATTATTATTATTATTATTATTATTGTTATTGTTATTGTTATTATTATTATTATTATTATTATTAGTGTTAATATTGTTATTATTATTATTAGTGATACCGTTGTTGTTATTATTATTATTATTGTTATTATTATTATTATTATTATTATTATTATTATTAGTGTTAATATTGTTATTATTATTAAGGGTGATATTGTTGTTGTTATTATTATTATTATTAGTGTCAATATTGTTATTATTATTAGGGTTGATATTGTTGTTGTTATTATTATTATTATATTATTATTATTAGTGTTAATATTGTTATTATTATTAGGGTTGATATTGTTGTTGTTGTTGTTGTTCTTCTTCTTCTTCTTCTTCTTATTATTATTATTATAATTATTATTAGTGTTTTTTCTAATGGCGGCTAGAGTGTGTTTAATTCGTTTATTGAAAATATAATTTGAGAAGATGAAAAAACAGGAATTCTCTCTGCTATTCACCGAAACATAAAAGAAAGTCAAATTAGTAAATGAAGACATCTAAGCAATGCAGCAACTATGTGATGGTTCAAACTGGGGATGGGGCATCCTACCAGACGCCAAAAATCATCCGCTAACTCATGTAGTCGGTCTGTATGTCTCCATATTTTCAAACTCTATCTCGCCCGAAACTAAAAGTCGCAGAGCGGCGCTAGGGATCTCAACACATTGCATTTTTTATAGACCGTTCTTTTATGTCTTTAGTTAAAATAGTTTTTAAGAGTCACAAAAAGAGTTCAAATTAAAAAAAAGTCGTTATACATTTTGTACATTCATTTTTATATTCAAGTTTTAATTTGTAATCTCTTCTCCTGTGTGTCACGTTAGAGCAGTAGTAACGTTACTAGCTTTGGGTGCTAAAGTTCTGGTTTCGATTCCAGCTGATGGCACCCAAGTACGTTTTTGTTTTTTACTTTTCAAATCACGACTCTATATTAATATATACGAAATCTGGACAAATTAAAATATCCTATTTAAGTGGATTATACAACCGGGCAAAGCCGGGCGCCCTTTCGCTAGCTCTGATATATTAAGATTAACTGACATATTTTTCGCAGTAATAATGGTTATTTCATGTTTTTTTTTTACAACGACAGCAATTAAAACTACAACTAATACGAACATTGTAGTAACATCTACTCGACCACCAGGTAAGTAATTGACTCTTATTTAAAAAAAAAACAAAAAAACATTTTTTTAATTAGATTTTCACCCTAAATAAGGCACATTGCCGCTTTTATGTAAGGGGTTACTATCAAGGAACTACGTTGAAGGGGTACTATGTAGGGAGTTTAGCAGCAAGATGTCTGTTCACATTACACTTGAACTTCTGCATGTCAGTACAGTTAGAGAAGCAAGAAACCGGAAGAGAATTCCAAAATCCTGCAGTTCTGGGGGAAGAAGCTATTAAAGTAGAAGGCTTTCTTACATCTAGGGATCTCTACTGTGTAAGGGAAGGACTTGGTTGCTTGTCGGGTTTGTCGGGATATTTTCGTCAAAGGGGCACAAAGGCTTGTAGTTCGTCAGGCGATTTTGACTAAAGTGAACGCCTTATACAGCCTACCATTACAAGTGCATTTGAGAAGTATTATTACCCCATAAGCAAAAAGGCCCAGCATATAAAATCCACAGTAGATATTTGATATCACAAGGCCGCATTCAAAATGATTGTTTCTGTTTAGAGCACAACTGAACCATGATACTTGACTTTTGCATTTTAAACTTAAATTCAAGGTATTATCACAGCACAAGCAGAAAAGTCAGACTGATGAAATCAATAGTAGTTTCTTTGATATGACAGGAGCGCGTTCGAAATGGATTTTTCTGTTTGGACCACAATCGAACCATGATACTTGACTTTTGCACTTTAAACTTAAATTAAAGCCATAATATGTATAAATAGTTCAATAAAATCAACAGCAGATTCTCTACAGTGCAATATAAACTACAATGTATAGTGGACTCTGCGGGGAGACATGTGAAGCCTTCTTCCGCTGCATCCCGATGGGTTCCAGACTAGAGCAGGCAATTAATTATTTGATTGAAAAATGATCGATTGCACTTATTTCTATGTCATAAAATTATGGAATAATGTAATATTCGTTGATCATCATTCAATCCCGGGCAACATCTGGTCACCTTACTAGTTTCTTATTTACTAATTATGAAACGTCAAAGCATTGCAACACTTTTAAAAACATATTGAACGATTATGGGCGTCAATATCATCAGCAATTAACAAAATTTCATTTTATATTATTACTATATTGATACTGTTTGTTTATGGAAATCGCACGAGACAAGGCACAAATCCATTTCATGTAAGGAGCTAACAAGAACAAAAGCTGATTAGTGTAAGGGCAGGAGATGCCTACTGATCTTACTCTTGAAAAGATCAAGGCTGTAGGTAGAAGGAAAACAGGGAGCAGGAAGAGAGTTCCACAACCTTACATCTCTGGGAAAGAAACTACTGGAATAGGAATCTGTATTAAATATGGTAGTAAGACAGCAAGACCACTAGACCAACGAGTCAGACGAACTGGAACAAAGGAAGCAGGGAATATATCAGACAATTCTGAGGAATACATGTAGAAAAGACAGATATTAGCAACATCACGTCCGCGAGAAAGAGGTTGCATTGAGGAAGAAAGTGTGCGACCAATCAAATTACAGATACATTTCTACAATTTATCCAGAACTTTTAAATGGGACACAGATGTATTAAACCAAATATGACAACAGTACTCCATAAATGGTATTAGATTCGTAGAGATATAGAATAGTCTCAAATGTGAGAAAGAGTTTAGCTCAAGAGTTAGACGCGATTTCACGAAAATCAGAGAACGCAGTTGATTTAATAATATATGAACTTAAAAGAATCGATGAAAAAGGAAAAACCATCAAATTTCATTCGAATGTTATGTTTTGAATGTTTTAGATTAGAATTGAAAATGTGTAATTTTAAGGTAATTCGGACTACTGTTCATATCTTATGTGTTATTTTACATCGTTTCGACCGATGTAACCCCCGACTTTCTTAAGATGCTTGTTGTCGAAATCAGAAAAAAAAAAACTTTTCTTTCGAACTCAGGAATTTGCACGGGGTTACGAGCGGAACATTTTAAAAAACATATTACTCCGACGTGAATTTATAAATGGTTCTATTCGAAATTCCGTGCATAGTCCTTGGTTCGACAGAAAGATTCGCGAATTCTGACGCCTTGAAGATATATAGTATAATGAAGGCTACATCGGCCGAATCGTTGTGAAAATAACACTGAAAATAAGAATGAATAACTAAATAGTATAATAGATAATGCAATCTTCAAAGAAATTAAAATATCAAATTGAGAATATCAACTCCGTTGAAAACTCTTGTAGGTTGTCCTTCGAATTTTTGCAAAAATGGTGGAACTTGCTACAGAGTTAGAAGAAGGAATCGATGCAGATGTACTGACAAGTGCTTTGGAAGACGTTGCCGAATATGCAAGTATTTTTGTTTCATCTACATTTATAAAATAACTAGCAGTTCAGCCCAGCTTTGCTAGGGTCCTATGTACCGTTTATAATTTTATGTGCCCCCCGCTCCCCCATACACACATATATATATATATATATATGTATATATATATTAAAAAGTTTGACTCATGTCCAGGTAACCTACATCTAAAATTTCAGATGACTCTACCAAACTCCCCCGCCAATTCTGGGTCTAAAAACTTGAGATCTTAGATGTAGGTTACCTGGGCATGAGTCAAACTTTTTAATATATATATATACATATGCACATAAAATTATGAACAGTACATATATATATATACTCGGGTTTTTTTATATTCAAAAGTAATGGACTAATGAATTCAACGAGGTTGTTAGATAGTGCTCAATAAAAAGAGCTGATAATACTTGTTTATTGTTATATAAACATGGCCACATCCTGCTGCTACAAATAGCCACTTGTTTCAATCAAACAACAGATATCATCAGGCAGCAACTTGAATATTCAGAACTTTTGAATAGTCAAGTCGCTGCTTGATGATATCTGTTGTTTGATTGAAACAAGTGGCTATTTGTAGCAGCAGGATGTGACCATGTTTATATAACAATAAACAAGTATATATATATATATATATATATATATATATATATATATATATTATGCTATGTTTTCCTTCCAATAAAGGTGTGAGATGGAGACAAAGAATGGAGAAATCGAAAAAGACATTAGTCGGACTTTTGCATATCAAATTGTCCCCGCACATTACGTTCATAAAAATTTTAACCAAACAAAAATTTCTGTGTCTACTTGCTTACAAGAAAAAATCCGACAATAATGCACTTTCAAAAAAAACATTTCGGATTCTTTACTAGTGGGGGTACCCGGGGTCGCCTGGGTGTGGAGAGGCGCTGTAGTAAAAAATAATAAATTAGACGCAGTAGGCAGCCCGGATGGACAGAGGTGTGAAAAAAATAGTAGACAGTAAGGCTCGAACCTGTAACACGAAGGAGGAAAAGAAGATGAAAAAAATCCAATTGTTTAGACCCCGCGACCAGCATGACATATGACATCGCTGGCGTTCGAAATAGGTTAGTTATTGCAAGGCGTATGATGACTTTGCAAAAATATCGACGTAAAAACTAACCCCTCCTTGTAAAAAACGGCATAGTTGACGGTCAATTAATTTATATTTTTAGCCAAAATTTAGATATTTGTCGTCCGAGAGACTGAGCCTAAAAACGTTACTATTTGTGTCAGTATTTGTCACATGTATCGAAATATTTTGGGAGACATACAAATACATTTTGCCTTCTGTATTATAGATGTTCATTATCTTAACCTTCTGCTTTCAAGAATCCCTTTTGTGATATATTTATTATTACAAAGACACTACATTGGAAAGCATGTTCTTTTATAAGTAGTAAGGTGTGGAAAGGAGGTAAGTGATATATTGCTATTTCAAATGTATATGGAATCAAATATAAACAGAAAAGATAACGAGGGAATATTTATATTTTCATTGACCTTTGTAGGTTGTTCGCCGAGATTCTGCAATATAGTAATTAAAAAGCCAAATAATTAAAAAGTCAAATATAATATAGTAATTAAAAAGCCAAATATAATGTAGCAATTAAAAAGCCAAATATGATATAATAATTAAAAAGTAAAATATAATATAGTAATTAAAAAGTAAAATATAATATATTAATTAAAAAGCCAAATAATTAAAAAGCCAAATATAATATAGTAATTAAAAAGCCAAATATAATATAATAATTAAAAAGTAAAATATAATATAGTAATTAAAAAGCCAAATATAATATATTAATTAAAAAGCCAAATAATTAAAAAGCCAAATATAATATAGTAATTAAAAAGCCAAATATAATATAGTAATTAAAAAGCCAAATATAATATAGTAATTAAAAAGCCAAATAATTAACAAGCCAAATATAATGTAGCAATTAAAAAGCCAAATATAATATAATAATTAAAAAGTAAAATATAATATAGTAATTAAAAAGCCAAATATAACATAGTAATTAACAAGCCAAATAACGATACGTTTTAAAAAATTCTTTTCACTAAACTAAATTATTTATTCATCTTAAAGAACAAACCTCTTTTCCACTTTTAATATGATTCAAATATTGTTACGTTGTTTTTATTTATTTCCTCTTATTAAACCATACCATGCAACCACGTGTTGCATAAGAAATTTAATTTAAAACTCTGCATGAGCTATTATCCATGACGGATTTAATATCTCCGGCGGGAAAGATTATTTACAAATAGAAATAATGTCTCAATCTAAGGAAAATTTTTTTTTAAGTCTAAAACTTGATTCCTATTTAAAATCAATAAATAATTTATTTTAGAGCAAGAACGAAAACACACATAGTTATTTTGCTTTCGAATTTCTTTAATACTAGCAGGTCGCCCGGTGTTGTCCGGTCGTAAAATACCCATGGATATATTTTAATTAATGCAGAATTCTTATTTAATATAAACAAAAAAACAGTAGCTATTATAAGTAACCTTAAATTCATTCAAAAAATACTCGAGTTGAGATCCAAACCAAAACATAAAGACAGTGACACAATCTTTAAAAAGTGATTTAAAACCTACTTATTTTTATCATGATGTAAACGATTCACGTATAAAACAGACCAAACATATAATTACCGATGACCCTCAACTACCAAATTTTTTTTTTTTTACTCCTTAAAAGCTTTTTCTCCTGATGTCTGAATACCCTATATACCAAATTTCAAGTGTTTAGATAAAGAATTCGTTGACTATATAAGTTGAGACATGTCCTCATACAAATACATTTTCACTTTTATAGATACTAGCATGGGTGCCCGGGGTTGCCCGGATGTTTGGAGGTGTAAGCTGAGCAAAAATAGAAAAAAACGGTCAATTTTTTAAATATTTTGACTCCTATTATGACCCCTTAGTATTTATTCTTTTGGGCTCAAATCGAGTTATTAAATTAGATCCATGTCCAAGGAACCTATATCTAAAATTTCAATTGTTTATACCCAAAATTGTCGGAGGAGTTTGGTAGAGTTCTCAAATGTCAAATCGTTGAACTTTAACACCTTAATAGCTAAATTTCTGGCCGAAAACCAATCACATCGATTTTCCTAAATCTCAGTACCCTGTATGTCAAATTTTGAATCTGTAGACTAAAAATTGACCGAGACTGATGGGTATAAGTAGGTTGTCGTTTGCTTGAAGCATTGTTGAAGAAAATTATAAGGTAAAATTAAAGCCAAGAACAATGCGAGATTTTTTTTATTTTATAGAGTAAAACTCTAAACAACAGTAATTTTTTTTTCTGTTGTCGGTTGCTTGAAGCATTGTTATATATATATATATATATATATATATATATATATATATATATATATACGTTTTCTTTTTAATTACCGTATATTTCTGTTAAGTTACAATTATTATCAAAGGTCAAATCGTTAAACTTTGACCCCTGTACAGCCAAAATTCTAGCCGAACACGGATTACATAGATTTTCCCAAATCTCCCTACCCTATATATCAAATTTCGAGTCTGTAGACTAAAAATTGGCAGAGTTATTGCGTAGGGAAATGTACACAGACAGACACACATACACACAGACACACAGACATGTACACTTTTATCGATGCAACAAAAATATATACGTATACATAAATATATATGGAAACATTTTTGTGTTTCCTGTAAACTTTTTACTCAAATATTATGCAAGTATAAATCATGTAGAATATTTGCATGAATATAATTACAGGTAATAGTTAACTAAATATGATCATGCCATAAGAAAACCGGAAAAAAACTAATAGGGAATTAATTAAAAATAATGTTTAAAAGATTATACAAATTAGCTAGATCTTTTGCAGATGAATTCAATTCCATGACCCATATATAAGAAAATTGTATTTTCTTTTTTAAATAAATAGAAAAAAGGGGGTTAATATGAATATCAATACACACAAAAGAAAAACGAATTCATAGGAGTATAGACAAGCATGAGTGCCCTGCGTTGCCCGGGTGCTTGGAGGTGTATGTTGAGCAAAAGAAAAAGTTAGATCCATGTCCAAGGAACCTATATCTAAAATTTCAAGTGTTTAGACCCAAGATTGTCGGAGGAGTTTGATAGAGTACTCAAAGGTTCAATCGTTGAACTTTGACCCCTTAACAGCAAATTTCTGGCCGAAAAGCGATCACATAGATTTTACTAAATCTCAGTACCCTGTATATCAAATTTCGAGTCTGTAGACTTAAAATTGACAGAGTTATTGCGTAGGGAAATGTACACAGACAGACACACAGACACTTTCAGTTTTATGAATTTATAGATAGATTAGATAATTCAAGTGAGAAACGATGCTTTCAAAGTGAACATTTTTATAATATGTGTTTTTGTAAATGTTTAATTGAAACTTTAAAATAGATGCATTAATTCATCCAGGTTGCCCCAAAGATTATTGCAAAAACGGCGGGAAATGCAGGCTGGTGCAAATAGGGCGGGTCAAGCGATTCCAATGCAAATGCACAAATAATTGCGCTGGAAAACATTGCAAACTTTGTAAGTATTGTATTTTACGCAACAACTATAAATACATTTTATGTCATGTTATAATTAAACATGCAGTTTATTTAATGTTTTTGATAGAAATATTATATGTTATTAATTAAATTAAATCTTATCTCATGTCTTTAATAAAATAAAAATTATTTTATGCTATAAATAAAAAATTAATTTTATGTTATGTTATTAATAAAAATAAATTTGATTTATGTTATTAATAAACAAAAAATTATCTTATATATTAATGATTACTTTTATTATTGTTGTTAATAAATTGTATCGTAGGTTAAAAATAAATACATTTTATCTTACGTTGTTACCAAGAAATAAATTTTAATTGTTGTTATTAATATATAATACGTTTTATTTCATAATTTTTGTTAAAATAACATTTCCTTACGTTATAAAACAAATTTTATTTTATGTTGTTATTAAGTAATGTTTTATTAAGTAAGGTTATGAATAAAAATAAATTTTATTTAAGGTTATGAATAAAAATAAATCTTATTTTATGTTGTTATTAAGTAATACATTTTATTTTAGGTTATGAATAAAAATAAGTTTTATTTTATGTTATTAATAAAATACATTTTATTTAAGGTTATGAATAAAAATAAATTTTATCTTATGTTATTAATAAATACATTTTATTTTATGTACATAATAAATATAAATTTTATCTTTTGTCATTAATTAAAAAAATCATATGTTATTAATTAAAAATAATTTCATATTATTTTGTTTATAAAGAACACATGTATCTCATGTAATAAATTAAACATTTTATCTTATGTTATTTATAACATTAAAATTTTATTTTCTGTTATTAAAAATACATTTTTATCTCAGTATTAATAAAAATATCTCATGTTATTAATAAAGCAAATTATTTTATGTTATTAATATAAATAAAAATTATCTTATGTTATTAATGAAATATTATTATATTTTATGTCATAAATACATTTTATTATTAATTATTAAAAGTAAATTTTATTTTATATTATTTATAAAAATAAATTTTATGTTATGCAATTAATAAAAATAAATTTTATTTAATGTAATTAATAAAAATAAAATTTATTTTATGTAATTAATGACAATAGATTTTATTTTACGTAATTAAAAAAAAAACAGATATTATTTTATGTAATTAATAAAAATAAATTATATTTCATGTAATAAATGAAAATAAATTTTATTTGATGTAATTAATATTTTTTTTATTTTATGTAACTAAGAAAAAACAAATGTATATTTTATATTAATAAAAATAATTTTATTTTAATGCTATTTATAAAATAAATTTTATGTTATATAATTAATAAAAAATTTTTTTATTTAATGTAATTAATAAAAATAAATTTTATTTTATGTAATTAATGAAAATAAATTTTAATTTATGTTATTTATAAAAATAAATTTTATTTCATGTTATTTATAATAATAAATTTTATGTTATATAATTAATAAAATAAATTTATTTTATATTATTATTTAACATAAATTTTATGTTATATAATTAATAAAATAAATTTTATTTAATGTAATTAATAAAAATTAATTTTATTTTATGTAATTAATGAAAATAAATGCTTTTTACGTAATTAAGAAAAAACAAATTATATTTGCGGTAATTAATAAAAATAAATGTTTAATTTTATATAATTAATAAAAATAAATTTTAATGAAAATAAATGCTATTTTACGTAATTAAGAAAAAATAAATGTAATTTTATGTAATCAATAAAAATAAATTTTACATTTTATATAATTAATAAAAATAAATTATATTTGCTGTAATTAATAAAAATAACTTTTAAATTTTATATAATTAATAAAAATAAATTTTAAATTTTATGTAATTTATAAAAATAAAGTTTATTTTATATAATTAATAAAATAAAATGTATTATATGTACTTTATTAAAACAAATTTTATTTTATGTTATTAATAAAAATTATTTTTATGTTAATAATAAATACATTTTGTTATGAAATTAATAAAAGTAATGTTTATCTTATGTTATCAATTCCAAATAAATTTTATCTTACATAATTAATAAAAAATATGACGTTATTAACAAAAAATTATTTCCTGTTATCAATAAAAATGAATTTTAACTCATGCTATCGATAAAAATTAAATTTTAGTTTATGTGATATGAAAATTATGTTTTTATGTTATCTATAAAAGTTATGTTATTAATTAAAAATATATCATATTATCGGTTAAATAATAAATTATATTTTATGCAAAAGAATCTTGTGTTATGAATTAAAATAAATTTGATCTTATCTTGTCAATTCGAAAATTTAATCTGATATCATCAATAAATTGAACAGTTGAATATCACTGATTTTTTTATATTGTTAATATTTGGATTCTTCGTGCAACTTTTCTTAGCTTGGGTGTCCTTGTATAAACTACACGACATTTCGGAAGTAATGGTTCAATCCTCAGTGCAGACAACACCCAAATACAATTATGAATTTCTTTAGGACGTCTACCTAATCATGGCTGATAGAATGAGAGCATGATACTCCCGTGGATTAAATGAATGTTTCGTTCTAAATACTGTGCACATTCACAAATTCATCCTAGTTCGACATAAAGAGTCACCACTTATCAAAGTCCGATAGCCACTTAAGGATAAGGGTTAATAAACGTAAGGTGGTAGGATAGTAATCGTTAATTGTGTAAATTTGGTAGAATTTGATTATTTATGGAGACGGCTCAACAAGAACTTTTTTACATTGGATTTGAAGCCTACCATGTTGTATTCTACCAGGAAGCATACCAATGGAACAGTGTTACACAAACGGACAGTTCTGAGGAAGAAGCTTTGTTCATGGAATCTGCGTTTAGATTGAGGCACAGGCAGAGTGTCGGGGAAACCGTATATAGTGGTTTTAGTTTGTCAAATATTTTTGTAAAAATTTGGCAAAGAGAAAACATATAGTGAGTTCAGTCTAGCACTTGGCATGAAAATAACGATAAAGCAGAGACGGACTCACAAAGTCTCTTTTGTGGGAAAGATGTGACCGGGAAGAGAAAAGGGCATCACGTAATAGGTTTCGAAGCCGGTTTTGAACTCTATAAAAGCTGGATAGAGCGCGCTGAGCAGCTCTTGCCTTGATTTAACAACAGTACTCATTTTAGGGCTTACCTGGCTCTAATACCGATAGAAGATTGCATCGGCAGTAGTATCTCTTCTGGAATGGTGGAGTTGTCTAATCATTTTCCCGAGCGATGTTGACAACAGATTTAATATATGAGTACCATTTCAGATCTGGAGTGAAGGTCAATTCCAGAAGCTTGTCAGGACATGGCGTTTACTCAAAACGAGAGCCATTAATTTCAATTGGGGTGCGATGGGAATCAAAACGATTACGATGAATAGAGAGAAGCTTCGTTTTCGATGCATTAAAATTAATCACATTTTCCCCATTGCATCATGTTCTCAAGATCAGAAGAGAAAGAGAATCAGAAAGATCTCAGTGATTGCTGGCCTTTGAAGTGTTGCCATATACTATGTTGTTGTCTGCATAAATGGCTATAAATGATCTAAGAATGTGATTTGGGAGATTATTGATGATGATCAGGAAGATCTTGCGTTGGACTTGAAGACGACCACATTGTAGTCAGTCGCAAAGCAGACAAATGGAAGACAGTTCCACAGGTGTCCAGTTCTAAGAAAGAAATTTTGTTCACGGAATTACGTCTAGGTTTAGGCACGGATAAAGAGGGAGGGAAATTATTAATAGTGTTTTCAGACGAGTGTTTCTCGTGAAAGTTTGGCGAGGGGGGACCATAGATTGGAGCTCAGACGAGCTCTTGCTATGAAAATAAAGATAAAGCATAGATAGGCTCGTAACGTCTTTTCTGTGAGAAAGGGGTTCTAGGGAAGGGAAAGTGGCACCCCCATCTAGACTACGAAGTCTATTTTGAACTATGTCAAGGCAAGATAACACTTTTCTAGCAGCTCCTGCCCAGATGTGGCAACAGTACTCCACCATTGGGGGAACCTGGCTCTTATATAAGTAGAGAATTGCATCAGCAGTGAGATACCTACTGGATCGATAAAAGGATCCCGCCTTTTTTTCAGCGACCTTGGCAACAGATTTCATGTACGTATTCATATCATTTGTAGTCCCTTTGTGAGTTACAGCATGTCAGGAACATCTGTCTTGGGTTAGTTTTTCCGACGAGTTAGAGTACACACTGAACTGTTTGAGGGAGACCTTTAGATTGTCCTTGAACCGTTTCCGCTGTCCTCCTGCGGTTTTTTTTTCTTTACACAGCTCATCATAAATGAGTTGCTTTGTGTAGCCTTGAATCAGGCAGCTAATATGCTTTTTTTTCCAATGAACCACTCACTGTGTACTGACGGAAGGTTTAACTAGGCTAAAACTGTTTCTGGTATCTTCTTTTGCCATTTAATTTTCAATAATGTATGGAGATAGGTGATATGGACATGGTTCAGTGTCCTAGAATGTCTGGAATAAACGGTCCAAGTTTCACAAGCATACATGAGGAGGATAGAAATCTATGTACTTGAAGTTTGGTCTACAACAAAGGTTCCGAAACGACTAAAAATAATACTGTTATCTTGCAGTCGATTTCATCGTCGATGTATACTTCCCTCGACAGAAAACTGCCTAAGTAAGTGAACATGTCCACAACTTTTAGGTTAGTTCTATGAATTTAGATATGAAGCCCAACGTACATATTTGCTGGGGAAGGCTGATACATTATATATATAACTCAGCAATACACATTTTGTTATGTATTCGTTGCGGCTGGATGTTCCAAAATGTGCTTTCTAGTCTATTAAATTGTTATATCTACTTTTGTCACTGATCCAAGATAACATACACACTAACAGCGATTAACACACAACACAGTTGATCTATAAAATATTTTATTTCTATTTCACACCGACAATCAGCTTTGGATTTAAAGTTATTACTGGTGTTTTGACATCTTTGAAGGCGGGGCAGGTGAGTATGGATGTTGTCAGTGAAGAAATGTGTGCAGCTAGCTCTCTCTGACCGACTGCGTCGCTTTTTCTTTGTGACGATTGCTATCAAACTGGAATGTTTAATATTTCCTATTGTTAATCGTTTAATATTTCCTTTGACAAATATCCTCTCACATCTTCTGGGTCAAATTATGCATTCCAATAGACGATGATAGTGTTACAAGAAAGGTTACCCTTTTCTAGTAAGTAAGAAAAACATTAGAAAAGTGAAATGAGATTAGGATAGACCGAGATTTCAACTTTGTAAGCAAGGTTCAGAAAGGGAATTTCGCATTGTTCAATTTCACATAAAATAGTTTAGATATGTTGTTGTAAAAGGAATTTTGATTGTTCGATTCTTTTTATGAAAACTGAACTAAAATAAGGCCAGCTAGAGAAGAACGAACAATAGAAATTTAAAACATTAAAAAATTATGTCGAAAAATAGGTTAGTGAGAATTCTTTGTCTGCAGAAATGGTTTGGAAACATGTGCCGAACCACCTATATTTATGCCACGTAGGTCGATCACGTTTACAGACACATGTATGACGTTATGCCAGAAATGAATTCTCAATATAGGAGCTAGTTCAGTCGTAGAAGAGGGCAGTCGGGCAGAGAGAGAGAGAGAGAGAGCATTCAGCAAAGACAGTCGGAGGAGGGTCCCTTTAGAAACGAAGGGAGAACCTTGAATCATGTAGTCGACTTTGAATTCCTGAACGTAAGAATCATTTCGAACGATCAAATGAAATAAAAGAACATCTCATATTTTTGTAACTGCCGTCTTCGTGTCGCCATTCAACAACAAACGTAATAATCATCTTATATGAACTTTGTTCCCATTCAAACCCAATTGAAACGATAAACCGATCAATTATCTGTTTTAGGTTGTACACAGGACTATTGCAAAAACGGTGGTAAATGCGCGATTATTGGAAGAGGACGTTTCATGCGAAGGATTTGTAAATGTCCTCGAAAGTGCGCCGGGAAATTTTGCCAAATTTGTGAGTATTTTTGTCAATGGTGTACTTATGAAGCCTTTTATGTATATATATATATATATATATATATATATATATATATATATATATATATATATATATATATATATATATATATATAAGGAACTTCTTTGTCTGTGTGTGAGTTCGTTCCATATGAACTCGAAAACTGCTGGACTGATTATTATGAAATTTAACACAAATGTACTATGTATACATCACAAGTGCATTTGAGGAGTTTTATTGCCATAGAAACAGAAAAGCTCATCATTTAATACCAACAGTAGGTTTTTTGATATAGCACGGGCGCGTCTGAAATGAATGTTTCGGTTTAAAACACAATTGCATTATGATACTTGGCTTTTTTTATTTTACACTCACATTCTAGCTATTACCACCGCACAAGCAGAAAGCCCAGATATATGAAATTAAGAGTAGATTTTTCAATTACATACTTGTTTTCTGTTTTCTTAAGATTTCGTGAACTACAAAAAGGAAAATAAGCTGGGAGATTCATTAATCATGTCTGATATTACAGTAAGCAATCAGTTACAGATCTAGCAGGACGGAAACCATATTGCATGCCACTGAGTAGGTTATGTTTGCTGAGGTAGTTGACCACTTCTTTATTAAACAAAGATCCCAGCGACTTACTCATGACTAGGGTTGTGACAACAGCATATTCGCTTCATTGCTTTTACTCTTGAGTATATATCCAACACAGTAAGGCACAATTAATCAACCGAGAACCTTATCACTCTATATAAAAGCCAATAAGATATCAATGGATATATACCTAAAAGTCAACACAAGGAAAAGAATATGCTGTTGTCCTAGCCCTACTCATTATACATAAGAGATTGATTGGTTTATACTGAGAGGCGGATGGCTGATTTTCATAATGTTTAAATACAAGATAAACTGATGAAGTTTTCCAGTGTTGGGAAGCATTCTCCGCTAAGGTAACGTTTAAACAACCTTGTGACTATGCAAGCTGGAATAAATTGTAAGATGGTTAACATAATGAAATTTGGAATACAGACTTCTGCCATTTGTTTGTTATATGCTCTGTAATTACATTGAACTTTATAAATTTAGAATTGATATGAAAAAAGTAAAATATAATTGAAAAAAAAACATATTCTAACTTTAAATATTCATAATGTTTTTATTCAATTTTTACCCCAAACAAGGCACAGTTAAACTTTGATGAAGGAGTCTACTATCGGGGACATAAGTTGCAGGGATACTATGTAGGGAGTTGAGCAGCAAGATGTCTGTCCACATTACATTTGAACTTCTGCATGTCAGTACAGTTGGAAAAGCAGGAACCCGGAAAGGCATTGCAAAATCTAGCAATTCCGGGGAAGAAACTATTAGAGCAGAAAGCTTTCTTACATCTATCTATCTATCTATCTATCTATCTATATATATATATATATATATATATATATATATATATATATATATATATACGTTTTATTTTTTATTACCATATCTTTCTGTTAATTTACATTATTGTTTCAGCTACCCGGCCGTTTTTTTGGCCGTCTGTAACTTCCTCAAACTTTTACAGAAAACTCAGGGTTTTTTTTTCTGTAAAATCTGAGGAAGCTACAGACGGCAAAAAAAAAACGGCCGGGTAGCTGAAACAATAATGTAACTTAACAGAAAGCTACGGCAATAAAAAATAAAACGCATATTTGCTCTATAACAGTATTGAGCACTTTCTTCAGTTTTTATTAATTACCATTTCCACTATATATATGTTTGTATATATATATATATATATATATATATACATACATACATACATATATAGTCTGTTTACTATACAAACCTTATAAGTTACATATGTGCATACATGTTTAAGTAGAATCTTAATTCAAGGAGACCACCTCAACAAAATGGAGCGATACTGAAAAGAGTCAAGATAACATTTGTTTTTTTATAAGATATTCAGGTGTGGAAGAAAGTGGGGTGTATACTTTATGAATGTGAGCAGTAGGGGGTTGAATTAAGAATCTACTGAAACACGTATGCACATGTGTAACCAATGTTTGTATAATAATCAGAATATATACCAGCTTTGTCCTACTTTGAGCACTCTTTAGTAACCTCACGGGTTTCATTGGATTTAACTCTAGATAACGAAATTATACAACCATTATATATATATATATATATATATATATATATATATATATATATATGCATGTAATTTTATGATTCTTTGGGCTGTGATCATAGCGTAGTATCTGTGTTAACTGTAGCAATCAGGGCCACGGGTCAAAACATTATTATTATTATTATTATTATTATTATTATTATTATTATTAATAGCTGATTTGAGTGACGACTGGTGGCTGGATCAATTATTATGATTAGAAGAATAAACAATTTAATTGGGTAAAAATAATTGGCATATATAATATAATAAATCGCAAAAGTAATGTGAAAATAGAACATAGATGTAAACATTATTTTTGGGTTTGCATAAACAAATAACTAGATTGGGGTTACATCAGGTTGGTCTGAGACACGTAATGATGTAACATAAAGAAACAGGTGATGTATGTAGATTTGGGGAGATTCTATGCAGTCGTTAGCTGAACATCAGAGAGAACGGACGACTGAAGATGACGTGGGAAGCGGGATCACTTTGGACAGCCAAGATGTAAAGAACGTGTAATCTCTGAAAATGTTGGCCAGATCATGAAAATAAATGTTCATAAATAATTCAGGTATGTGTTGTGTTATTTACCTTTGTTAAAAGAACTGTTTGAATACAACTGTTTTGATACGCCTACGTCAATCGGTTCCTGTTAGAACTGTTGCATAAATGTTAAAATATACACACTAGACGATCAACTAAATGATACGACGTATATACATACACACATTTATACGTACACGAATATATAGATTAAATATAAAATCCAACTATTCAACGTGTACGTCGTTATGGAATCTATTCACATAAACATATGCACATGCACGTTTTATAAGATATATCTCTCACCTGACTATATAACATACGTGCATATATATATATATATATATATATATATATATATATATATATATATATATATATATAAATATCCAGGGTGCCCCCCCCAAAAAAAATCAAAAGCTAAATGGAGGCCATCTAGAACATATGCTGTAGAACGGAGAAAAAAAAAGGCCAAAGACCCTAGTGTTTTAATGTGATGTTTTGAATATAATAAACTAGTTATGACGAAAATGTCATTTCACTAGGACAAAACACTAAGAAACGGGGCCTAATTAGAGTTGGGGCCCGTTTTTTGGGTCACCCAGTATATATACGTATATACATATATGTACATATATATACATATATATGCATACATATATACACATATATAAACATATATACGTATATATACGTATATACATATATATACATATGTACATATATATAAACATGTATATATATACGTGCATGTATACATAAATACACACACACACACAAACACTCCCCATATATATATATGTATATATATATATATATGTATATATATATATATATAAACATGAAAAATATAGTAAACATATCAAGATAGTAAAAGCTCTATTCGGTAAAGAATATTTCAGAGTTTTAAGTTTTATTTGTATAATGCCCGATTTTCTCCTCGTGTGACGAGAAGTATTTAGCTTCGATAGTCTGAAGTGTTTTTTCATAATCTCTTATTTTTTCAATATTTACTGATCTGATGATAAAATTACATGTAACATATATATATATATATATATATATATATATATATATATATATGTGTGTGTGGGGGGTGTATGTTTAAATGTTTAACGATTTTAAAATTTTGACTCATCTTTTACCCATGAAAATCTATTTTAACCGACTAAAGACCCATTAAAGAACGGTCAGTAAAAAGCAAAAACGATTATTGTAGTCCCCTTGTGCCGCTCTGCGACTTTTAGTTTCGGAGGACATAGAGTTTGAAATAAGGAAACAGACAAACCGTCAGACAGACAAGTTGACAGACAGAAAACAATAAACTGTTTATATATTAGATAATGGTGATAAAATAAGGACGTTTTAATTTTAAATATTTAAATAGTATCCGATTAATGTTTACCAAAAGTTTACATTGAAACTATATACCTTGATTCTGATTATTTTAGGTTGTTCCCGAGATTATTGCAATTACAATGGTAGATGCGTTATATTTGGAAGAGGACGTTTTCTTAGGAAATCCTGCCGATGTCGCAGAAACTGTTTTGGTAACCAATGCGAAACTTGTAAGTATTTTACCTAAGTAAGTATTTTACCTAAGTAAGTATTTTACCTAAGTAAGTATTTTACCTAAGTCGTATATATTACATGACTAGAAGAATCCCGATGTTTTAATATTTGGATATTAATTCTAAGATTATTTGTGTATGATCATTATAAGATATCACACGTCTAATTTATATAAATTAAATGGACATCTCAGGTTATCCAATGGCAAAATATTGATTAACGTGGATTTATCGATAAAAGACAGTACGCTAATAGACATATTTTGCGCTAAATACAGACGTTTTTGTTTTTAAAATTTAAACGTTTTTGGTTAAAAAAATAGAAGTTCTTGTTTTAAAGTATAGGCGGTTTTTGTTTTAAAATATAGACGTTTTCTGTTTTAAAATATAACAGTTTCTTTTGTCTTAAAATATGGACGTTTATTTGTTTTAAAATATAACAGTTTCTTTTGTCTTAAAATATAGACGTTTATTTGTTTTAAAATATAGACGCTTTATTTGTTTTAAAATATAGACGTTTTTTTTGTATTGAAATATATACGTTTTTTGTTTTAAAATATAAACGTTTTTTTGTTTTAAAATATAGACGTGTTTTGTTTTAAAAAATTGACATGTTTTTGTTTTAAAATATAACATTTTTTTTAAATATAGACGTTTTTGTTTCAAAATATAGACGTTTTTTGTTTTAAAATATAGACGTTTTTTTTGTTTTGAAATATAGCAGTTTTTGGTTCTAAAATATAGACGTTTTTGTTTCAAAATATAGACGTTTTTTTTGTTTCAAAATGTAGACGTTTTTTTGTTTTAAAATATAGACGTTTTTGTTTTAAAATATAGACGCGTTTTTGTTTTAAAATATAACAGTTTTTGGTTCTAAAATATAGGCGTTTTTTATGTTTCAAAATATAAACGTTTTTTTTGGTTTTAAAATATAGACGTTTTTTTTGTTTTAAAATATAGACGTTTTTTGTTTTTAAATATAGACGTTTTTGTTTTTAAATATAGGCGTTTTTCTGTTTTAAAATATAGGCGTTTTTTTGTTTTAAAATATAGACGTTTTTTTGTTTCAAAATATAAACGATTTTTTTGTTTTAAAATATGTACGTTTTTTTGTTTTAAAATGTATACGTTTTTGTTTTAAAATATAGATGTTTTTTGTTTTAAAATATAGACGTTTGTTGTTTTAAAATATAGACGTTTTTTGTTTTAAAATATAGACATTTTTTTGTTTTAAAATATAACAGTTTTTGGTTCTAAAATATGAACGTTTTTCTGTTTCAAAATATAAACGTTTTTTTGTTTTAAAATATAGACGTTTTTTGTTTTAAAATATAGACGTTTTTTGTTTTAAAATATAGACGTTTTTTGTTTTAAAATATAGGCGTTTTTATGTAAAAAGTATAAACACTTTTCTGTTTTAATAAATGGAAGTTTTTGTTTTAAAGTGTAAGCATTTTTTTAAATACAAACTTAACATAATTTATTAATTAATATTAATTTATATTATATTAATTTATATTATATTAATTTATATCGATACAAACTTTGTTGTTTTAAAATACATATAATTTTGTTTTAAAATACAGATGGTTTTTGTTTTTAAGTGCAGACGTTTTTTTATATAGGCGTTTTTTATTTCAAAATATCGACATGTTATGATCGTTAGAAGATGATTGAAACGAAACTTTTGCAAATGTTGCAAAAATTGTTTTGGGCAAATATTGCCAAAATATTGACCAACCCGATTTATTGATTTTGTGTTAAAATATTGACGTTTTTTATGTCTTAAAAGACAGACATTTTTTGGTTTTAATAAAGGCGATTTTCTGTTTTAAAATATAGGGTTTTTGTTTTAAAATTTAGACGTTTCTTTTGTTTTTAAATACAGACGTTTTTTGTCTTAAAATACATTCGTTTTTTTTTAAATACAGACTTTTGTTTTAGAATGTAGACGTTTTTATTTAAAAAGTATAGACGCTTTTCGGTTTTGATAAATAGACGTTTTCGTTTTAAAGTAGAAACGTTTTTCATTTAAAAACTCAAGATAATATGCAATATGCTTTCGAAATATTTTTTAGTAAAATTAAATTGAAACGGAACTGATGTACGAACTCTTGTAGGTTGTACTCGCGACTATTGCCAAAACAATGGTAAATGTGTTATTATTGGAAGAGGACGATTCAAGCGAAGATCTTGCAAATGCCCTAGAAAATGCTTTGGCCAATATTGCGAAACTTGTAAGTATTTAGCGAATGCTATTTTTGTTTTAAATAAAATAATTCGAACAACTGATATATTGATATTAAAACAAATATTTAGATACATCTGCCATGCGAAAAAAAAAATCTTAATTATATAAACCTATTGACAACATGAGAAAATACCTCGATTCCATTTTTTATTATGCGTCCTAATGCAATTTACCATTTCGTCACATTATACTAATTATTACACATATACACACATTATATAGATGTTGATATTTTAATCCATGCAGTATTCGTATGTATTATTATAGAATCAAGCCTCCATTGAATATCATATATTAAGAGGAATAATTTTCCCGGTAGATTACAAAATCGACTTCATGGCTTAGTGGAGGATGCCCTTTTCTCTACCCTGCAACCTCTCTCCCACAGAAGAGACGTTGCGAGCCTATCCTTGTTTTATCGTTATTTCTATGGCAGGTGCTCGTCTGAACTTCAATCTCTTGTCCCCTCTCGCTAATCTTTCACGAAAAACACCCGTCTAGCTAAATCCACTGTGAAAAATTTCCCCCACTCTATATCTGTGCCTAAATCAAAACGTGGATTCCATGAACAAAGCTTCTTTCTTAGAACTGCACGCCTGTAGAACTCTGTTCCGTCTGCCTGCTTCCCACCGGACTACAACTTGGATGTGTTCAAGTCCAACGTTAACAAATTCCTAATGAACCGCCCCCTTAAGTAAACACTTCATCAAATCTCCACACTAACGTAATGTACTTGCAATAACCCTTATCCCTGAGTTGCTTCCGGGCCTTGATAAGTGGTGACCAATGTGTAAAAAAAAAAAAAGAAAAAAAGAATATTTTGCCAAAAAAAGTAAAAAATAATAATGATAATGTCGTTCATCAATTTCCGTCTGTGTTTGTTTACAATATCACGTCAGCTGATATTTGGGGTTGACAATCTTAAAAAATAATCTTTATTCTCTTATAGATAAAAGAGAACAGTTTTTATAGGGAAATATTTTACGTTACACCGGTCAAAGTTGCACCGGTGTAACGTAAAATATTCCCTGTAAAATTACATTTTATTTATAAGAAGAGAAAGACTGATTGTAAGATCGGAGTTTGTCGATTTTCGATACTTATCGGATGGATTTCTGAATAAAACATATCTAAGAAGACTTCCAGAAATATAAATTACCTTTTTTTTTCTTTTTTTTTACATGGGTGTCACCACTTATCAAGGCCCAGAGGCCACTCAAGGATAAGGGTTAATAGGTATACATTAGTCATCGTGATTTTAGCATAGTAAACAGTGGGAATTTTGTAACTTGGATTATTTAGGGGGACGATTCAATTAGAACTTGTTCACATTGGACTTTTTCTTTTTTTTTTTCATAGGTATCAACACATTATCAAGGCCAAGAGGCCAGTCAAGGATAAGGGTTAAAGAGTGTACAGTAGAAAATGGACAATATAATAAACATTAGTAATGAAAATTTGTTAAATTTGATAACTTATATGGAACGGCTCATCAAGAACTTATTTACGTTAGACTTGAAGACAACCATATTGTAATCAGCCGGAAAGCAGGAAAACGGAAAAACCTTTGTGTGAAATTTGCAAAAGATAGGCTCAGCCTTTTCAGAACTTATGAGGAAGAAACTCATACACAAAGTAACTTTTATATAATAGTAGGATGAATTGGATCCATCATTAGTCACCAAATAAGTAAGATTTTCTGATGAAACAGACATGTAGGTATTTATGAATGATAACTACAGTACAGAAAAACCGTAACGGCGAAAAAATAGTATGAACAAACTAATCGAAGAGAAGAATTTAAGTGAATGTTTCCTTGGTGTCTGTCTGTCTACGTCTCTCAATTCTCACTATTAAGGTTAAGTAAAAAAGTAACACGTTAAGTATTAATTAGTTCATTGTGTTGGATTAAAAAAAATCTAATTTTATTCAAAAGACATTAGATATATCGAATCAGTAAATGTGTGACTCACTACTAAATATTATTACAAAACATACCTAGGGTGGTATATGTTCTATATTTGCTTATTTGGTATGCGAATGAGTTTTGTAAAAAAAATAAATAGATCACCTACTATCTTCTATGTTTTAAAATTTTTGTCCGTGTTTTCTTTCACCATTCCGGCTTTTCTGCATTGCCCACATGTGATTTCAATTTCTTGTTAGAGCCGTTCAAGCTAAGACCATAATTTTGAGACATTTTCTAAAAATCATGTGATTCATTTTAATCAAAATTGAACAAGTTAGAAAAGCATTTCATCCAAGGCATGAAAATTGTTAAACAAAATGTTTTTTACTATAGGCTTTAAAAATAAAGGTACAAGATTCAATTTGAAATTTATTTATCTTCAAAGTGTACTTTTATACATTTTACAAAGTAAGGTATGCAAATTTAATACCTTACTTTGTAAAATGTATAAAAGTGCACTTTGAAGATAAATAAATTTCAAATTGAATCTTGTACCTTTATTTTTAAAACCTATAGGAAAAACATTTTGTTTAACAATTTTCATGCCTTGGATGAAATGCTTTTCTAACTTGTATCGTATCTTTTTAAGGTTATATTTTATTTAATTTATTAATTTGATTAAAAAAAAGATGAATGTGATTTTTTATGTATTTATAAAAAGTCTCCTACTCTCTATTTCAGATTGTATTTCTCCTCACACCACAACTCATTTTTGCAACCCCCTCTTTGTATTATTACAGGTCTGAATATTCTCTCTGATTCAGTTTGTAATTCTCCTCACTCCACAGCTCTTTTTTGCAACTCTCTCTTTGTCATACATGTCTGAATAATAAGAAAATCTGAATTTTTTTAACAAAAACTTTAAAATAACTTTTTTAGATTAAATTTTTTTTAACTTCTTTTAGAATAGAAAATCTTTACAATTTAATAAGGGGGATATTTCATATATGTTTCATCAAAAATATTCAGTAGATAACGAAAAAAAATAGAGATGAAAATATCAAAAGGAGTGTAAAAATGGTTACGTTCAATAGTAGTCCTCGCTATCGAGGGACTTTGTTATTGTTATTCTATTATTATTATTATTATTATTATTATTATTATTATTATTATTATTATTATTATTATTTAAAACATTTTGTGCCCTGTGCTTTCGCGCGAAGACTAGTAAAGATAAATAATTATTTATTGTATATTAGTTTATGTTTTGAATTCTTGGAGATAAGGCTTCTTTATTTGATTATTTATTTTTTTGTTTACTTTTTTTACATAGGCATCACCACATTATCAAGGCCAAGAGGCAACTCAAGGATAAGGGTTAAAGAGTGTACAGTAGAAATTGGATAATATAGTAACCATTAGTAATGAAAATTTGGTAAATTTGATAACTTATATGGAACGGCTCATCAAGAACTTATTTACGTTAGACTTGAACACAACCATATTGTAGTCAGCCGGAAAGCAGGAAAACGGAAGACAATTCCACAGGCGTGCAGTTCTAAGAAAGAAGCTTTGCTCATGGAATCTACGTTTAGGTTTAGGCACAGATAAAGAGTGGGGGGAATTATTGATAGTGTTTACAGCTAGACGAGTGTTTCTTGTGAAAGTTTGGCGAGGGGGGACCATAGATTGAAGCTCAGTCGAACACTTTCCATGAAAATAACTATACATCAGAGACAAACTCGCAACATCTCTTCTGTGAGATAGAGGTTGCAAGGAAGAGAAAAGGACATCTCCTACGAGGCTACGAAGTCTATTTTGAACTCTATCAAGGCAGGCCAAGTCCTTTCTAGCAGTTCTTGCCCAGATGTGGCAACAGTATTCCATCCTTGGACGTACCTGGCTCTTATATAGATAGAGAATAGCATCAGCAGTGAGATATCTACCGGATCGATAGAAAGATCCCACCATTTTTCCAGCGGCCTTGGCAACAGATTTGATGTACGTGTTCCATTTAAGATCAGGAGTAATGGTCAAACCAAGAAGCTTGTCAAAACTTGAGGCCTCCTGAAGACGAGAGACATTCATTTCAATTGATGCCAGATGTGGATCAGAATGTTGATGATGTAAAGAGAGAAGCTTGGTTTTAGATGCATTAAAAGTAACCATCCACTCCTTACCCCATTGTACTACGTGCTCAAGATCAGAGGAGAGAGAATTGGAGAGAACTTGGTCGTTTACTGTCTTAGATGTGCTACCATAAATGGTAGTGTCGTCAGCATAGATGTCTACAAATGATATAAGGATGTGATTTGGAAGATCATTAATGTAGATCAGGAAAAGAGTTGGGCCCAGGATGTTATCCTCATCTTAATAGTTGTTGCTTTTCATCACGTTTCAGCCAAATTATCCTCTAGCCTTCGTCAGGAGGTTAACTACTACACAATATCATCTGTAAAATATCTGCAATAGAGAAAAAATCATTAATGTTAAAATGACAAAGCTTATCAACTCTTCAGTGACTTTTTTGACACCCTGTATTTCTGAATAACACTAATATTACATCATTCTATTTATTATGTACGTCGGAGGGAGTCGAGATAATATAAAACTTTGCTCTACTCGGCGTTGTTAGGGCGAAATAAATGGAAATTGAACTTATGTATTGCTTCTGTATTATGTTCTTAAATAAAATGTTACATTTTGGACTCCCGGAAAACACTGGATGAACAAATCGAATGAGAAGGCAAGGTCTTGTGAGATGTTAAAATCTTCGTGAACATAGTAATATTCAATGAAGAAAAATGTGTATCCATTTTTAGGGACTGTTATCCTCATCTTTATAGTTGGTGTTTTACCACGTTTCGGCCAACTTATCCTCTGGCGTTTTGCATGAAATTAATCTTGACGAGAAAAGAATGCTAAGTATCTTAACCGTATCCACAGTAATTATTACTTTCCAAAGATGTTGTTTTCGCACAAAGTTTTGGCCGACTAATCCCCTAGTCTGCTTTGAGAAAGATTGAAACAGATATCTTCAGACAATGCTCACTTAGAACCATGTAAAATCAATGCTTCTAACCACTGTACCATTCGCTCCGAAACGTGGGGAAACAACCACCATTATTAGGGTGAGGATAATAGTTCGCAAAAAAATAAATAATGAATACTCAAATTATATGTTGGTTTTAATCTTGGTAATATTAATTGTTCTGTTTGCTGAAGTAGATTGCAAGTGGTGTTAGAAATATTCTATTTTCGTAAAAACAAAATTAGATAACGCTTATTAAATGCTTATCATTACGTGTATAAGTCATTATAACAATGCAAAAATATTTAGTAATATTAATTGATCTATAATAATCAATAATGCAACCGATACGCATCTTTTGTTATTGAAATGTGGATACTTTTATTTTCAACAAGAAGACAGTTGTATTTTTTATTTACAAAGAAGTCACCACTTATCAAGGCCCGGATTCCACTCGAGGATAAGGGTTAAAGAGTGTACAGTAGAAAAATGGGACAATAACGAAGTAATCGTTCGTAGTGTCGATTTGATAAATTAGATGACTTAAGGGGACAGCTCATCAATAACTTGTTTACGTTTGGTTTGAAGACGAGCATATTGTAGTCAGCTTTTAAGCAGGGAAACGAAAGAGAGTTCTACAGGTGTTTCACAGTTCTAAGAAAGAAGCTTTGTTCGTCGAATCTACGTTTAGGTTTATGCACAGATAAAGAGTGGGGGAAATTATTGATTGTGGTTTCAGTTAACGAGTATTTTTCGTGAAAGTCTGCCGAGAGAGGACACTAGATTGGAGCTCATGATCGTTTATGTTTGTAATTCTACTCACTCCACAACTCTTTTTTGCAACTCTCTCTTTGTCATACATGTCTGAATTATAATAAAATCTGAATTTTTTTTAACAAACTCATCAATAACTTGTATTGTAGTCAGCTTTTAAGCAGGGAAACGAAAGAGAGTTCCACAGGTGTACAGTTCTAAGAAAGAAGCTTTGTTCATCGAATCTACGTTTAGGTTTAGGCACAGATAAAGAGTGAGGGAAATTATTGATTGTGGTTTCAGCTAGATGAGTGTTTTTCGTGAAAGTCTGCCGAGAGAGGACAATAGATTGGAACTCATATATTTTAATATCAAACTAGACGAAAGCATGATCGTTTATGTTAACCTGTTGCTCTGTAAATGTGCTCTCTTAGCATTGAATGGTCAAGAAAACAAATCAAAGAATGAAAGTATTTCCACACATACATTGTGAAGAGTTTTATGCGCGTTGATCCTTCTTTCATGATTGTTGTCGTTCATAATTAGCGGTGATTCTCACGTAATTGTTGATCTGTTTAGTTGAAGACAAATCGCAAAGGTTTTATTTAAAGAGAGAGAGGGAGAGAGAGAGAGAGGGGGGGGAGTTGTCTATGACAGAAGAGACCAATATCTTATTAACTAATTACCTGAAAACATTACTATTAAACACTCGACTAGCTTCAACCACTATCAACATTTTCCCACACTCTCTATATGTGCCCTAATCTTAATCTAGATTCCATGAACAAAGCCTCTTTCCTAGAACTGTCTGTTTGTAGATCACTGTTCCAATGGTTGTTTCCCGGTCGACTACAATATTGTAGTGTTCAAGTTTAATGCAAACAAGTTCTTGTTGAACCGTTAAATCGGTACTCCTGCAGTATTTTACCCACCGATTTCACGATCTTAGCCGAGCGTTGACGAACGCTTTTGGCGTTAACGCCGACGAAAGCCGAGAATTCGGAGCTACGCCGACGGTGCAAGAACGCTAAAAGTATGTGAATAGCAACAACATTACAAGGAAAAGATATTACACACACACACACAACAAAATGGATAAAATTAATACAGAAAAATTTGGATAAAATAAATCACAAACACTTACCGTAAGTTTTTTTAAAGTAAAATAAATTTATTTTGTTGAATATTTATTTTTTTTTTTTTGGTTCATTTTGTTTTCCGATAGCTTTTTTTGGGGGGGGGCGGGGTAAGCAACAGTAATAAACACTTCAATGCTTTTTTTTCTTAAATAATCAAATTCTATCATTAAATTTTCTTAAACAATCAAATTCTACCCAACTTATTAACGATTACTACACTGCCGCCTTACATTCATTAACCCTTATCCGCGAGTGGCTTTCGGGCCTTGCTAAATAATTGCTCTATAGTAACTAAAAATTATTTCTAAACTTGTTTTTCTAGCCTTTTTTCTATGATGAGAACTGAGAGAGGCAGACGAGCAGACGGAGTTAATAGTTGCTTAGATTATCTTCGCATTCTCGGATCCATCTCGCCTATATTGACGAATACTGTGTTTTAAAATCCTTTTATTTTTTTACCCCCAACGGCGTGATGCTATCAGCTTCTCATATTATCATATCGTCTACCCAGCATTTTCAGCGCGTTTTTTCTAGGGAGTAAACATTTAACCTCCGCTTCAAACACGTCACCTGCAACTGTGTTCCGTTGTTGGACGTATAAAGTCTATATATGTGTAAGTCGCTGTATATAAAGTGCGTTTGGTATATAGTGACGTTTCTTTAAATCGTCCAGTGTTCATTAATCCTGGTGTGTGTGTGTGTGTGTGTGTGTGTGTGTGTGTGTGTGTGACATGCGTTACAGAACATTTACAATACGGATGAGACAAAAGTGGACAGCACACAGTAAAGAAATCATGCCTTTATTCATCCGGGTCTTGGTTGATGAATCTGTCAAAGGCTGAAATGAACATTTCTTCCAAAGAAACGGCTAAGAGTTTTCGATTATATTTTACACAGCTTATATTTTCACTATTTTCTTTGTTGGACCATTGCACGCTTGTCTTACGTTCTGTCTCTTACACTCTCTTCGACCGTTCAGCCTTCTCTCTGGCTCTGTTTCTTTTTAACGCCTAACTTTCCTTGTATATATGTAACTACTAGCATTTCAGCCGGCGTTGCTCGGGTGGTTGGAGGTGTATGTTGAGCAAAAAAAAAAAAAAGAAGAAAAGCGGTAATTTTTTAAAACTTTAACCCCTATTATGACCCATTAACATTCATTGTTTTGGACTCAAATCAAATTATTAAGATAGATCCGTCCAAAGAACCTATATCTAAAATTGGAAGTGTTTAGACCACAAATTGTCGGAGAAGTTTGGTAGAGTTCTCAAAAGGTCAAATCGTTGAACTTCGACCCCTAAACAGCACAATTTCTGACCGAAAACGAATTACAAAGATTTTCCCAAATCTCAGTCCCCTGTATATCAAATTTCGAGTCTGTAGACTGAAAATTGACAGAGTTATTGCGTAAGGAAATCTGCACAGACACAAACACAAAGACAGACATTTTCACTTTTTTAGATATATAGACTAGCATGGGTGCCCGGCGTTGCCCGGGTGTTTCTTGGTGTATGCTGAGCAAAAAGAAAAAAAAAACGGGCAAATTTTTAAACTTTGATCCCTATTATTACCCCTTAACATTTATTGTTTTGGACTCAAATTGAGTTATTAAGTTAGATCCATGTCCAAGGAACCTATATCTAAAATTTCAAGTGTTAAGACCCAAAATTGTCGGAGGAGTTTGGTAGAGTTCTCAAATGTCAAATCGTTGAACTTTAACACCTTACTAGCTAAATTTCTGGCCGAAAATCAATCACATCGATTTTCCTAAATCTCAGTACCCTGTATGTCAAATTTTGAATCTGTAGACTAAAAATTGACAGAGTTATTGCGTAGGGAAATGTACACAGACACGCACACAAAGACAGACAGGCACTTTCACTTTTATAGGTATATAGATTCCTTGCTATGCCGTAATTCAACTCATATCTTTTAACATGTAACTTTTTGAATTACATTTTACCATCTGTTTAAAACATTTCTGTTTATCCCCTCATTCTTTCCTTGATTGTTTTAAGTTAACTAAAATATTTTACTAAACATTTCAATACCGTTCTCTCTGCATGCCTTTTTCTACAGTTAAAAAACAATAATGTTCTAAATCGAGTATCAGAAAGGCCATTCGATGTTGCTCCGGCATAAGCTGGATATATACTTGTCTGCTGCAAGGTTATCCTGACATGTACTAATTTGACCCGTACATAAATTCATACTAGTTACCTCAATCTTTACTTACTAGCATAGGGTTCCAATATATAAGACAGTATGTAAACTGTTTTCAGAACATTTTTAAAAACATCAACATGAAATTAAGAACCAGTATACGAACTCTTGTAGGTTGTTCCCGGTCGTTTTGCAACAATAATGGAAGATGCGCAATTATTGGCAGAGGACGTTTCAGGCGAAGAGTTTGCAGATGTTTCAGAGGTTATTTTGGAAAACATTGCCAGTTTTGTAAGTATTTAGATTTTGGATCATATCTATCAAATTTTCGCTGGAATTCTATCAAGTTGACAAGAAAATTCTTGCGATTTTTTACTTTTAAATTCAGATGAACATATCCCGGCTCAAACAAAAAATATTGATCGAAATAAGCACCATTAGAATTAACAAACTTTTGCAACGCAAATCTAGTGTATTAATGCCAGTAACGTAATAAATCTAAAAAAAAAGTTGTCGAGATGCTTGGAAAAGATGTAGTCAGTAGGCGAGAGGTGTAGAGAGCATGGTGGATGAGAAAGAATTTCATAGCCCAATTCGTTCAACTTATGCAAGGCCGGTTTAGCAACGGGCGGTCGGGCATCGTCGTGAAGGAGAATTGGACCTTTTCTGTTAATTATGCGAGGTGTTCTTGTCGAAACTTATGATACATTTCATTCATTTGGTGATAGTACTTCTGTGTCGTAATGGTTTCGCCTGCATTCAAAAATTGTAAATGATGAGACCGGTCACTAAACAGTCAGCATAACCTTCGTTTAGTATAATTCTAGCTTCGGGAAGTGTCGTGGAATTTTATCCGCATCTAACCACTGAGCTGAGCGTCGCCGGTTGTCGTAAAGAACCCACTTTTAATCGCAAGTCATAACCCGGTCGAGAAACGGGTCGTTACTGTTGCGTAAAAGAAGGAAATATGACACTTCATAACGGCGTTTCTTATGGTTGTTGTTTAATTCGTGAGACATTTATTTATTAAGTTTGTTTGTCTTTTCAATCTATCTCAAGTGGTTGGAAATCAGTGCATACGTTATGTCTAATTCAGAAGCAAGTTCTCGAACAGGCTCTTTAATTAATCGTTGTCAACATCCGATCACCGAGCACTACGTTCAACATCTTCAAGACTCTCATCGCTGCCATGAAATTTCTTAAACTACCATTGTTCTGTGCGTTAAATAGTGATTCATAGGTCAAACGCTTCCTTGATATCACGAGCTGTTTCATCAGGCTTTCGGCCTAGCTTGAATTGAAATAAGAAAATTGAGTGAATTTGCTTTCTTTCATCTTGTATCCAACGTTCTGAAAAGATGAAAAGATGAAAAGATGCCATAATTGTTTTAAAAGGATTGTAATTCAAACGATTAGATAAAGTGAAAAACGTTCTTTAAAATGATATGTGAAGTAAAGTTATATGAAAACTTATTTGATAATGAAAATTTCCGCATGCCATTTCTTCTCAATGTAATAATATATATATATATATATATATATATATATATATATATATATATATATATATATATTAAGTAATGTGATCTATAATTTAAAAGTTTTAAAATTATAAATTATAGATCACATTACTTAATATTGAATTAGCTCTAGGACATTTAACTATCGAGCTTATTATATATCTAAATTACAACGAGCATTTCCTGTATTTAATTAAACTAGTAATTTCACTATTACATTAAAATACACTTAGCTCTTTAGACTATTATTCTAATCCCCTTTAAATTATATATATATATATATATTTATATATATATATATATATATATATATATATTATAAGGTAAAATTAAAGCCAAGAACAATGCGAGATTTTTTTATTTTTTTTTTATATAGAGTAAAACTCTTAACAACAGTAATTTTTTTTTCTGTTGTATCCAATGGTGTTATAGATCTCAATATATTTCAGACTTATTAGTCCTTTTTCAAGAGAAGGCAGCGGAAGAGTGTTCTTCATGAGTGCAAACTTTGTCTGGCCGAGACTGATGGGTATAAGTAGGTTGTCGTTTGCTTGAAGCATTGTTGAAGAAAATTATAAGGTAAAATTAAAGCCAAGAACAATGCGAGATTTTTTTTTTATATAGAGTAAAACTCTAAACGACAATAATTTTTTTTTCTGTTGTATCCAATGGTGTTATAGATCTCAATATATTTCAGACTTATTAGTCCTTTTTCAAGAGAAGACAGCGGAAGAGTGTTCTTCATGAGTGCAAACTTTGTCTGGCCGAGACTGATGGGTATAAGTAGGTTGTCGTTTGCTTGAAGCATTGTTATATATATATATATATATATATATATATATATATATATATATATATATATACGTTTTATTTTTAATTACTGTATATTTCTGTTAAGTTACATTATTGTTTCAGCTACCCGGCTGTTTTTTTTTTTGCCGTCTGTAGCTTCCTCAGACTTTTACAGAAATTTTCGCGAACATTTCTGTAAAAGTCTGAGGAAGCTACAGACGGCAAAAAAAACCAGCCGGGTAGCTGAAACAATAATGTAACTTAACGGAAAGATACGGTAATAAAAAATAAAACGCATATTTGCTCTACAACAGTATTGAGCACTTTCTTCAGTTTTTATTAATTACCATCTCCACTATATATATATATACATATATATATATATATATATATATATATATATATAAATATATTATCACAATTTCACCCCAAACAAGACACATTGCCACTTTGATGTAGGGGGCTACTATCTAGGATATAAGCTAGAGGGGTACTATGTGGGGAGTTTGGCAGCAAGATGTCGGTTCACGTTACACTTGAATTTCTCCATGTCTGACCAGCTGGGGAAGCAGGAACCCGAAAGGGAATTCCAAAGTCCAGCGTTTCTGGGGAATAAACTACTGGAGTAGAAAGCTCTCTTACATCTAGGGATCTCAACTGTGAAAGGGTGGGATTTTGCTGCTTATCCGGTTTGCCGGAGGTATTTACGTCGAGGGTGTACCAGTGTTTGCAGTTCATCTGAGCATTCACCATTAAAATACTTGCAGAACAGGCAGAGGGATGATACATATCGTCGATGACAGTACATGTTGGCGCAGAGGCTGAAGCTTAGATGACAGTTCAGGACATATTCGGTTGGCGACTCTATTTTAACATTGTCTAGAAGTGAGACTAATTGCAGATGCACCAGCCAAAATATGACAACAATACTCCATACATGGGCGAATGGTGGCCTTATAGAGGTACAGGATACTTTCGGGCGTTAGTAGCTTTCTAGCACGGTAGAGAGAAGCTACCTTTTTGGCAGAGGTTGGAACTTAGCTGACAGTTTAAGACTTATCAGGTTGGCGACTTTCTTTTGAACCCTGTCCAGGAGCGAGAGACTAGTAGCAGATGCACAAGCCCAAATGTGACAACATTACTCTATACATAACGAATGGTGGCCTTATAGAGATACAGGATACTTTCAGACGTAAATAGCTGTCTAGCCTGGTAAAGAGAGCCCATCTATAAATTAAAAGAAAATTATAAAAATAATCAATAGTTAAAACAAATTACAAGAAAATATATGGTACTTGTGGTGATCTTTTAAAACAACACATTTCAGGTGAAATAGTATTGCCTACATTTTGGGCCCTGTCGATGGGGCATTAGAATACGCCGACTGCCCCCTTGCAGAGGGTAAAAGTCCCTCAATGGGGGTCCTGGATATGACCTTAAACTATACCCAGTGGTGAGGCCCCAGCTTGTGGGCTTTGGGGAGTGTGGAGCCACCCTTTAATTACCATTACCCCCAGGTCCACTCTGACCCGGAGTGGTAGTACCTGTTAGGGTTCCAACTATGGGTTAAATAGAAACCGACGTGAAAACAACAAATATATTCTATTTAAAAAAGATTTTCTTCAAAATCTTTGGAGTCGGCATTAAATAACCCGAAAAGGGTTGATATGCCGTAAAACAAAAACAACCAACCAACCAACCAACCAACAAAAAGCCTAAATTTCGTCGCACTTTCAAGAATTAGTTAAAATTTCTATATCTATATTATAAATTGTTAAATGATACGTAAATTAAAGTTTTAAATTGAAAGAAAATTTACATAACGTTAAATACACGGAGATAATTTTTATAATCCCATCCATGTTTCCGCTCAGTCTCGAAAGACAAAGAATACCCCCTGTAGGGGCAGTTGCGCGTGCAAATGTGAGGCAAGGGTCGCGCAATCCCTAACCACACCTCTCATAAATCGGCACTGTTTGAGTCCAGTGGCAAGGAGAAGACCAGAACGACTGGAAACAATGCCGAGATAAGCGGAGCGCACATACAGTACCTAAAAGTCCCAAATGGTTACCCATTTAGTACTGACCAGGTTAAACGTTGCTTAACTTCGGTGATCACAACGGGAATCGGTGTGTCGACGTGATTATGCCGTATATTTTTATAATAGATTCTATTTAAATTCCATTATGACGTATTACTTTTTAAAGTTTATAAAATTGTACTTTGAAAATTGATGAATTTCAAATTAAATATTGTGCCTTTATGTATAAAGTATATATAATATAATATATATATATATTATATATAAAGTATATATAATATAATATATATATATATGTTATGTATAAAGTATATATAATATATAATATATAATATATATATTATGTATAAAGTATATATAATATATAATATATATATTATGTATAAAGTATATATAAAGAAAACGTTTTGTTTAACAATTTTATTTCTCTATTTTGTTTATGATTGTGTGCGTCGATGGTTGTGTAACTATTTATTATATGTGCATTTTGATATCGAATAATTTGTGGTTGATATGTATCGTTTATTACAGTTCTATATTTAATCTGAGAGTGCATAGATATAAATCGATATATTATTTTTATTGGTTCTCAATCAGCTTTCATTTTGTGTCCTTAAAGGCTGAATAGGTCTGTCATGTAAAATTTGATATAAAAAAAAACAAAAGAAAATTCAAATAAAAATAAGAATCATTTCCATTTGCCTTTATTTAACTTAAGATTTTCAACTAATTTTAATCAATTACTTAAATGTCGTTCTTTTTTATCTTTTTGATATTCCAGCTAGGACAACTACGACAGTTCAACCATGCAAAACAACATCTAAAACAACAACGCCAACCTGCAAAACTACCCCAACAACTACCCTTACACCAACCATCCCTACAACAACAACAACAACAACTACATGCAAACCTCCCACTACTACCACTATTCCTACGACAACTATCCCTACAACTATTTCTACAACAACTACAACTACATGTAAACCTCCCACTCCTACAACTATTCCTACAACAACTACATGCAAACCTACCATTCCTACAACTATTCCTACAACTATCCTTACATCAACTGTCCCTACAACAATTCCTACAACAACAGTCCCTACAACAATTCCTACAACAACTACATGCAAACCTACCATTCCTACAACTATTCCTACAACTATCCTTACATCAACTGTCCCTACAACAATTCCTACAACAACAGTCCCTACAACAATTCCTACATCAACTATCCCAACAACTATTCCTACAACTACTACATGCAAACCTACTATTCCTACAACTATTCCTACAACTATCCTTACATCAACTGTCCCTACAACAATTCCTACAACAACAGTCCCTACAACAATTCCTACATCAACTATCCCAACAACTATTCCTACAACAACTACATGTAAACCTCCCATTCCTACAACTATTCCTACAACTATTCCTACAACTATCCTTACATCAACTGTCCCTACAACAATTCCTACAACAACAGTCCCTACAACAATTCCTACATCAACTATCCCAACAACTATTCCTACAACAACTACATGTAAACCTCCCATTCCTACAACTATCCTTACATCAACTGTCCCTACAACAATTCCTACAACAACAGTCCCTACAACTATTCCTACAACAACTACATGCAAACCTACCATTCCTACAACTATTCCTACAACTATCCTTACATCAACTGTCCCTACAACAATTCCTACAACAACAGTCCCTACAACAATTCCTACATCAACTATCCCAACAACTATTCCTACAACTACTACATGCAAACCTACTATTCCTACAACTATTCCTACAACTATCCTTACATCAACTGTCCCTACAACAATTCCTACAACAACAGTCCCTACAACAATTCCTACATCAACTATCCCAACAACTATTCCTACAACAACTACATGCAAACCTACCATTCCTACAACTATTCCTACAACTATCCTTACATCAACTGTCCCTACAACAATTCCTACAACAACAGTCCCTACAACAATTCCTACATCAACTATCCCAACAACTATTCCTACAACAACTACATGCAAACCTACCATTCCTACAACTATTCCTACAACTATCCTTACATCAACTGTCCCTACAACAATTCCTACAACAACAGTCCCTACAACAATTCCTACATCAACTATTCCAACAACTATTCCTACAACAACTACATGCAAACCTACCATTCCTACAACTATTCCTACAACTATCCTTACATCAACTATCCCTACAACAATTCCTACAACAACAGTCCCTACAACAATTCCTACATCAACTATTCCAACAACTATTCCTACAACAACTACATGCAAACCTACCATTCCTACAACTATTCCTACAACTATCCTTACATCAACTGTCCCTACAACAATTCCTACAACAACAGTCCCTACAACAATTCCTACATCAACTATCCCAACAACTATCCCTACAACAACTACATGTAAACCTCCCATTCCTACAACTATCCTTACATCAACTGTCCCTACAACAATTCCTACAAAAACAGTCCCTACAACAATTCCTACATCAACTATCCCAACAACTATTCCTACAACAACCACATGCAAACCTACCATTCCTACAACTATTCCTCCAACTCTCCCTACAACTACTTCAACAACAACTGTCCCTACAACAACAACAACTACATGTAAACCACCTACTACTAAAACTATTCCTACAACAACAACTACATGCAAACCTCCAACTCCTACAACAACTATCCCGTCAACAACAACTACATCCAAACCACCTACTACTAAAACTATTCCTACATCAACAACATGCAAACCTCCCACCCCTACAACTACCCCTACAACAACAACAACTACATGCAAGCCTCCTACTACTACAACTATTCCTACTACAACTACACCAACGATCCTAACTACCCCTACAACAAAATGCCCCTTGTTGACAACGAAGTTACCAGGTATTTTTTATTTTATATAATTCTATCATGCTTGATATGTCTGTGTATCTGAAGCGTTTATATTAACATAATTTTTTGTTTTTTATTACACAGATATCACCACTTATCAAGGCCCGGAGGCAACTCGAGCATGAGGGTTAATGGGTATACATTAGTCTATGTGATTAGAGCGTAGTAAATATGAGTAGTGGGAATTTTGTGAATTGGATTACTTAGGGAGAGGGTTCATCAAAAACTTGTTTACGTTGGACTTGAAGACAATCAGATTGTAGTCAGTTGGAAAGCAGTCAAACGGAAGAAGTTCCACAGGTGTGGAGTTCTAAGAAAGAAGCTTTGTTCATGGAATCTACATTTAGGTTTAGGCACAGATAAAGAGTGTAGGAAATTATTGATAGTGGTTTTAGCTAGACGAGTGTTTTTCGTGAAAGATTGGCGAGACGGGGGCAATAGATTGAAGCTCAGATAAGCACTTGCCATGGAAATGACGATAAAGCAGAGACAGGCTCGCCACGTCTCTTCTATGGGAAAGAGGTTGCACGGAAGAGAAAAGGGCGTCCCTCACTAAGTTACGGAGTGTATTTTGAACTCTGTCAAGGCCGGATAAGCTGCTGCCAGCAGCTCCTGCCCAGATGAATCCATCGTTTGTCGTACCTGGCTTTTATATAGGAAGAGAATTTAAACAAATTGTGTACATTACGTTTATATGCCTAGCAATGCAATGGGAATCTTATTTTGTTAATAAATCGCCAGATAAAAAATACTCTTTGAAACATCAGCATTAAAATCAATGAAAATGTTATTTAAAACGTACGTTTGATAGCAACAATGATAATTGATATCCTATCATTCAAATGATAATTGACATCCTACCATTCAAATGATAATTGATATCCTATCATTCAAATGATAATTGATATCCTACCATTCAAATGATAATTGATATCCTATCATTCAAATGATAATTGATAATCATATCATTCAAATGATAATTGATATCCTACCATTCAAATGATAATTGATATCCTATCATTCAAATGATAATTGATGTCCTACCATTCAAATGATAATTGATATCCTACCATTCAAATGATAATTGATATCCTACCATTCAAATAATAATTGGTATCCTACCATTTAAATGATAATTGATATCCTATCATTCAAATGATAATTGATATCATATCATTCAAATGATAATTGATATCCTATCATTCAAATGATAATTGATATCATATCATTCAAATGATAATTGATATCCTATCATTCAAATGATAATTGATATCATATCATTCAAATGATTATTGATATCCTATCATGCAAATGATAATTGATATCCTACCATTCAAATGATAATTGATATCCTACCATTCAAATGATAATGTATATCCTATCATTCAAATGATAATTGATATCCTATCATTCATATGATAATTGATATCCTATCATTCAAATGATAATTGATATCCTATCATTCAAATGATAATTGATATCCTATCATTCAAGTGATTATTGATATCCTACCATTCAAATGATAATTGATATCCTATCATTCAAATGATAATTGATATCCTATCATTCAAATGATAATTGATATCCTACCATTCAAATGATAATTGATATCCTACCATTCAAATGATAATTGATATCCTACCATTACAATGATAATTGATATCCTATCATTCAAATGATAATTGATATCCTATCATTCAAATGATAATTGATATCCTACCATTCAAATAATAATTGATATCCTATCATTCAAATGATAATTGATAATCATATCATTCAAATGATAATTGATGTCCTATCATTCAAATGATAATTGATATCCTATCATTCAAATGATAATTGATATCCTATCATTCAAATGATAATTTATATCCTACCATTCAAATGATAATTGATATCCTATCATTCAAATGGTAATTGATATCCTATCATTCAAATGATAATTGATATCCTATCATTCAAATGATAATTGATATCCTACCATTCAAATGATAATTGATATCCTATCATTCAAATGATAATTGATATAATATCATTCAGATGATAATTGATATCCTATCATTCAAATGATAATTGATATCCTACCATTCAAATGATAATTTATATCCTACCATTCAAATGATAATTGATATCCTATCATTCAAATTATAATTGATATCCTATCATTCAAATGATAATTGATATCCTACCATTCAAATGATAATTGATATCCTATCATTCAAATGATAATTGATATCCTTCCATTCAAATGATAATTGATATCCTATCATTCAAATGATAATTGGTATCCTATCATTCAAATGATAATTGATATCCTATCATTCAAATGATAATTGATATCCCATCATTCAAATGATAATTGATATCCTATCATTCAAATGATTATTGATATCCTATCATTCAAATTCTACTTGCATGGTACTTTATACAGGTTCGTCCTCACATCTAAAACCACGAGTTTCTGTTTTATTTTATTTTTTTCAGTTTTACGTTTACCGAGGTTTTTAAAAAAGTCAAGGGGCCTTTTTCTGAGACTATCTTGACTTCTGTGACAAATATATAAATATTCAGAGATTCTATTACCGTTCCCTTTTGCCTCTTAGACGTTTTGTTTGTAAAGAAGTCAAGACTATTAATTTTCCGCAAACGTTGTGTTTGTATATCGGGGAGATATAACGGAAGATAAGACATTTATATAACGGAACATGATACACAGCGACGGCGATAATGAAAATTCTTGTTGAGGTCGTTATTTGTAGTAGAAAAGATATAGATGTGAGAGTGGATCGACTTTTTAACACAGAGGGAGATACATTATTTATGGTGGGAACAGACAGTTGACTCTTTTAGAAGATGTTTCATATAATGTTCACTCTACAAAGACGAATCACAAAAACACATTAGCTTTCAGGTTGATAACAAGACAAAGACTTACAAATTATATGGCAACATTCATTCCAGCTAGTTATGATGATGACGATCAGGTATTCGAATGCCTTTCAAAATTACATTTTCTTGCTTCCCTGTCTGGTCGATTCCAAAGAGGTCAAGTTAATCCAACACTCCTCTTTCCCGAGTCTTCTACTTGCGACTCCCAGCTGTGTCTCATCTCTCTGACTAATCTCGAACCCTCTTAACCGAATATATTGAAACTATCTTTCTTTACGACGTTAATACATGCTCAGACATGTTGATATTTTTTCAAACCCTATTAACCGAATATATTGAATCTTTCTTTCTTTGTGACGCCAATACATGCTCAGACATGTGAATATTTTTCACGTGGGTTTTACATATTACATATGTCTTCAACATGCTTTTTAGCAACACAAAGAATATTCCTAAATTGAATTGTTTATTCTCCTGTGATACTATGAAGGTGACCCATGAGTCACTAAGCGCTGAAGGAGAACAATAGATAGGAAGTAGCAATCAGTGAATCTTTAGGTATTTATAGATCAAGCCTGCAGATTTTAAAATGACAATCGAAACCTACAGAACAGATAAAACAGGGAAGAGGGTGGGAGTGACTTCAGGTACCGACACAGAGTTGGTTGACGACGATGCCCTTCACGGCGATTGGGAGTTGATAACGAAAACAGTTGGACAGTTTTTAGATTTGACTGTAAAGCAGAAACAGAGACGAATTGCGACTGACAGACGGACGTAACATCGATAAAACGGAGAGAAGACACACACACTCACAAGTCCAACCGTTAATTATACGTGAGATATTGGTGTTTCTGTTTTTTCTGTCCTTGTTCCAGGAGTTATTTTACTTTCACTTTCCTAGGCTTTCGAAACCAAACCAACCGACCTGTTTTTCCTAAACACCAAAATCACAATTCGTTGTAGCTAAATAACAGGACGAGAAAGAGAAAGAAAGTGAGAGAATACTTGTGCTGTAAACACGTGTCGGCGAATTTTGTGTGAAAGGAAGAAAATAAATAACTTTTTTCGCGTAAAAAATTTCATGCAAAAATTTTATTTCCTTTGCGAATGAATCTTCATATAGCATTTGGTCCATTTTAAATGTAATAACAACGTCACGTAACTACCATAAAAAGAGTCTTTTAATATTGGGTCTTATAATGTCGATTTTACAGTACGGAGCGATGATGGCCGGTTTTTTGTTATAAATCCAAATCTATCTATATATCTATCAAAGTGAACGTGTGTGTGTTTCTGTGTACATTTCCCTTACGCAATAACTCTGTCAATTTTTAGTCTACAGACTCGAAATTTGATATACAGGATACTGAGATTTGGGAAAATCTATGTGATTGGTTTTCGGCCAGAAATTTTGCTCTTAAAGGGTCAAAGTTCAACGATTTGACCTTTGAGAAGTCTACCAAACTCCTCCGACAATTTTGGGTCTACATACTTGAAATTTTAGATATAGTTCCGTGGACATGGATCTAACTTAATAATTTGATAAGAGCCCAAAACAATAAATATTAAGGGGTCATAATAGGGGTCAAAGTTAAAAACATTAATCGTTTTTTTTTTTTTGCTCAGCATACATCTCCAAACACCTGGGCAACGCCAGGTACCCATGCTAGTATATCTATAAAAGTAAAAGTGTCTGTATTGTTGTGTGTGTGTGTCTGTGTACATTTCCCTACGCAATAACTCTCAATTTTCAATCTACAGACTCGACATTTGATATACAGGGTACTGAGATTTGGGAAAATCTTTCTAATCCTTTTTCGGCCAGAAATTCGATTGTTAAGGTGTCAAAGTTAAACGATTTGACCTTTGAGAACTCTACCAAACTCCTCAGACAATTTTTGGTCTAAACATTTGCAGTTTTAGATATAGGTTCCTTGGACATGGATCTAACTTGATTTGAGCCCAAAACAATAAATGTTAAGGGGTCATAATAGGGGTCAAATTTAAAAAAATAATGTCCACTGGTCAACATACACCTCCTAACGTCCTGGCAATGCCTGGCTGAAATGCTAGTAAACGTTTGCTTATTGTTCTTTATCACGTACTGAATACACCCATGCTCATTAGGGTCCTTGATATGACCTTAAACTATATCTGATGATGAGCTCCCAGCTTGTGGACTTTGGGGAGTGTAGAGCCACCCTTTAATTGCCATTGCTCCCAGGTCCACTCTAACCCAGAGTGGTAGTACCTGTTAGGGTCACAACTATGGGCTAAATAGAAACCGACTTGAAAAAAAAAACAAATATATTCTATTAAAAAAATGTTTCTTCAAAAACACTGGATTCTCCATTAAATAACCTGAAAAGGGTTGATATACCGTAAAACAAAACAACCAACCAACCATCCTCACTGGCAATACCCCCTTTTTTCAGAGTGTCATCGAAGGTTTTGTCACAACAATGGCGTGTGCAAGATTATTGGAGGTCGAAAAGTATGTAAATGTCGCAAGGGATGCTTCGGACAACGTTGCCGTTTTTGTAAGTATTTTTTTGTTTATTTCTTTTTTGAAAAATAATCACAATTTAAATTAATAATATTTACCTGCAATATGATATTTAAAGCAATGAAGCAGTTATAAACTAGGTTTACTTTTTGGGTCGAATATCTTTACGTTTCAGTATTATTTGTCTAAGTTTATCTATCTATATATTCTATACACCTAAAAAGTAGAGTTTTTTTTCTCGTTTACCTTTCAAATTTACAAATTCTTAAAACGAACTTTTTTTAAATATTTTCAGCCAAAGATATGCGAGCTACTATATAAAGTTATCTAATTTGCGTATCGCTTTGAAAGACAAAAAACGTTAATTAATTAAGTTAGAAAAGCATTTCATCCAAGGCATGAAAATTGTTAAACAAAATGTTTTTACTATAGGCTTTAAAAATAAAGGCACAAGATTCAATTTGAAATTTATTTATCTTCAAAGTGCACTTTTATAAATTTTACAAAGTAAGGTATAAAAATTTAATTTAAATTGTATAAAAAATTACTTGGGTTTATTTTATATAATGTACATTCTGTTGCACTTTAAAAAAAACATTGAAAATTTTATATCTATATCATTAATTGCTAGATGAAAGATAATGTTTTTAAATTGCAACAAAATGTACATTACATAAAATAAATCCAAGGTAATTTTTTGATTCAATTTAAATTAAATTTTTATACCTTACTTTGTAAAATTTATAAAAGTGCACTTTGAAGATAAACAACTTCCAAATTGAATCTTGTACCTTTATTTTTAAAGCATATAGTAAAAACATTTTGTTAAAAAATTTTCATGCCTTGGATGAAATGCTTTTCTGACTTGTATCTTATCTTTTTGAGATTATATTTTAAAACTCTCCTTCTATCTATTTCAGTTTGTATTTCTCCTCACGCCACAACTCATTTTTGCAACCCCCTATTTGTATTATTACAGGTCCAATTAGTCTCTTTGTTTCAGTTTGTATTTCTCCTCACACCACAACTCATTGTTTGCAACCTCCTCTTTGTAATACAGGTCTGAATAATGAGAAAATCTTAATTTTTTTTAACAAAAACTTTAAAATAACTTTTTTAGATTAAAGGTTTAAACACTTCTTTCAGGACAGTAAATCTTTCAAATTAAATAAGGAACATATTTCATACAGG